>NC_135317.1:82429996-82740933 GCF_048772815.1 Callospermophilus lateralis
GCAAATATTGAGAAAATTTGCCCCTTGTCTCCCTTTCATCTCTGTTCTTTAGAATTGAGCCTTTTAAAATTTAACTGTTTTCATGTTACATAAAGGAATTGATAATATGGTTAAAACATTATAGTTTAGCACATGCTCTGTTTTTCCCATTTTATTCTCTTACAAAGAACTATGTATTATAGTTAGCTTCATGCATGGATATCTGTTTTCTTATTCATGAATCCCATTGTATATTATAAGAATGTTCATTTTGAAATATTTTAGGGAAATACAAAAATTGTCTTCAGTTTGGTGTACTAAGAAAATATTAGCAGTATCATTAAAAAGAAGCAAATGCCTTTTAAAAAAAAGTGTCCTGAAACTGAGGTTCTTATTTGCATACAGTATTACTACATATTTGCATAAACGAAGTGCTGATGCATGCTCCTACAGACTTCTTTCCTCAACGCCCCTGTTTCTGAGTATCTCAGTGTAAATCTCCACCAGTGCCTTTACTGACACCTGTTATCTTAAAACATTATCTATAGGAGAGAAAACTTCAATATATGCAGGTAAGTTTAAATGGGTCTTCCCTCCTTTTGTTTCCTTATTAAATGATTGGGGTAGCACTATATCAAGAGATACCTGGAGTCAATTTAAAACTTAAGTCAAAATATTAATGCCTGAGGAAAAAGAACTAACATACCTTAGTTAGATATCTCAGATTGCTATCCTCCTGAACTATTTCCAACTTGTGTTTGTGAACTGTGTGTTATTTCAAGATTGGATGATTAGTATCCAAAAGTAAAATATTTACTCAAGGCAACATTTGGTCTAACATAGTCAGCGGATGAAGACAGATGAGTTTGAAAGACTTCTCTCTCTCTTTTTTTTTTTTTTTTTTAGGTTCTAATCATACTCCACAATTGTGACTCTTGATCTTCTAGGCTAGATGTATATTAAAAAAAAAAAAAATCTAATACAATGACTTCAAACAACCACACTATTTCTTAAAAGAACATATTGCTGTATAATGTATATACAATATATGTATGTATGTGTGTGTGTATATATATATATATATATATATATATATATATATATAATTTATAAGTTTTCTATTCCAAATCATTTATTCAAACACATCATATTTTTATTGTAAAGGAAATTCACGAGTGTGGAAAACTGCTTTTTAAAAGTTCTGTTTGGGGCTGGGGGTGTGTCTCAGTGGTAGTGTGCTACTTGCCTGGCATATGTAAGACTCTGGATTCTTTCTTCAATGCTAAGAAAGAAAGCAAAAAAGCAAGCAAGCAAGCAAGCAAGAATGAAAGAAAATTATGTGTGAAGTCTCTTTTATAATTTGATGAAGTAACTAAAATATATTCCCTGAATTTTATTGAACTCTCTTTCTTTCTTTCTTTGTTTTCTCTGTCATTATCATCTTCATTAACTTTAAGCTACCAATATTCTTTCCCTCTATGTAATTATACAGTCAATGTCGCTCATGTGAGTCCTTTTTATTGTTGTTTTTGTTAAACTCTGGTTAACTCATTAACAGCCTTTCAAAATTCTTATGTCTGTGTCTCATTATAGTCACACAGCAAATAAAAAGAAGCTCTGGGTAAAGAGTCAGAAGACTTATTTTGGAATAGCAGGGAGACTCTGTTTTGGCCCTCTTTTCCCTTTTAGAGAAGTGAGGCTAGTGGTCCTCCAAGGTCCTAGAACATTTGTGTATAGGATTACCTAAAATGAAACCAGTAGGTGGTTGGTGAATTCTGAGATATCAAAATTACACGTGCCAAGTGGTCCATTCTAATTAAAATGTAGTCTCACACTTAATCAAGACTATTCCCTTTAATAATTTAATTTCCCCTTTGTAAATCTTTTGTACATTAACTTTCATTTCTATGTGTTCCTTCTGAAGGGTGTTCTTCATCTGCATCTGCTGGTTTTCTACATTAAGTATCATTTATAGAATCACATAGCTGAAGGGAATCTTAGATAATTATGGTAATGCATTTTACTGATAAGCTGAGTAAAGTCAGGAAACAATGCAGTCCTTTATTTTAAGAATTATTTTGTGTAGGAATCATTCTGCACAAACTCTGTAATAATCTGGAGCTATTTGGGTAGCACAACAAAAGAAGGAGTTCATTGCAAGATAGATCTTACACATGATACGTACCATGATATTACCACATGATATGACCATGGGGGTTTCCCAAGTGCTGATTTAGACATTAGTAGCAAGAACTACAAAATGATGTTCTCAAAGTATTTCCAAACTTATTATGCTTAAAGTTAGCAATGCCACTAAATTTATAATAGGGAAGTTGATCCATGAGTAACTGTTGAGGAAATTTGCCAACCGTTGTTCTTGAATTTTATCAATGCAAACTTACTGAGATTTCTTTTTTTATGAACAAGTTAAGTTACAAATTCTCTTGCTAATTCAGACGAAGCTAGTTTATAACTGTGATGTGCACATACTAAACTTACACTGGGAATGAACATAAGGAATTGAATTTATAGTTTCAGAAGTCAGAAATAGCGATAATATTAAAAATCCAAAAATAAAGAGTACAGCATGAGTAATGGTAGTCTATGGAGGATAATATCACTAGTGAGTTAAATAGTGAGTGTAAAATAATTACAGGAAATCACTTAACATATAAAGATTATAAAATATATTGAGAACATTTTTCTACTAAAGTCTACACAAAAGATTTAATTTATTCACATAGGAAATTATAAACAACAGTTACTCAGAACATATCAAGAAGCAGTCATATACAAATTTCTAAAACCTCCTTGCTCAATAAAATGATCTCTGCTTCTGGAATATTCTATAAACACAGAATTTTTCCAAATTAAATTAATTTTGTAGATATCCACTGCATATAAAATCAAGGTGTCATTGATTTATCCATAATATTCATGTTGCAAAAATGTGTGTGATTTTCTTTTATTATTTAAAATAATGTATCAGTTTATTCAAATAGTTACAGAGCCTAATCTTTAGTCATATTAAAATGAAGAAAAAGTAAAAGATGAAAGAACATATTAAATATAGAAAGCAGTTTTTAAGTTGAAAATGTGAAACAATTTATTTAATGAGAATCATGAAGATATTAAGTAATATTTACTTATATAATTCTGTGAGACTTTGATATGTCTATACCATTTATACATGTTAGTATATAGTATGCTATTAATGATTGGATTTGAACTTGATAGGGAAAATTTTAATTCCATAACAGCAGCCAATGTTGACTTTGTAGACCTGAATCTCCTTCCAACAACTTGTCAAATGGGATGTTAAAACAAAATGAAGAATGAACCTAGAAAATATCAATGCCTACTAAATGTGCATTAAATAAAGCATAGTGACATTTCTATGAATAGAATGTAGGTTTCTTTTACTTTAAGGCAATTTATTTACTAGAGTCAAATCTTAAGAGTTCAAGAGTTCAATGATCTAGTTTATGAAATAATATAACAATAGAAGAAAAAGAAACAGGTTTTAGAAGAGAAGCAAGTAACCCATATTCCCAGAGTAAATTATCTTGAGTGATAAGTATAATTCAATTTCTTGGGTGTCTCCTTAAAAAAAGATTAGATAAAGGGAAACAAAAGGCACAATGGACCCATTTGGTAGAAAATACTAGCTCAGACGAAAGTCTTGCAGAGGATAAAGTTGAGCAGTTTATATTAATAAGGAGCCTGAAACTTCCTACAGAAGCATCTGAACCCTTTGTCCTCCGGTTACCTCTTCTGTAAGCAGTCCTCCTATAAAGAGTCATCACAGCTGGCCATGGGTGCATGCCTGTAATCCAGGGGTTTGGGAGGCTGAGGCAGGAGGATAAGGAGTTCAAAGCGAGCCTCAGCAAAAGCAAGGTGCTAAGCAGCTCAGTGATATCCTGACTCTAAATGAAATACAAAATAGTGCTGGGAATTTGGCTCAGTGGTCAAGTGCCCAAGTTCAATCCCCAGAGGTGGGAAAAAAGTCTTCACAGCACATACTGTATATATTTCACTCCAGAGACATTTGTTAAAATTTGTAGTAAGTCATAGGACTATGTATGTCTCATCTAATTCATCAAAATTTCTCTTTGGTAAGTCTCATTATCCTCTTATTTTGGAAATGGGATACTTAGAAGCAGAGTAACTAAGTAACAAGCACAGGATGGTATCATGCCTGTGGAGTAGGACTCGGATTCGAACCTGGAGGCCATAGAGACTCCTCATCCATGTGTCTGACTGCTCTGCTCCATGACTTTCTTAATTTTTGTCTTATAATATGGGATAATAGGCAGGGGATAGTCAAAGTAATACAGCACTTTTCAAAATGCAACATAGTATTAATTTTAGAAAGGATGCTGGCCTATCTCACATTATCACAACTAATCAATACTTGGATGTGCAGGTCAAATCTCTCTAATGAGCTTCATTATGAGGAAGATTGAGATAAAACATATATAAGCACCATGGGAAAGCCCATTTATTTTACTTACTTATTTAAAATTTCAGTATACTCAACTCTCTTGAAATTAACCCCAATCATATTTGACCTGTATGGATAATGTCCATTTTATTTCCAGAGCAATTATGTTTGTTTTATTAAATCATTTGGTTTTCAGTTATATTTCCCTTGTGGTTCCTCAGTTTTCTTTTTCTATCTCCTTTACATATTCAACCCGTTATATTCTTCTGTTCCTTTTTTTGGGTGGGGTGGATGGGGAGTAACCAGGGACTGAACTCAGGGGCACTCGACCACTGAGCCACATCCCCTGCCCTATTTTACATATATTTTTTAAATGTGTTTTTTTTTAGTTATAGGTGGACACAACACCTTTATTTTATTTTTATGTGGTGCTGAGAATCAAACCCAGTGCCTCACATGTGCCAGGCGAGAGCGCTCTATCACTGAGCCGTAGCCCCAGCCTTATTTTGTATTTTATTTAGAGACAGGGTCTCCCTGAGTTGCTCCAGCACCTCACTTTTGCTGAGGCTAGCTTTGAACTTGAGATCCTTCCACCTCAGCCTCCTGAGCACTGGGATTGTAGGCGTGTGCCAGCACCCTGGCCTGTTGCTTTTAAATAGAAGGAGTCCCTAAAAAAAAAAAAAAATGAATAATGTTTGAGATATAAAAGTTAACTCACAGCATTTACTGATCTTGGCTATAAGTCATTCATAATAGCTTAGGAGACCAGTCTGTAATGGCTTCCATCTAAATGCATGTAGCCACCAGTAATCCTAAAAAAGGACTAGATCAAATCCAAACATAGTGCTAGCAATGTGTTACAATGTAGACATCTCATAATCAATGTCAAATGCTTATTGATTGCTAGCTCTGGGGAAGACATCGGGCATCAATACATTCATGTTCTCATGGTTAAAAAAATAAAATCTGTAGAAAATCTTCATCTTCACTGAGAGATAATGAGGTTATGGAGTTTGTCAAGGATTAAAAATATATACTTAGGAATACAAAAGTCTAACAATGATCTTTTTTTTTTTTTGCGTTGAAAAAATCTCCCTAGGGAACTAAATTTTGGTTTAGTTAGAGACTTGTTTGGTTGGACTCACCTGATCTCTCTTGTGACTAGTTAAGCATCAACTGAATGTTTCTAGATGTGAAACTGTGACTCAAATCAACTTCTCTCTTGGAGAAGAAATGTAAGTCATTGCCCGAAATTTTTCTTGTTGATTCTCAGCTTTCTAAAAAATACTTCTTGTTTTTATGTCAGGTAGTGAAACTCACTACAGAAACTCATTTATTTTATGAAAACAGTACAGCATTTTTCATTATAAAGTAGGTCTGAAAAAATTCCTATTACATGTATTTTCATCTACTTAAAAATATTTTTGAAGATGTCTGCTTTTTTAAAAACATTTTTCTAGTGTGTCTATGTGCAATTTCAGCCTAATGTGGTAGAACTTTTATTACAGATAAAGGGCAGTATCACAACAGGGAACTGGAAAGTATTGTGACCAAATGACCTGTCTGTTGTATTGCTCTTAATTCTAAAAAATTATACCATAAATCTGAAATTGTCTTTCAAAGCCATGTTGAAGAATTGCCATTATTTATCCCTGAAAAATAAGTACTCTAATCAATCTTTCGAATGAGTATTGGGTAGTCATGGCAAAAGTCTTTAAACTCTTAGTAGAAAGTTTTAAATTGGAATTCTTGTTCATAGTTTTCATTCAGTTTTCTCTTCAACCTTAATATTTATGAGGATTTTCAAGTCATTCATTGACATATTCATGTGCTATCATGATTTTTATTTTTTACCATTTAAATAAAGATTAAACCTACTATTGTGTCCTTACAGAGTAGGAAGTGAAGAAAGAGTTGCTAACAAAATTGCATAGCTTATTGTCAAGGTAAAATAACAGAGACTGGATCACTGTGCTACTTGATTTCCATACCTATTTGGGCCTGTCTTGATGCTAAGAACTGATACACAGGGGGAAGTATATCAGGAACTTGAGAAAAACTTATTCTCTACCCTTCAGTGTTCACAGTCCAGTTGATTCAAAACAAAATTTTAAATTACTCCAGGTTATGGATTCATTTGGTTCAAACTATAAGCTTAAATTTTTAAGAGAAAACTATTTTCCATATTTTATAAAACATATATTGTAAAAAACTTAGATTTGAAAATAGCACCTTCAATTCCAGCACAATCTTAAATGAGTAGAAGTTCCATGAAACTACATTCTCAAGATGGTTTTTATTCAACATTTGCAAAGTTAATTGATATTTATAAAATGATGACTGGAGGAAAAAATATTCTGAAGTCTTTAAATTATAAAACCAAATACTGAATTATATTTAAAAATTAGGGGATAAAATCTATGTATTGATTCCTAAAGGTTTTGGAAATGAGAACCCAGGAATTAGTCAAATACTTTAGTTAATTTTCAGAAAAAAATAGGTATTCCTGTATTAATATTTTCTTTTGTTTTATGTAATGTGTAGGGATATTCTTTTAAATCAGGCAATTACTTCTTGATTTGATAGGGAATACAATGGGATAATTTTTAATTAACTAAATTATACTTTTCCCAATTCTTTAATCATTCACATGCCAAGATAAGAGAGAAAGAACTAAGCAGGAATATCTTGTATGTGGCCAAACAGGTCGTTTCTGATATAGGGTATTTGTCCCAATAAATCAACAGGCATTTATTTGGAAGAACTCAGATATACTCCAAAAAATAAAGAGGATCTTAAAATTAATGCCTGTCATTCTGTGTCTTAGGATCTATCCTCCTCACAGCCTCGATGTTATTGAGAGCTTAGATGGGCCCCGAATGTGCCCAGTTAGAATAAGTGCAATTCGCATAAGTAGGGATCCTGTGTCCTGGGTCAATTTAAGTACTACCTGTGATTGCCTCAAGAATCTTCAAGATTAGGCCTGGCCTCTTCCTGTGGCTTGAATCCCTGCTGCCACACACCTTTTCCAGCAGACCTGAGCCTAAAAGAGTAGTGGTCTCAGAATCATACCAAGGAGTAGAAGAGGTAAGATGTCATAATTTTTATGGAGGCAGACAGATGGAGACAGAATACCCTCATCAGACTGTAATTTCGGGAATGGATTGGATTCTCATAGAAATAGTAGCTCGTGGAACCAGTGATTTTAGAAAATTGGCCATCTGACCACCTGCAATTGACAAATGAGATCTTGCCTCTCGTAACCTTGAACTTGGGCCTATGTTTCCTTGTTCCTTCCTCTTACCATTAAAGTCTCATATTAATTTCATCAATATCATCATTGCTGTTTTTCTACTTCCCTTCTATATGCCGGATGTATGAGAATTGGTTTATATAGTCTTCAACTCATCCTCAATTAACTTTAAGGATATTTGAGCCAGATGACACAATCATACTTCCTGGAAATTGCTCTTATCAATGTCAGGGGTTTTGATGCTTTCTGAGAATGGACCCAGAAGGAGATTTGGCAAATAAAACTGCTGAAATGATTTTAACTAAGATAGTTTCCAAGACAACATAGATGGAATTTTTTTTAAAAAAAAAAGAAAATGAAATTCCAAGGAGGTGGCAAAGGAACACATTGTGAGAACTAAATGGAGGCCCCAATGGGGCACGGTGACCTGGGAATCTGGATAAAGCTGGTAAGGCATTGAGAAGAAGGCCATTTTTCTCCTTTGGTCATATAGACTCAGATGTGCCATGCTAACCTTGAGAGATTTCAAGTGCCCTGAAAAGCAGCCTCTGTCACTCTGTGCTGTTCCTTCATTTTTGTGGAAATAACTCTTCAGCAGGATTCCCAGTAGATATCACAACAACTAGGTTGATGCTCCCCCTGGGATGGGTCATCCCTTCCCATTAATAGTTGAGTGTCCCTAATGAGCCTCTCAGTATCAATATGGTTCTTTATGAGGTACCACTCAAGCTTTGACTGTGACATATGTATCTTCTCAGAGCATGTTCTTTAGTGGTCTCTTGAATCTCTTTGTCTCTCAGTACAGCTAGTTTCAAGACTTTTGACTGCATTGTCATAGCTTTTATGTTGTTAAATATTAGATGCTAACCAGCTATGGCTATTTCAATTACTGAGAGAATAAGTAAGAAGATTGTTTTATTTTTTGTTTGTTGTGTTTTACTCCTGGTGCTGGTGATTGAACCCAGGATCTCATGCATGATAGGCAAGTGTGTTACCAGTGTTCTACATTCCCAGTCCAAGATGGGAGAATTTTATTTTGCTCTTAGTTTTCATGTTTTTTTTTCTTATTGGATCAATGTGTAATATATGAATTAATGGAAATACTCAAGGAAGGAATGAAAAAATCATTACATAGGACCAGGAGAGAATCATTACCCTTTACTCCTTATGTATTTTAAAGTAATGAAGAATTAAAATATTTTGTAATGGTAGCATAATGTTAATTCTTTAAAGTTGTGCAATCTGATAAAATATATTTTAAAAAGAAGTTGTTAAAGCTCCTTGTTTTGTTTTTGACCAGTTTTATATTTCCTAGTAGAGCAAGGGAAGATTGAATACAGGTGTTCATCATCAAAAATCTTCATCTATATTCTTTTGACTTATTTTTCTAATTTTGTACATATTATTATTGTGCCTCAGAGAAATGAAATATCAGCACAGTTAATTAAAGAAATATATTTAGATTCTTTAAAGGAAAATTAATAATTTATTAAACTAAGCCTTAATACATATTTCTAAATTATGATTAAAAAAATAAAATGGGGTATCAAAATAATAGTATGAAATATATGTAAATATACCTGTTCCTGTGCAGAAAATGACTGTATGTTTTAAGCAATGCATTAAACACTTTGTGTTTTTAAGAAGTCAATAAATAGCACCCTTCTTCCCCACACAAGTCCTGAAATGAATCAAAAAGCAAAACAACGGGTGATAGAAAGTACCATTATTACTGTTATAACTGATCATTTTGTACAGTATGGCTCATACCTTAAAGCATGTAAGCTAAACATTCAGAGCCTAGAGGCCATCTGGAGAGCAAACATTCTACAGGCAGAACAGCTCCCCAGGGAGAGGAACAGAGAAAATGAGATGGAGAGAGACAGAGGAGCGAGAAAGAGTAAAGGAAAGAAAACAGAAGAGAGAAAGGAGATGTGGAGATCACATGCCTAGTGGTTCCTTCCAAATATTCCGATTAAATACTCTCTGGTGCAGAATGCATGGGATAGGGTAGGGAGTTCTGAGTGTTGTGTTAGTGGAGTTCATTACTGAAGAAGAGTCAAAAGCAGAGTAAGAAACTTTTTTCCCAAAGAAACAGACATGAAAAAATCAAAGGCAGCATACAAAATAAGAAAAGAAGTAAAAGAGGTAAGAGATGGCTTTAATATAATAAATAAATAAATAAATAAAAATTTAACTAAATCTTTCATCTAAATTAATATTCACAAGGACACCTAACAAATCTCCTATACATTATCATATAATTAGGAGTGAGTTTTTCAGGAAAAAAAAAAAAGAGTTACCAGAGATTAAAGTGATTACCAGAAATCTCCATTTAAGAGCATGAGTAAAGGGCTACTGGGAATTCACACTAGAGTCATATGCCCCTTATTCTCCCAGGGAGTAAGATTCCAAATTACATAAAGTAGAAGTTGATCCTCCATCAAAACCATCCATAACAAAATTTCTGCTCAAAGTACTGTCAACCCCACACCAAGTATTCAACACTGGTTTCACCATCAAATTTGACATATCCTTTCAAATAAAGGTTTTCATTCAACAATTCTGCAGAGACACCTACTAAAACTGCCTAACTCATAAATACCTAAAATAACGGGACATGATAACCACCTATAAAAGCATTATATATATTAGCCTAAGAGTCATATAGGATAAAACCTTTTTACTAACCTTTAAAAATTACTGATCATCGAATCACAAAAGTAGAGCATTTCCATCCACATCATTTCATCATATAGTATTAATTTTTGCAGAAAATAGAAACAATTTTGCTTAAAATGTTGGTGGGGCATGGAAGTTTTTCATGTGTTTTCTTCATCATTTTCTGTACTTTTCATTGATGTCGGTCCTTTACCATCCAGGGCCATTGCCAACAGGTAGGTCAGAGCATAGAGTGGAAAGAACTTTCAATATGGCTGTCTCTCAGCATATTCTAGAGCTGTACTGAGTACTGAGAAACCTTCACGTGGTAACAATTCTAACACAAAAAAAATAACGTTAGTGTGAAAGTAAAATTGATGCATCCAATAGAGTTCTATTGACCTAGTTTTAAAACAAGTTTTAAGAGGGATCAGTGTCAGGGTTTACCAGCTTGCTCTAGCAAAATATAACTGAAAAGGCTGGTCACTATTCAGATAGTCATCTTCTAGACATACGACGGTCTTGCATTAGGATTTTCTAGAGAAGTAACCACTAGGATATGTATACACACATGCATGCACATACACAAAAGAGAGTTTTTGTTTTGTTTTGTTTTAAAGAATGGGCTCATGCAATTGTGAAGGCTGTCGAGGACCTGGAAGGAAAAGCTGCATTCAAGTCAGAAGGGAGCTTGTTGAAGAATTCTCACAAAAATCATGAGTTTACCGATTCATGTCCACAGCATCCCATTCTTACAGAGAAACTCCACAACTATGTGGGTTAGTATATTCTGGGAATCCCATCTAACTCCTTTGTGAGCACATGGCTTATTGACACAACCACATTCAATGTAGCACTTGCTACCTATCAGGAAAATGGCAGTGATTTGAGGATTACAAACAGAAATATGACAGAATTAAATTTACATTCTAGAAAGATAACCCAAGCATTAATTCGGAAGAGGTAACATTGTGATTGCCAAAATTAAATATGGGGTTCCCCAAACTGTTTATTCTCTAAACAAAGACTGAAAAAAATAAACAGCCATTTTCTTTCTTCTTCATCTTTGTTCTCGTTGACTTACTAAATCATTATAGTTTCAGGCAAGATATAATTTTATTAGTTGAATATATAAAAAACAAATGGAGCCCACAGAGGAAAAATTCTCAGTTGACAATCCTCAACTTGTTGAGACTATGCTGGGTCATCAAGGGTCTGATGTTGCTTGGGTCCCCCAACAACCCACATTAAGTGTTCTGTCCTGCTCAAATTCACTTTGCATGGAAATGTTGGCATTTTTCATTTTAAAAAAGAAACCATATAAAAGGAAATATTTCAGATGTGGAAAATGCACAGTGTTGACATTCTAACTGAAAGTGCCATTCTCTTCCTTTGCCATGTACTTGAATGGAGCAAGAGTTATAGTGAAGTCACGAATTTCATATGGTAAGATAAAAACCTTGATTCTCACCAGAAATTAAGGGGGAAAAAAAGGAAGAGTAGTTTTACTTTAAGGTTCCTTATTAGCAAAGTCCCCAGGTTTTCTCTCACTGGGCGTATAAAATATGTGAGGCATCTCAATGGGCACCTGCAGGCATACATCTCACCATGTAATATTAAAACACTTAAATATGCCACGTATCCTGATTACATTGAATATAAAGAATGTTGTAAAATTTGTGTAATTTGTTTTCTGCAAGTGTTCAATGATAGATGTGAATACATGGCTTACAATAGCATGCCATTATATTTTAATGGCTTTAATAATCTACCTTTATCACTGAAAATTTATTTTCATCTTAACTTGTAAAAATAGAGAAAACCAGTTTTTATTTTTAAGCATGTTTCTCAACTATATATAGAAATGCATTTAACACTAGGCCACATTGTATCTTAGTGCATTCTTATACAGAGAATTTAAATGTATAAACAATCATAAATAAAGTTTCCTATTATTATGTGAACCTATTGTTTTGTTACTATACCTCTCTAGTTTGCTTATGCTATTTCCTCCTGTTGAAATTATTTTTCCTTACTCTTTCTGGATGTTCAAATGCAGTTTAACTCAAAGGTCACTTTTCCAGTGTATCTCCCCTATCTGCTATTGCTGCACTTAAATTCTCTAAATTCCAACAACCTTTCAGCTCTATCCTGCACAGCTTCTTTCATCCTTAGGATACTATTCCTTCAAGGTAGGAGTAGGCAATCACTCAACAGAACACTCTTTTTTTAAAAAAAAAAATATTTTTTGTAGTTGGATACAATAACTTTATTTTATTTATTTATATGTGGTGCTGAGGATCGAACCCAGGGCCTTGCACATGTGAGGCAAGCGCTCTACCACTGAGCCATAACACCATCCCCTCAACAGAACACTCTTGATATAATAGTACAAAATGAATGTTTGTTTAAATATTGAATTAGTGGACAAAGACTTGGAAAAAATATGCAAAAATCCAAGAGCTGGTTCTAGAACTAAAATATTCCTAGAAATTCAAGAAATAATTTTAGTTCTATATATTTTGATAAGCTGAATACAAAAGCCTGAGCAATCAAGGGAAATCCAAGAACAGTTGTTCAATTTTTATTATATAATAGCTTTTTCTTTGATTCCTATGACTTTGCAAAGCTATGCTTAATAAATGACAATGGGTTACTTTTTACTTATTTTAATGGTACTATGTCCTAAATATTAATAATTTAGAAGTATAAATAGTGAGCCTATCAAAGAATAAACCTTGAGAAACAAATGAATTTCATAAAATAGAAGCATCACTATAACACTAGGAGGAGAAATAATTATGGTGTATAAGAAATAGGTATAATCCTGAGAGATCTTATGACTTACATATTTCTGAGAATCATTAATATCCATTTATTCTTTTACTCAAGAGATATTTATTGAGTATTGTTTTAAGTCTGGGACTTTTATAAATGCCAAGGAGACAAAAGTAAAGGGACAAATTCTATGCTCACAGTAAACACATATATAATCAGTCAGATGGCCATATACTAAAAAGATAAGTCAAAGAATGTTGGAAGTTGGGTATGACAGTCTTTGCAAGGCTATCAGGAAAGAACTCTGTAAGGAAGCATTTAAGCTGAGCTTTGAATGAAAGAGTAATGGGAGGAACATGAACCACCAAAGAGTTTTCCAAATCAGGTGCATGGCAATGAGAAAATGTGTGGAATCTTATTAGGGTAATTGAGGAAGAGTAAAAGGCCCTTATAGTGAAAAGATTAGGCAAACGAAGACAGTGGGGATACAGTGAGGGTGTTCATGGGGAGCCCTGATGGGCCATGGTTAAGATATGAGATTTTGTTGTGGGATCTGAAGTTATTGGAGAGCCTTTGCAGTGGACATAGCTTTAAAACTGTCCTCTTTAAAATGTCCTGCTTCTGTGTGAGGAGCAGGTTAGGCTGCAGTCATGGTACTTAGCAAAGGTGAAGCATGGAGACAACTTAGGAAGGATGGCAATGATCCAGGCAGGAGATACAGGTGCCTTGTAGGTCAGTGGTTCTGGAGATAATGAGAAATGGTTGGATTCTGGATGTGGTTTAATTCAGAGTCAAGGTCATATTGTTCATTAAGATTTTACTAAGTAAGATTCTGAATGTAGATTAAAGAAGTGTCTTTTTTTTTCTGGTGGGGATTCCATTATCTCATATCTATAGAGTAATTACGATCACACATATTCTCTAGAGAGCTCATCTGCTATGATTAAACCTGGCTCTCAGAGAGACCTGGGTGATAGGCTTTGCTCTGCAAGATGAATCCCAGAGCTCCTAGCCTGCTATTCCCTTCACTGAAGTTCACATTTTCCCAGTTTCCATCTGTATGTCTTAGAGGAAATTTGACTTAAAATATATAAAGCATTTTTAGCATTAAAAAAATCTGAATATTGACTAAATAGGTAGCTTCACAAAAAAATGCTAACATTATTTTAAAAGATTAGTGTAGGTATTTTCAGGAATATGAATTTTGTAAGCTGAAAACAAACACGCAGTGAGTCATTTTTGTGGCAATGGCTTTTAGCAAGCAAGCTATATGGGGGGATGGTTACATTTTATTAGTAGTATTTCCTGTTGCCTTACTTTTAAATGTGTGTTTAAAATGTAAATATTCTGAAAAGTATGCCTAAAGAGATAATTTAACAAATTATTTCTAAATGGCAAAATGTAAATGTATTGCTAGTCCTGACCAATGGCCTATGTGTTTATTTTGAAACATTAACTAATGGCCTATTTTTCAAATTCCAAAATATTTCTCCATCAGCTGTGCATTTAATTTAACACACAAATCAGCTAACACATTTCATTACGATGATGATATTATGCTGGAGAACACTTATTATTAGCATGTTAGAGTTCTAACCTCTTTTCTTACTCTTCTTGAATAAGAATTGGAGGATTCTTAGAGATATCTTAGCTATTTTTATATTTAGGATGCTAGAACATGATGCAAACACCCATATTTTAATCAGAAAATGTGGACATTGACAGTAAAGTCTTCCTCCTCACACATTAATGAGTCATTTTTCCTATATAAGATTCTTTTCTGCATATTTCCTCTTTATCCACACCTGACTCAAATAGAATCTCAGCCTCTGGAGTCAAGCATTCATTGTGTTCTTTTCCTTACCCTCTTCCTCTGGAAACTTAAGGAAAATTTAAGTCATTGTACATTTATAAACAGTCCCTCAGGTGCTTGATATTCTGGTCAGGTGGCAAGAAGTAAAACAGGGAATTAAACCCAGCCTCTGCTTTCTGAGGAGATGACTTCTAAGTAATCATTTAAGTTGAATCTAACTAATGAAAAAACTGCCATTAGTGTGGAGAGACTAAATAATTGATAAATTAATGACTCCTACCAAGTGCTTCTTACAGAAAAAACAATTACACGGCCTTTGAAGTATCCAGAAATAAGTTTTAACTCTTTATCTGTCCTATCAAAGCTACATTCTGTCATCTCTTTCAAGATATTTTTTGTTAGATCCTTATTTTTTATTTCAGTGTTGTGTTAATCCTTGATCATAAAGGAATTTTTAAACCTAAGTATGGGAGATGGAAGACTGTAAGAAATAGAAAAAATGAATTTTCTTCTATCCAGAATCATTCGTGTTTACTCGATCAGGGACACACTGCATTAAAATACAAAAAAGAACCATCTCTTTTTAAGAAGGTACAGTTACTGCCAGGTGCTGTGGCACATGCCTGTAGTACCAGGAGCTTGTGAGGCTGAGACAGGAAATTGCAAGTTTAAAGCCAGCCTCAGCAACTTTTTGAGGCCCTAGGCAATTTAGGGAGACCCTGTCTTTAAAAAGTAAATAAATAAATAAAAGGGGCTAGGGATGTGGCTCAGCAATTAATTGTCCCTAGGTTCAATCCCCAGTACCAAAAGGAATACAACAAAAATGTACAGTCACCAAGGCCAATAAAGATGGTACTGAAATTTTGTTGGGAATAGTCTCACTGGTTAAATGCTACCTTAGTCCCCTTCCAGTGAAAACATAGATCTTATATGTTCCCATAGAAAAGTGATGGGAAACAAGTGATTTTCCTTGCTACAGAAGATGTTATAATAGTTGCACATAGATTCACTAAAACAGAATACAGTCATTGTCAGAATTATTGACATTTAATTCTATCTTTTTGGAAATGAGATTGAATGAAAGTCAGACATGTTTAAACCCTGGGTTGCAAATTTTAGATGATTTCAATAGATTATGTAAGAGTAGAAATTACAGTGTTCTATCCTCTGTATTCTTTTTAGTATTGTTCTTTTAGGCTTCCAGTGAATAATACTAAATATGAGAGAATACAATGAAATGGTTATTTAGTTTTTTTGTTAGATTTCAGGGTTCAGGATTTTCTAATCTCATTAGCAAAAGAAGGAAAGAAACTCTCAGAACCACAAATATCTGAAATATTTAAGTTTACTGAGCTTATAATTAGCATCAGAAATATTTCCTCCTAGAGCTTCAAGACCATAGCCAGATAATTTTTCTTAAAATTACAGATGGAAATCTAGTAAAATAATATACACATGAAGAATTTTCTTTTTTAAAATACTATATTGTCAATAAATTTCACACTCTACAGCATTAACTGTGTAAGAGCTAATTACTTTTAAAAGATATTGTTATCTGATGTGTAATGAAATTTGATTATTGTGCTGAAAGAAAAATAAATACATGTTAAGTGGTTTTGCTTAATAAATATTGTTAAGGGGATAGCTTTTATTATCTGAAATGATAGAATTTCAACTCACACAGTAAGTTTGGCTTGATCACTCTTTTCTGCCCAAGAATTTTCAAGAGAAAGTGCAAAATATATCAACTAGAAAAGAAAATCTGTGCTTTTCTCATTCAATAAAAAACTTTCTTCCCAGATATATAAATGGTTATTCATTTTGATTCTCATCCCATGAAATGTGGAAACCAATGAAGAAATAGAATCTGCTAAATAGAGGGCATGTATCCTGTTTATATGAGCAATGGAGACTTATTTAGGGAAAGAAGAAACAACAGAAATAGGCAGAGCTGTTTTGTGTCCTATTCTCTATGTATGATGTGACATGCCAGTTTATCACACTTCAATAAAGATGAGCTCAAGACTTCAGTATCCACTACTGAACAGAAATGCAGAATTGAGCTGCATCCATTCCCAAAGTTACATGTACATTGTTCTAGTTTTATTCCATAGAAAATTTATGTCCCATATTCAATGTTTCCATAAATCGCTCATATGGCAGCAAGTAAAATTTAACAAAAATCATGATGCATATGTGGAGTTTTCTAAGCAATCTGTGAGTAAATCCATAGGTTCTTTAAAAGTCAGGAATTTTTCTCAAGCTACATCATTCAAGTTTTTCATTTAAATAAAAATGTAACATACTTTAAAACATTTTTATTCTTGACTATCCCACCGATTTCATAAAACAGGACTCAGTTTCTGCATATATCATGGATGGGATGTATTATGTAAACTTGTTAAACCACCAAGACAAATGTTCTGCTCTTACTTTATAAAATCAGAATTTATGAACATAATTTTCCCTGTAGCAAAGCATATTTGATTTCTCTTTGTAAGTGGTGGGAAAGGAGATAGAAGAAAGAAGATTGCTAATTACACGGCAGTAACAGTTCACTGTTTATTTATCTCTGATTGTTAGGCAAAATAAAATGATCCTTATATATTGGGTATGTTCTGTTGTTTGTTACAGAAGAATAAGCCTCCCTAGATATTTAGAGACCATATGCATGTCCACTCCTGACCTATGTTTATGCTACAAATAGAAATTTAATTGTTACTTCAATGTAGGTCCATCACAACCATCATCTTTTCACGTTTGAATAGACTTTAATAACTACTCTTCAATCTTAATAATTTCTGCTGCTAGCACATTATTATCAAAATAACATGTTTTCCTCCTGTGGGCTCAGTGTGTATTACAGGTTGCAGTGTTTAGAGAGATGACAATGACAGGAAATACATTGGGATATGCTAAAGAAAGCACACATGAAATGCAAGGCAAAAAGATCTCCAGGAACCTGGATGGAGCTTGAAAGAATGTTCTTGTTTTGGAAAGTGTGCAACAGACTTACCATTTTGTTTGAGGATAGCAAGGAATCTTAAGAAAAATCAGAGGGGGTGGGGTGGGGGTTGAAACAGCTAAATTCTCTGTGGGAGAACTGTATCAATACTCTGATGGTTTTCAGGCTCCTCAGTAATAGGGTTCGTCCCATATATGTCTTGACAGTCCTGACAGAAATCTCTGAGCTTGTATTGGAAGTTCAATAGGAACCAGACAGAGTACAGGGGCTGCTAAAGTATTAGAAGGCAGGTTTCACCAGGAGTCAAGAAATAGCTTTGTAAGCTTGCGTTCATACTCATGTATTTTGTCTCTTTGGGATAGCTGTTGGAGAAAATTTACAAACGACAGACCTAAATAAAGAAATAGGAAAGTCAGAAGCCAGGAAACAGATTTTCAGTTTTTCCTAAATCAGGTTCTAAGAAGTAAATGGAAATTAGAGGACAGTGTGACAGAGAAACCATTAAACATATACTCAAAGGTTGAGCAAAGAGTGATATTCACAAACGACTATATACAAACTACTTAAACCAAAGGACATTACTATGAGAATATTTATATCAGTCTAACTTGAGAATTCTGTTTATTTGGATTTATGTCTATATAATTATTTGATTTGAACACAAATTCTTCTTTTTTGTTGTTTCTTTTTCTTTTATTGTGGTACAAATAAAAGGGTTGAATCCAAGGCCTCATGCATGCTAATCAAATACCTTATTACTGAGCTATGCCCCTAGTCCCTTTTGACCTAAATATTGGTCCAAGTCCATTGCCATGTATAATACTACTGAAACTCTTATCTCTACAATATTTTTGCTTTCAGATCTCATTTTCAGGAAATGAAATTGTAGTTCTTTCTTAGAAAAGCAAGATGACTTATTGACTCTGTGGCAATTATGCACAGAATTCATTGTTGTTTTCTTAATAAATACACCAAATTTCCTCCTATTGGTTTCATCTAAAGTCTAGCACATCATTGTGCTCTGATGGAGCCATATGCCAGGCACTGGATGATTCTATGACCCTAACCTATCTGACCTTGGTGGCTTTGCATTTATTCTACTGGACAATGCAACTCATATCACCTATAAAATCTTTATGTCAAATCATTTCCAAGGACAACTTTAAATATCTTGAAGAAAGTTTGCAATATACTACTTCTTCCTATGAAAATGCTTCTTTTCTCAGTGATCTGTTTTCCCATTAAATTTATAGTTAACAGTTAAGAGTTTATAGCTTATACTTAAGAGTTTTCCAAGAAGAATATTCCATGTTTTTCAAAGCATCAACTTGAGAAATCACATAAATCTAATGACAAATCTGGTGACTTTTACTTTTCTTTTAGTGGAAATCTAAGAGAAAACAATTATGTTGAAATTTCTTGTAATTTAGAATTCATTAACATGCTTAAAATATTTCTCCTAATAACTGCTATACTGATAATAATTAATACAGCATATATTGCTGATTATAGACTTTAAAAAATCCAAATAAAGTGTACTTTAGATTTAAATTTTTGCTTTTTTTTTTTAAAGTTTTTACAGTTCAGCAAATGCTTTACTTTTATTTGCAATTAACAAAGCTCCACTCTGATAGTTTTTCCAATTCAACTGTTCACTTAAATTCAAAATGCTCATCTGGTTGCATTCAATTTCCACAATAAATGCAAGTTACGGGATATAAAGTGTGTCACAGTAACTTCTCTTCATTCATCTATACATAAAATATTAAATAATTGCTATTTGTTTGTAATTGGGCCCAGTAAACTCTGACTATAACCTCCCTGCCTTAAATTTGTAGCCACTGAAGATTTGGTTAATAATGAGTGAATGAATGAATGAATGAATACATAAACAAATAAATAAATTTGGTTTTCAATTCATATGTCAGTTATGTGGATATATATTGTACATGGTCACATAGGTCATTTTCAATTCTCATCTTCTAGTGTTAAGGTATGATTTACTGAGAGCCTACCAAAATAAGTACATAATTCCAGCTATGTAACTCATTTAAGTTTGTTTTTATAGTGTTAGTATAATCAAAAAGCATCCTTTAATTTACAATACAACACATCATAAAACCAAAGTTTTTCCTTAATTTTTTCATCATTCAATTCATTCTCTTATTCATCCTAACCAAACAGAAATAAAAATATGTCTAAGCTTAATTTTATATTTAACAGTTCTTGGCTAATCACCTTTAACATGTAATTTTTTTTAAAAAAAGGTCAAACAGTTTGTTGCTTAACATTACCTGTAAATTGAGCACTGATTCTATTTTTAAAAATTCAAAAAGTTAGATTGAGCCCAGTCTTTCTAAAATACAGAGACACTACATATCACCTCATTCTGCTGCTTTAGAGGTCAGTACTGAGATGGACACTCTATACTTTATGATATGTTAGAAGATGAAGATATATTAGATCCAGGGGAAGCTTCATCCACAGATTAAACCTGTGGGTCCAGCTGCCCAGTGATGTGTCTAATTAATGACTGCCTCATTCTGTTTCCCTCAGAACTCACAAATACACACTCACCTCCAAAAAGCAACAACAAAACACAAAAACACTTACATCAAAATTTTCCTGTTAGGTGTTCACTTTTCCCAAAGTGTGCCTGGAAAATGGATTTTAAAAATTTTCATAATATATTTAAAAAGTATTCTCTTCCTTCATTTTTGCTTGTTTGAAAATCAACATTCTAGCAAACAATGATTTCACATATATAAGTAGCCTGATATCACTTGTAAATACGAATGAAGGGTGGGAAAAATTATTGCTCTCTCTAAGTATGTGTTTAAATGGACAGAGAATATAAAATTACTAATCTTTTATTCTGGAGTTTTATGTGATTACCTCCTGCATAAGTACATTCGAAATAACTCTGATGGCACAACTGTACAATGCTTCATTGTTTCTTTTCCATGTTTCTGTATATATGTTACTGTTTCGGTTTCATTTGTCAGCATAAGTCTGTTTACCCAGCTTCCTGTTATTAATTATGGGAAACAGGTTTTCTTGAAATATACGAGAGACTCTTTCAACTCTTGGCTAGACACTTCAAGGCAAGATATTGATGATTCTTTTAATGTTTGTATAAAGCAGGAAACTGAGTGAATATACATTGTTTCTTTACATAGCTTACAACTTCTTATCTCTCACAGAAAAAAAAAAAAGGAAAGGCATAAATATAAAAACCAAATCACAGCAGTTTCTCTCCTGGTTTCTAGACACTGAGATAACAAAGTTGGATACTTTGTTCATCTGCTGCGATTAATGAACAGATCACAGTGTGAATTCTGACCTCTAATAGCCCACAGAAATAAGTTGCAAAGATCAACTCTGTTAAGTGCCAAAAGACAATAAGGTGTATTCTAATTTAAATCTATCCATAGAAAGACAAAAATGCTGACCTGATTATTGGTGTTTTACAGAGCTTTTCTTATAGAAACATCTGGTCAGTTCATCTAGCTTGCTTTCTCTATGTCTTTGAAATAGGAGCAAATATCCTTGCATGCATTAAAATCATAAAGAAGTCAAAACATCTGGAAGTTTAAGGAGAAAAGCAAAACAGTTATGGGGAAATCCAGATTTTAAAATGCAGATGTTTAATTGGGCTGTCAGTTTTGTTACAAGGAAATAAGAGCAGAAATAACCAGAAGCCACTGGTGGAAAATTAAAATAGTTTCAATGAGCCCTTGCCAAGCTAAAAGCAATGAAATCGGTAACACAATATGGACAGGGGCTTTCTAAACCGAGATCTGAGAATGTTACCATGTGCAGTTTTGTAAATCGGCCATTTCCAAAAAAAAATCTTTTTCATTAAAGCACAATAAAAGTTTTTCAGACTCTCCCTTCTCTCTTTGGTCATTAACATGGGGCAGTTATTCCCGTTTTGGCTTTCATCAATGACAAGCTCCCCCCACCACCTTCCTTACCCACTTTCTTAGACCCTCTAATAGTGCCGAGTAGCCAGAAATTACAGATGCAAGAAAGCTGACAAATGACTACCAGGCCCCTCCCCCAGTGCCTCGACAGTCAGAGCCCCTGCCAGAACACGCCTGAAAGCAGCGCGCCTAGAGACAAAGACACAAAGATTCCATTTTCTCAGTGAAAATAGATTTCATGTGTAGAACACTAGTGAGAAAAATTGAAAGCTGACACATATGTGCAATTTCAGAGAGGCAGGGCTGAATATTTCAAGAAGATTGAAATTACATTTGATTGCATCAAAGCCTAACAAATGTTGTTTAACCTAAAAGTCTTTTCAGTCTGTAAAAAAGACATTCAGTGGCAAGATATTTTATTTTATTTTTTTTTGAAAGCACGTGGCTGAAAAGGAAAAAGAATCTTGAGCTCAGTAGAGGGAAGCTGATTACATACTACTGTTACATAAAGCATTAACACTGGCTCGCATCATGGGGTCTAGAAAATAAGAAGGAAAGTTGTTTCTGTTTTTTTTTTTTTTTTTTTAACCTATTGAATCAAAGGGTTCAGAAAGATAATATTAAATCCTTATGAGTATGTTTCCTATAAAAAGAATCCCCTCCCAGCAGCCCCAGGGTATCATTACTGGAGAGGCAGAGAGTGGTTTATTAGACATGCAAACCTTGGCATCTGAGACTTGCCAAGCATGCAAGTTTCAGCTTGTGTGCCCAGGGCCTTGGCTGCCATAGTCCCTTCTTCTGGCATCTAGCAGTAAGGGCCGTCTGGTTGGCCTCCAGTCGGTACCAGGCAGTGGGTAGGTGCAGAGGCTAGGACTGGGAGACAAAGAAAGATCAGCTACTGAGGAAAGTCAGCCTTGGCTGCCTGCATGCCCACCGACCCACTTGACAGCTTGTGCTCTAATAGATGGGCTTGATCCTTGCACAAAATTTGGCTTTATGTTTCAGAAAGTGTTAGATCATTAACAGGTTAAAATATCATTGATTATAGCTGTCAGGGGTAATAGACCAAGAAATTACACTAGGGACATTTTAATTTAAAAAAAAACAAAGTTTATAACAAAGTTTTTTTTTAAAAAAATCAAGAAAACCTTTTTTTTTTTTTTAACTTTCCCACCCTCTTCCAAGTTCCTGAGATCCTTAAATATCTTTAGCCAACATGAACATTAGAGAGGAAAATAGAGAGACAGAGGTGACAAATTACTCCAGAATCAATAAGAGATATCTTGGAAGATACTAAGGATATTATGATCAATAAACTAATGCTTTATTCACACAATGCTCATGTCAGAATATATTCTAGCTATCATTTCCAGTCTAAGGAGGATGCTATATAGCAATTAAATGAGATATTTATAATATTAACTAATGAAATTGATATTAAAAGGTAATATTAATTAATTTAATATAATATTAACTAATGAAATTGGTATTAATCTAAAGACTCCAAGCATTTATTCATTTGCTTATCAAAAGAGAACAATGCCAGTTTGGTGGTTTGGCAGCCTAGCCTACATTTTTAATGCTGTTCGGCTCTGCTGCAGTCTTAGTGAGTCTCTGATTCTCAGTTTCTTTATGTGTAACATAAAGAATTTTGCCAGTTGTAAGAAATTGTTTGGGGATCAATCTCTAAAGTCAGCATTAACTCCAAAATGTTCACTGTAGAGTGAGAAGAAAGGGTGTAAATTTTTGTTGCCTTTCAAACATTAAAGTTGAATATGCAAAGCAGTTCCATCTCATTAATATGGATAAGAAGTCCCTGTTGAATTCAGTAACATAAATCAGTCCAAAGCTATGTTGTCACCACCAAACCGACCAGTTGCTTGGTGTATTTGTTGATTTTTCAGGATGTTTGAACATTCTGTAACATTAAATCTGATACTCTGTGATTAAAAATTTCTTAAAGAATAGCTGACATATTTATTTATACGTATTAAACTCTTCCTCCCGTTAGCCATTTGACGACTAAGGGGATGTGCACAGAATAGCTAGAGAGTGAACAAGAGTGACACGGAACTCAGCCAGAACACAGCTTCTCTACTGTTGAGCCCACATTGCCACGCCCTCTGCCTCAGCCTCCAAAGATGTGAAGTTGTCCAGTGGCTTCTTTGCAGTTTCAGGGTCATTCAGGCCTCTTTAGTTGTGCCTTCTCAGCAGACTTGGGAGCCTCGCTCCAGGTGCCAGTAATCACAGAATTTCATGGGAAGAAACCATGCTGCACTGTGAAATATATTCAAGAAAAAATGGATAGTTTTTTGAAATGAAAGAATAGAAATACATTCCTGAAGACAGAATATATAATAACTAGCTGAAGAAAACCACCAAATATGCATTCTAAACAATGTTTCTTATGGTCTTTTTTTTTCTTTTTACAATATATCAGGATTATCTAATTCAACATTGAAAAGAAAAGCAACACATTTGCTTGCCTTCATTTTGCCTGATTGAAAGGAGAAAAAAAAATACATTGCTTAATCCTAGTCAATATTTCCTTATTTCAATATTTAAAAATTCAATTATTATTATGAAGAATGATATAAAGATAACATAATATTAATAGATAAGTTAGTTTCTTTTGATTAGATGATAAAACAAAACTAATATATTTAAGATGTTAGAGAATAAAATATAGATTTTGTTAATAATTGAGTTAATATTATTTAATATTTTATTTTAGTTTTTTACCTATGGGAAATGCTTTCAAAGCAAAGTAAAAGTAATCCTTTTACTTAATTAGCATGCTTTAGGTATCCAAAATTATTGACTTATTTTTTCAGGGATCTCCAGTTGTTAGTTCATGAGGTTCATTTATGGAATAAAACACACACACACACATACACACTCACAAACAAACAAACAATGATTTCTGTGGCCAAATCAATAGCCCTATATAAAAAGAAAGATTTAGGATGCTAAAAGTTGGCTGATTCTTATGGATTGTTGGATTGGAAAACATCCTTACAAAAGGATAAAACTCAATTTTAACTAATTTGCTTAACTTGGCCTGAGTGATACATAATCCTTTTGTTGTTCTTTTGCATAGGCATCTTAAAATGACCAACAAATTTAAGAACAGAACTGAAGCAGTTTGATCTACATCTCCCATGACAGTTCCACAGAGACTGAAGAAACGTGAATGTCTCCAAAGGAGAGTAGAGAGCTTGGTTAGTTGTACCCTAAAATTAGAATGTGATTAAGGTATGTCATTTCTTTGAGCTCAATGGAAATGCTTTGTTCTTTCCATGTTGGAGAATTTCTTCCTTTTTTCTCCAGCCTCTCCCCCTCTCTCTCCTTCTCTCTCTCTCTGTCTCTCTCTCTCTCTCTCTCTCTCTCTCTCTCTCTCTCTTTCTCTTCCTTTCATTAGCAGATGTCTTTTATAATTGATGTTGTACACTCTCCTTTCATCAAATGTATGCCACATCACTTAGGCAAACCAGCAGCCAGGGCACCTAAACACACATTAGAGGGGAATGGCATCCATGAGACGCTTCCACTGTCTCATCAGGGCAGTTATAATAAGCATCTTGGTGCCACTGAATGCACTGCTATATTCAAATAATAGCTTTCATCTTCACTCTTTTTTAAATATAAAAGTAAACCTTGAAGCCCTTTGAAGGACCTCACCAAACAACATACATATGAAAATAGATCACTAAGGCTTTGAAAAACATTCTTATGTAAAATCTGTAAAGCATCTTAGCATTTTTTTCCAAGAAAGACCTTCAGGTAAATGATAGCTTTTAATAAGACACATGACAATCTCAATTATGAGAATCGTGATTGTGTGCCCTGTGTGCCATTTCATGTTCCCAAAGGACTTTTTTTTTTTCCTCAAGAATTTCCAGGGCGGTCTGCTGTTTTCTGTGTAAAGCATGCTTAAGTGCCCCCCGAAGCTACACTCATTTAAAGAAAATTTTAAAAAAGACAAAACAAAGTGAGAAAAAACCAAACCAAACCAAAACAAAACCTTTGACAAGTGGTCAGACAGACTGGAACTACAGGATTATAGGTAAGAAGGATAAAATGAAGGGTTGAAAGCTGTAATTTCTATTTCTGTGGTGGAGTCAGCCAATTAAAGAGATGGCCACTTGAGCTGAGCATCTAGAAGGGACCCTTCTGAGTCCAGCAGGAAATCTGACCTCGGGCTCTGAAGATGTCTCTCTGTTGGCGATTCCTCACTGAATCCCCTTCCCAGTTAATTTTTATCCCTCCCTTCTCTGTGGGTCCCTCTTTCTATTCGATGATTAGCCCTGTCTTTAACAGATCCATGTTTTACTTTTCTTTCATTTCCTTTAAACAAAGGAGCAGGCGTACATGTGCAAAATAGTAGTGGCTTGGCTCCTGGCTCTTCTTCCACGTTGGATGACTCTAGAAAACAAAGAACATGTTTTGAAAGGGAACACTGGCACTCAAAGGACCTCCTCCATCCAGTGGGGGCTTATTTACTTTGAACATGCTATCCTTGAGGATTTTGGAAAAATCCACTGACCAGGAATGATTTTAAAGAGGATGTGTGCACATAGAGGTGTCAGGCAACCACATTTGTAGATGGAATAATTTCTAGCCTAAATTTAATAGTAACACGATGTCACTGTTAAACAAAATGATAAATTATAGATGTCTCCTCTAGCTTGCATACTCACTATTTTGGCCTTATATGTTCATTGGAATTAACAGAATTATAGATCCGATAGGAAGCATAAAAATTATATAATGCAGATCTCATATTTTGGATGAAGAGAATGAAGTCCAGAAAATAATCTATTCTAAGTCATTCAGTTTGTTTACAAATGCCATGGACTTAATTATAGTTTTGCATATATTTAGAGAAAGAAAATATTTTCTTGGAAAATATTTCTGAAAAATGTTTGAGGAGAAACCCAATCATCAAAATACACATACAGTGAAGTGTAACATTCAATATGAACAAGAATATGTATTAAATTTCCTGAGGATATTATTCATATAGAAAAACTTACTTCATTTGTTAATATGAGTTCTGATTTCTGTAGATGTATGTACCCAAATTCTGTACATAAATGAGTATCATATTTTGTATCAATACTTATCTCCGTTTATTTTGTTTGTATTCTGATTATTTATCATACTCCTGTGTTTTTAACCAGAATAAAGAGATTTCCCAGAAGAAAAGAAGGTAAGCTACTGTCAAAACTTCAGAATGTGTTTCCCCCATTTTTAGTATTGAACTCTTAAAAAATATATATGTATAGGGGGAAAAAATCCCATTTTCTCATTTATGCATTTTCATAAGAATTGACAGAAGTGGGAGTGGAGAGGATATGTATTGTAAATAAAATAAACAAACAGCTGGATCTATAATTAGAGGCAATTAGTGGTATCCTATAGAAAATATGTTTTTCTCCTGATGATATGATATACATAATGTTTTTAAAATCTGAGATATTAAAATACTGATAAATATTAATGTTAATCAAAACTTTCAAAAATTTAGCTACATCCCAAATCAACTTCCTAGTTTTTCTATGAAAATCAAACAATTAAAAAAAACCAAATATTCTCTTAGATTAATATTTGAAACATCACACAAAAATGTGTGTGGTGCTATTACTGGAAAGCAACATTTTTGCAAATTAGACAAGAATGTCTTAGCTCCAAAAAGCTTTCCACACAGTTCTGTATTTAACAGTGTGACTTAAGATGTATTTAAGAAATCATAACTTCTTAGTTCTAAGTATATTTTGACGTACATGTTTAAAAAACTATCATCTCTTCAGTTAAAGATGAACATGTTTATGAAGTAGTAATCTTTAAGTGCTTCTCAGTTTCCACTACTGATTCAGGGAATTTGTTCCAAAATATCAAGGTTGCATGTAATTGAAATAGAAATACTATAATTTTGAAAAACAATAATTAAACCAGGATTTTGCATCGGCTCATAGTTTTTAATCTGTGCTTTAGGGTCCCTAAACTCAGCATTCTCCAAGATCTGCCTCATCTCCAAGACTGTAATAATTTATATAATATCAAAATGTCTAATATTAGACATATAAAATATTATAATAATGAATTTGAGCTTATAGAAAGTTGCATTCCCGTTAGCCTGAACTGTTCAAGGAAATCACCACAAATGAAGACAAACTTAATTTTCTTTCCTTTTCTACTTAAGTAGACTAATTTGTAACAATTGGGTTTGATGTTTGTTGTCTTAATGCTGTATGAAGAGATCCATGACTTATATCAGAATTTATAGGTATGTGGTATTTGTATTCTTAATAAAGATGTCCATGATCAAACATTGCAATGAAAATTGCTTCACACCAAATCACCATTCTGAGAATCTTCGGGACAGAAAGTGTAGTTGTGTATCACCTGCCTGTTCTGAATTCTACAGATATCTCTTAAAGGTACAATTCAAGGAAAATTCAAATCTGATTATAAGAAAAAAAAAAGCATCATTCTCTGTCTGCTATTTATTTAAAAATTTTAAAATGAATTACAAATGCACAACAATATTTATCCATTGTTAACTTTATGTAGCAAAATTACACTAAAGTTTATAAGGCATCTTTAACCAAAAAAGCCTAGAAATAGCCTTCAGATAAAAGAAAACAACAACAATAACAAAAAATGGAAAAAAAAGAAAGTTATATCTTATACAAGAGAAATTATTTCAGAGCTATTACAGTTTTTAAAGGGCATATTGAAAGATAATTTTATGATCAAAATATATTTAGTTAGAAAGTAGGCTGTGCTTTAGATATGAAATATAAATAAGTCATATTAAAAGCAATGATTATACAGAGAAAGAAGCGACTACTCTTTGTAAGATGCCATTTTATTTAAAGTAAACAACATGGAATGACTTACTTGCTTTTCAGAAAAAAAAGTCGATTGACAAATCTGGACATTCACAGGCAATGTACCATATAACTCAAAACATCAAGACAGAAATGATAGATTATAAATGGGAATTCAATGCTGGCTATAATCATTAGCAATAATTTTCAACACTGAAAAGGAAAGCGTTCTGGGGCTTGGGAATTTGAGTTGAAGTGGAGAATTTGAGTGTAAGGAAAAGGAATTTTATTCATATTTCAGGGTTAGACATCTATGCTGGAAAGTTTTCATTTTCCAAGTGAATAAAAAGGAAATGACATAACTAAAGCCAATTTATATTGACCATAGAGTCTTTTGTTCTTCTCTAAAGTTTTTTGAAAGTGGCACTGTTGATATTTTGGACTAGAAAATTATTTGGTGTGGGGAGATGTCCTGTACAATGGAGGATGTTTATCACCATCCTTGGACTCTACTTACTAGATGCCAGGAGCACACTCCCCTTCATGGCAATATCCAGATGTTCCCAAATGCCTTTGAGAGAACACAAGCTTCCCATGACTGACAACCACCTGTCTGGGCATTTTTTTCTTTATTTTATGTAAAAAGAGTTATGTTGGTTCTGTGCATTCACATTAATAGAAACTGTATACACAGAACTTTTACATGCTAAGTTAAGAACAGCTCTATAATTGAAATGTTTCTTCAGAATATAAAAATCATAGGATGTATAAAACTGGAATTTCAGTGGTGCATTCACAATTTGAATTGTTTGCTAGATAACATGATTTTAAGGGATCTCGAATGTAGAATTATACTTTTGTGCCTCATTGAAACATTTGGAATGTAAGTCTGGTAGGGTAAATTGATGCAAAATGTTTGCCTTTACCTGGACATGAAAAAAAATTCAGGTATATTATAGTTAAATACAGTAATGCATCTTCAGAGAAATTTTTTTTACCAGCAGAAAACAAAATAATAGTTCATTAGAATGATTCTACATGGAACTTGTTTTAGCAGAAAAGTGACCTCATTGTGATTTCCCATAAAAGTTGGCTTTTTGCATTTATTAAAGCACAGTTTTCCTGGGAAGGAATGTGAAATATTGAGAGTAAAAGAAAAAATCTCAAGTGAAGCTTTGAGATGATTGAGATGGGCTGTTAATCATGTAGTCAAACAATGAACTATCAACTTTTTTTTTTAGCTTACAGTGAGATGTTAGAAAAACTATTAATTGACATGCCTCTGTTTTGAGTGTAAGTGTGTGTGTGTATGTGTGAGTGTGTTTATGTAGAAAGAACAAAATGATAATCCCATGGAAACCTCTGAGACAAATGATTAAAAAAGAAATAGCTAGGAAGTACAGAATCTTAAAGCATTAGACCATATGAAAAACAGATAGTCTTGATCCATTGTTCTTACAAAAATTATGAAAATTGTTAAGCCAGGATGTTTTAGCTTGAGTTGACTTCAACAGAAGAGCACCCTGGACAACTTAAGTATATCAATTAATCAATATTTTGTTTCAGAATATTAATAACTGTCTAATGAGTGTGTGTGTGTGTGTGTGTGTGTGTGTGTGTGTGTGTCTTCCCCATTAAGCACATTATATGACTAAACTGATTTTTCTAAAGCTCCTCAGATTTACCTACTTTAAACCCCTTTACTATCAGATGGCATGGGGGCACTAAAATTCATACGTACTCCAATTTCTTCTTTATTATATTTCTAAGATTTGAAATCTTAATAAGTTCTCTGGATCTATGAATGGGAGATAATAGGTTTGTCTTTTATAGACCCAGTGTGCACACTAAGGATAGATATGGGCTCAAGCATTAATTCTGATATCACTAAACATACCACCATGAATCTGTTGTATGAATTTATAGAATTAAAACTTAGGACATTTTGTATCTCCAACCTGTAGTAACTATATCATAAAATGGTATTATGTTTATGGTTTAATCTGTCTGTCTTTATGAAGAGCTTAGGATAATGATACTTTGTTTCTATATATTGCATTTTTAAATTACCATGAATCTTTCCCTGGTAATAAATAGCATTACATACAATAAAAGTAGAGGAGCTATGAGAACTTGTGTTGTTAGTGTATCTGAAATGTAATAAAACAGTTTTTATTTTGTAGTGAATAAGCTCACATTGAGAAAAAATTGCAATTTAATTTAACAAGGTACTCTGAAACTATTTCTTTCAATTTGGTTACTGAAGCAATGTTTAGTTATCATAGATCTTTTAGGTCAGTTTCACAAATTTGAGTTGTATCCTGACTACTAGGATGATTTGGTAAAATACAGATGTTGGGTTTTGTGCCCACAGAATCTAATTCAGATGATGAAGCCTGGGATCCTGCATTTCTCACAAATTCTCAGGTGATCCAGACCACAGAGAGCCACTTTTATGGAACTTAAAGTTCATGTGTAGCTTCTTAATTTGACTTTCTCTGTTATAAATGGCACAGACCATGCAGATGAAATAAATAAGAAATATATGAATTAAGTTTATACACTTGTATTAGACTAAATCAGGTTTATCTTGAGGACGAATGACTTCTGAGAAAGGTTGCTCTACTTTACTTTTTAAAATTTTTAAACTTTAAATGTTTTTTTTTAATGGTACTTGGGATGGAGCCCAAGGCTTCACACGATAGGAAAACACTTTACCACTGAGCTACACCCCTAGTCCCAAGAGGGTTTGTTTTCAATGAAGGATATTTCACATGCCTTTAAAAGACATGAAACATTAAAAGAAAAACAAAACTGATAAACTTCTGACAGAGATTTGAATTAGTTAAAAAAATTATTGCCTACAACACAGTAAAAGTTTGCTTTCCTAAACTAACAGAATACCTTTTTATCAATAATTTGGTCATATTTTTCTCAGTTATGCTCATTTTACTGCCCCAAAAGAATGAATTAGTCTCTTCTCAGTGTTCACTTCCTCCAAAGTATCCAATAACTCTTGTCTTTATATATTTTATATCTTAAATAGAACAGCAAGGCCCTACTTATTAAAAACCTTTATTTCAATTTTGTCAAGATCTTACTAAAATTAAAATATCACTAAATGATAGGACCTCTAGTATATTGAATAAATTAACCAGGTCTCATAAATAAAAACATTTTTAAAGATAGGCAGGGCCATTACCAGTAGTCCTGGGGGCTGTGCAACTTCAGGATGTGGCCTTGATTTGGACAATGATATGTGTGGTGCTATGGAATTGTGCAGTCAGATGCTCCTGAGTCAGATGTAACAGGCCAGGCTTAACAAAGCAGGTGTCAAGTTCTAATCCTAATTCAAAAATTACACAGAATGAAGGAGATATGGGGTAAAAATTGCACATGTCAATTGCACCTATTTAGTTGACTGTTATTAACTCAGTGAGAGACTATAATATTAGGTGCCGCCCACAAAAGCTAGGAAAAGGTTAATGTTTAGTGGGACAGGCTGGTGGATTGGAGGAAGACCTGAAGTGCCTCTCTACAGGGGCAGGACAATCCAGAGTTGAACCATAATGCATGCCATCCTCAAATCTGCAAGTTAGCAAGAAGGATCATTGAGCTCTGTATGTATACTGAGTTAATCTGCCTTGCTTAGGTGAAACCAAAGCAATGACGATTCTACTAAGTTGCACAAAATATTAAGTTAATATCTACACTTAGTAAAATAACAATACAAGTCTTTGAACAGAAGAAGAGAGATGAAATTGTCAAATTGAATTAATGTCAATAATCTCTGAACAATACATATTGCTTTTGATAGTGAAAAATGCAAAAATAGTGTACTCTTTAAAACTCCCATAAAGAAATATGACTCCTTATTCTAGCTTCTGAATGACATCTTACTGAATTTTTTTTTAATAACTTGTCATCTTTTCACCATATAACAAGACAAATTGGGAAAGAAATCATTCTTGGTTGTATACCAGAAAGTCATCAGACTGTCTCCTCTATACAGTCACTAGTGTCCAAACACAAGCTGCTCATTGATTTATCCATGTCCAAACTTTTTCTATTCTCTTAATGCATTGGTAAGTTGTTGTATTAGAACACTTAAAATTGAACCTTATTATTGAGTTCTTGATCTTGCAAAACTAACTTTTGCTAATGCCTCTTCATACTTACAGATGTCTCCTAGTTTGGAGAGTACTTACTCTCCTTCTTTCCTACACATTTTAATAAATCTGGCCTGTTATTTGTTACAAAAGCAAATGTACAAACCTCCACACTGTAGCGCAAAGACCTCCCTTTCACACTGTGCACAGCCAAAGTGCTGACATGAGTGCTTTATGGGCTGTATTCAATGGGCAGGGTAATCTGTGATAACAAAATTGTATCCCTTCCTTCCTGCAATTACCTCACTATCCTTACAGCCTTGACATCTGGGAACCCACTGCTACTGTGGCAGCTGTGGTTCCTGCCCCACAGCAGGAAGTTAAGGACACATTCCAAAGAGCCCAGATTGTTTGGACATTCTCTGGCAGCTCAAAAAGTTTGGATATTAGAAAGCACTAAGCTATCTGGTACCATCCACGGTTTTGAACCACAAGCAATTTATCACACATCAATCTAAACTATTTACAGGTGATGGATGTTGTCTTTCTCTGAATGACAAAACTACATTGGGATCATATTCCAAATTCATTTGTTTTAAATATGATACATATTAGAGAATCAAACCTCATTCTGCTCCTATTGAGAGTATACTGAATGTTTTAATTGACAATTTTCACTTCTACTGTTATTTTTCAAATGATCAAGATAGGAGGCAAGCTCTAATACAAATTGTCAGAAGAAAATGAATTTACTTAAGTTAGCAAGGAGGATCCTTGAGTTCTGTATCTGTACTCAGTTAATAACAGAAATGTTAAGATACTTATAAATTTGCTAGAAATCCAGAGACCTCCAAAAGAAGTTTAGAATTCTTAAGTGTTGGGCAAACCCACGTGTATTTTGGCTTCACTACATGTCTGAAATTGTTTTGTGTTTTGGGTCTGATAAAATTTAAAAATTGTTTGCTTAGATTGTTTGTATTCTTTAAAAATAACCAAAAGGAATGATTGTTGGATGCATTTGCTGTTAATTAATCTTTGAAATGAGCTATAAATAATCATTATCTTGATTTTAAGAGCATTAGTGGGTTTTGTTCATAAAATTAAGAATAAAATGGATTTTTAGTAATAATCTACAATCACTTTGTTAATCAACATGATTGCCAGTGATCTCCTAGAAACTAAATTGTTTTGTTCCTGAACAGATTGAGGGTTGTTCTGATTCATAGCACTGCTGGGCATAAATAAAATCATATATGATTTGGTTTGATTTAATTTACAAATTTTATTTTTTATTTATCTTTTTCCCACTTTCCTACATTTCCTTCAAAATTTTCCCATATTTTCCTTTGCCTATTTTTATTTGTCACAATTTGCTGTTTAATGTATTATTTATTTATTTCTCTGAAAAGTTTATGTTCATGGTGATTAAATCTCAATCTCTTCCTCTCATAATTTAGCGGTCAAGTTGAAATTATTAAAAAAAGATTATGCTTTTTATTTAGTGACTATAATCTCCAATATCCTCTTCTCAGTAAAATTGTTTTCATATTGTATTTATAATACATTTTATGATCCTGATTTTGTGTATGTTTAAACATTCAGTTTTAGCCAACTGTTCCTATAATACCCAGAAGATGTTGAGTATTCTCCTGACATTTTTTTTCCCCTTCATTGTATATTGACAGTTTAAATAACCATAAAATAAATATGTGTTTAGATAGTACTTGGTTTGTTTACTTTCACTGCTCTAGAAAATCTTGCTAGGCAATCTGCCTGGGGCTGATACTGGTAACCATTAACAATCATGAGTTCCAGAAAGATGTTGATATGAATTTTTAAAAGCCTTTTCAAAATCAGATACAAAGTATACAATACATTCTCTGGGATTGTTTTTGTTGCCCTTCATACTGGCCTTTTTTTTTTTTTTTTAATACTGTTGCCTTTCTAATCTTAACTGTAATTCACTTTTCATCAGTACACATGAGTAAGAGCAAATTCTGTATCAATCTTGGGTTGTTCCGGAGCATTCATAGACAGATAAATTATTTTCAGAATCAGTAAAGTAGGATTCCCTTTATATGATGATCTTTTTGGCTTTGTTGTTTTGCAATGACAGTGATGCCCTCTTCACTACTAAGCAATCCACTCACACAAAAGTGTCAGGGACACACCCTTTTGCAGTCAGAGCTTCCATTGTTGGGCATGTGTACTGAGCGCTGGGGAAAATATCATGCCTGGGACTCTGTACTCCAGCATCTTATCATAGGCGACAGCTGGATAACAATAAACAGTAGGCAAAGACTTGTCAACAGAATCATCTCCATTTGTCCCACTTTGGGACAGAGAGCAAAAGAAGCCTCTGTTTCTGTTGAATACAAACCATTTTCAATATTTAGAAAAAAATAAGAATAATGAAGAATTCAATTACAGGCTCTAGATAAGATTTTGTTTGCTTGTTGATGAGTGCTTTGCAGAAATGCGCAGTGAATTTGAATTGTTTTCCTTTGAGCATGACTTGTGTCAGAAAGTATTCATGAAGCTTCTCTTTCCTTTGTTCTCTCACACTTTTTAAATCAAATCACTTTTAACTTTCCAAAGACATATTGATTAGAAAGTGACTTTTAGAATTTTGTTATACTATGATATTATAAAATGTATCAAGGCAAAGAGTGGGGAGAAGAACAGATGATTTATACAGGAGATATTGTGACCTGAAGCTATTCAAACCTGACTTAGCAAAGTTTATTGCCAAGATATCCCCACCAGAAAATATACATTTCAACAGAATGAAAATGTTACTTTTGATCATTAAACACATTCCTTCAATTATCTCAAGATTTTCACCTGCAAAAGAAGCTGGAAATCATTCTTATATATAATAATAGAATAGATAGATGTATTTTTAATAATTGGCTAAACTTGGCAAAAATATTCCTGACTCAGTATCTACTTTTTAAATAGAATATTGCTCATTTTATTTTTTAATATGAAAGATAATCACCATACAAATGAATAAGACCTAAAATAGAATAGATTCTGGAAACTATTATCAACATACTGCCATCTAAAAATAATGTTTTTGACATAAAGGCTCTTTATTTATAACTCTATTAAATTAAAGACTATGAGAAAATCATTCTTTCTTCCTCTTGTCTGATTTTCTAAAGAAATGCAATCTAATTAATCTATTATCAAAATGTCTAATATTGTACCACCCCCTTGACAATGCAGGATAGACTGAGTTTCATCCTCAGTACTGAAAAAAAAAATTAGTGTGTACATTTTAAATTACAATTTAAAGTCAAAATTTTTGTTAAAATTTTACAGGTTTTTCAGTAGAGACTTGATCTGGAGAGCTTTTGTTATGATTTATGCAAATGTAGCACATATTCTATTATAGACTATTCGCTATGGAGTTTCCTCACAGAGGTCAAATATTAAAGTTTTGCTTAGTCTTTTGAGCAAAATATCTGCTTATTGTTTCAAAAGAAAACTAAAGGAGAGAAGAAAAAAAATTACAATGTTCTTAATTCCTAACATTCAAATGCCATTGAGCTGCCAATATCAGGACATTTGAGTCCAGTCACTTTAAAACCCTGATGCAAGTATTCCGGGCACATTGTTGTGAGCACTGCATAATCATGATGTAACCTAAAATAACAAAGGGAGAAAGCTCAGCTCTTCTTGATAAAACATGCTTTACTTTTTATGTGGTGTTAACACAATGACTTAGAAAACGAAATCTGTCTTAGTTTAAGACAGAAGCACAAAGATGTTTCCCTTCTGGACAACAGACTTCAGCGTCACAAGATCAAAGGAACAATTTTATCTGCATTGTGACTACAGACCAAAAGATTTCAGTGTTCCTGTCTCCATGCTAGAGCCTATGTGTCTTTAATGGCATTTAAATTATAGCCCTCTGTAGCCATGCAGTCAAAACACCACGTCATCTGATGGGGCACGGTATTACAATCTGTCAGTATGGCTCATTTAAAAACTCTTCTATACTATTCTGGCCCTCATTTTTCTCTTTTGCTAGGAAAAAAAATGAGCAAATTTTCTTTTATACTAGGTTTATGAGTTGACCTGGTCAAGATGGACTAAAGGGACACTGATTTATATTATTTTAACATAAATGATTTATAGATTTTTTCCTTCCTTTTTTTCTGCTGTGCATTCACTCCAAATTTTTGTTTGCTTTTAAGATTTTCTATTTTATGTCTCACATGGCACATAGCGTATTACAGACACACATTACATTAAAAACAAGAATGTGTGTCCATCAGAGAATCATAGGTAAATTTTTTTTTGTTCTCAAAACAAGTTTGTTTTTTTTTTTTAATGTTAAACCAGTTTATAATAGGATGACTATTATATATAAAGAGAGGGAACTGCCTTCTGCATTCTGGTATAGCACACAATGCAGATGGTGTGTTTCAAATGTCAGCAGAGAAACAAATTTTAATTTGAATATGTACTTTTAACATAATGTTTATTAAAGAGACAACAATAAAAACTCTGCAAATTAGCATTTCACTCAGAGTATTCCTGCATATATAAGAAAGTTACATTTTTTACAAAACAATGAGCTTTTTCTTATCAAAGACTGATAAAAGCAGGAATACATAATCAATCAGACCTTCATGTTGTCCAATATTATGTATATTGATAAGTAGCTATAGATATTTAAAGTGCAAAATTCATTTACTTTCTAGGAGCATATGTTAAATTAGTAACTGGTAAATAACTTTGCTTCCATGCTTCAATGTATAACATGGATTTCGTGCATTTTCAAAAGTCAATTTGAATAATTCTTTAAAATAATCAACTTTTTTAAATCACAAATTCATTTTGAGATTCAGATGCAGTATATTTTTTGAAGATCAGTGATTTTTAACATACCTATGGAATTTTTTTTTAAATTAAGGTAATACTATCTTAGACAAGCTTTAACTGAATTTATACCATAATATATGTTTTTGTTTTTGGCAAAAGCCAAACATTGCAAATAAATTGATTCTCAAATTTCCAAACTGTTTTAACCAACTTTAGTTTTATTATCTTTGTTTAGAAAAATCACATCTCTATACTAATGCAGAATAGAATTAAGGGGACTTTGGGCACATAGCAGGCTTGAGGAGTAAAGCCTTGTTCTCAACCTGAAAATGTCACAGGTCTGTCGATATGATTGACTTACCTGGGGAGCCAGGTGAGGAACACAGAAGATATTAATTGAAAGCAGGGAAAATTTGACATATCACTTTCTCATTGAATTAGGATTTGGATGTCTCTGCATTTAGTTGACATTTGACAAGTAATCATGACAAGTATTTTATTGTCAGAATATGAGGCAGCTAAATAAATCCATGCAATGCAATATTTTATCTAAAACATATCTTTTCCTTTTATTGAAAGTAAAGAAAAAGGGATAATAGTCATTTTCAGGGGCAAAAATAGAGTAGGAGGAAAATTTTTACACATGTGGAAAACACTAGATGTTAGATCTTCACTTTCTTCTATCCCACCATCGTAAGATGTATTCTAGAAATTACATCAGGGAGTCTATTATTTGATAAATGCAAATAAATGTATGCAATGTAATGAACACTTGTAAATCTACTACCCAATTTGAGAACTAGAGCAGCAGACTATATTTGATGAAGCAACTTCTGTACTCTCTTCTTCAGAAATTACTATTTTCAAAGCCTTCATATATAGTTGTGCAGAGCGTGCAATGTACAAATTTAAAATGGTATCTACCCTTACAGCCAGGCTTGATAGGAATGAAGCTCCTTGAAATGTACCTACATCGCCTACAGAGATCTTTGCCATGGCTCTGCCATCTTCCTGAGTTTGGGGATTGTCTTTTCATATGTATGATAGTTTTGTTTGTTTTGAGTTTTTTTTTTTTTTTACTGCTAAATAGTGTTTGTAAATATTCTCTTTTGTTTATTCATCCTCTTCTTTGAGTTGTAGTGTGACTACAACTATGGGAGGGCAAGAAATCCTCTAAGGTACATGCCAGATTAAGATTTCTGATATGTAAGGTTTGTGGATAGACTACGGAAAGAGGTGAAAAGTAAAACTTAAAAACTCTAGTAAATAGATATTAACAAGATTATGATATGACACTTTTCTTTACAAGGCCTAAAATGGTTTTAGTCCTTTCAGTATTTAAACAAGTACTACTTGTGCATAAGTATCAATTCTATTTATTGGTAGCTCCTTGAATTGTTTTATAAAAGATCTTGCCTTGTTAAACCAGTTGATCATTTTATCTAAACCCATTATCAAGAAGAGAAAGCAAAGGCTGATATTAGTTTGGTTATCTTAATATTCATTAAAATATATTTATACCTAATGGAAAGTGGAAATTAAAATCAAAAGATTGAGCCAAATCAAAAGATTGAGCCAAATCAAAAGTGGTCCATTTCAAAGTGACTCTCTCACATCCCTTTCAAATTATTTTTGGAAATACCAAATATGAACACACACACAAAAATGAAGAATATGATCATAATCCTAAATCTAAAGAAGCAGAGAAATGTACAGAAAATTATTAAAGATTTTTATTGTGGTAAAATATACATAATATAAAATTTAGCCTTTTAACCATTTAAAATGTACAATTCATGGGCATTAAGTATTATTGTGCAACTGTCACCACCGTCCACTCTAGAACTTTCTCATAATCCCAAACTGAAACTCTACACCCACTGGATGCGCAGCGCCTCCCATTCCCCTGCCTCACCACCTCCACCATCCTACTTCCTGTGTATCTATGAATTCCATTCCTCTAGTTATCTTATATAGGTGGTATCATACAGTATTTCTTTTTGCAAATGGTTTCTTTTAAGTAGCAAAATATCTTCCAGTTCCATTCAAGTTGTAGCTGAATACCCTTCTTTTTTAAGACCAAATGATAATGAGTTGCATGTATATACCACATTGTGTTTATCCATTCATCCCTCCATGGACAGAGAGCCAGGGGTTGGTTCTACTCTTAGGCTATTATGAGTGATGTGGCTAAGAACATGAGTGTACAAATAGCTTTCTTAGTCCCACTTCCACTGGACATGTGCCTCCCCAGGGGTTAAACCCTAAGAATAAGTTTATTAGATTGGCAAAAAGAAAGATAGAGAAAATGTACTCTCCCTCTCTCCACATATGTATGTATGTATGTATGTATGTATGTGTGTGTGTGTGTATATATATATATATATATATATATATATATATATATTTCTTTTACAACATTCTTCTGTTACTTGAATGTATTTATATCTTCAATGAGTGAAATTTAATATTGATATAGTATCCATGTTGTTTGACCTCAGCTTCAATAATATAAAATTGTTTAAGATCTTTAACTATTGGTATGAAGTCGCTAATTTGAAGAGCACGTTTTGTAGATACAATTATTCTCCATTAATAATGGCTTACATATGCATGACTTTGTTATCTGAAAAATAATGTATTCTACTTCATTAGTAATTGTGGGTACTCACAATGTGACATTCCCTTGATAGATAAGTCTACAGCTAAAGATGGACATAGTTGGTCAGGAAGCCTGGGTCAACTCTTCCTTTCCCATTTTATAAGAGAGTAGATTGAGATTTTCAGAGGCTAAGTGTTATAAAATCCTTCAGTTAAAAAAGCAGAAAACTCAAAGTTCAAACTCAGATCTTCCTGGTATCAAACCCATTTTAATCATTAGGGATTCTGACCTTCCTCAGCTAACCTGATCCTTGCCTAAACACCATGAAGTAGACTGAAGGGCTGTTACCTGCTTCTTTTCTCCTTGAGGAGTGGATCTCTGAAAGGTTAAATCATTTATTTTCCATAGTAGATAAGTTGTATAATAAACATCGAGGTCTTTGTTTATAGTTTTCCCCATAACTTATGCAACTCACGATTCTCATTGGTTTTGGAAAAGCTAATATGCCATATTTTTCTCAGATGCTTAAGTCGAAGCTAGGTATATTAAATGAATATTAAAAAGATTAAAACAGCATATAATTTTCCTTGTACCATACTTCTCTTATCAAGAGAATAAGCTTCACAATTTAGATTTGTTGAGTTTGAGAATAGTTCTTCAATATCTGGAACTTAATATCATTGCTTTTAAGAAGAATTATTGAAAGAAATTTCCTTAAGCATAGCCATAGCATTAATGCTTTTGCAGTATTAAAAACATTTTTAAATCTTAGGTAAAATTCCTACTAGTCTCGACCTGATATGGTAAGAACTGTACAGAGGTTTTAAATCTGGATCCTGCAGGGGTTGCCACCTAAGATCATCTTTGTGAGTAACTCTACATAATAGCATGCTTTGGTATCTTCCAAAGTGCTGGTTATCTATCCATGTGAAAGTTCAGTAATTATCACAGAACTGTTTTTAATTTAACTGCTTTTGAATTTTAGTGAATAGAAATGTCATTTGTGCATTAACACACAGAGAGAAATCCCCCAAAGGTAACTACTCATTATCCTTTGGATTAATCCAGTTTCATGTCAAAGAACTGGACTATCATTTTCACACCCTCATATGCAAATGAACAATCAGTAATGTAATGAATGTGCCTTTCTCTTTATAGGATCTAAAAATTTCTACCCGTAGTCACTTCATCAAAATATCTTTATTCCTTTCATTGTGATCTCCTTCCAAAGAGAAGAGGGGAAAGGCACTGTAAATTCTAAATAATTTAAGTAATAATTAATAATTCATGTAATACATAATTCACGAAATATGTACAAAGCTCTTTTTATAAAAATACAGGGCTATACCTTCCTAGAGTTTTACTAAGAAAGTAGATATTACATCCTCTTTATTACAAGAATGTTTTCACCCCTGCAACTGCTAGTTTCAGTTCCACCTAGAGAGATCGATATACTGCCCCCTGCAGGAATACCTGTGTTAAAACAAACCATCAAGAGGGCTCACAGAGTCCCTGCCTCCTGGAACATGAATTAGTAAGTCAGCTTTGTTTTTATGCAATTGATTTCACTTCCTCCACATTTTGATTTCATTAGAATAGAACAGAACAGAGCTTAATGGTTACTTAAGACTCAAATAACGGACAAGCTATATTGTTGGTAAAAGCTAGTTGATAATAGTGTTAAAGTATTTTCAGATGCAAGCAAAATAGAGTTAAACTAGAAACATCTGTGTCCATAGTTTGGATATGAACATTAATTTAAAATAATACAAACTATGTAAAATATTAGTATACCAGTTTCATTTCCAAAAGAGGATGGTTGTTTTTACTTTTTTCTCATTTTAATGAAAATATTTGTTTCTCTTATGATGGATCAATTAATTGCATAGTTTTTACTTTTACAAAGTAGAACTAGTTATTTTTCAGACATTAACTTTGCTGAAAAGTCTGCCATTGACCTCCGATAGAATCATATGTTTTGGAAGATCTGCATTCTGACCATCGGGAAACATTTCTCTAATCAAATTGTTTTAACATTCGTGAAATGGCCCTTCTTTTATAGTAATACTCTTCTTCTAACTTTCAAATATTTACTGTACATAGGTACACCAAAAGTGAGACATAGAGGGTTAAAAACAAGCAATTTAATTTTTCATAAGTTATATTTCATACATTATTTTTGAATAATATAACCCAAGGGTAGATTACAAATAAAAGTAGACTTTAGTTTAAAAAATATGTATGTAGTCAATTAGAAAGGAAAAGAGAAAGGAAAAAAAACACTGTAAGGCAATAATGAGAGATTCCATGGTTGTCATTGCTCATGAAATATGAGGGCCCCTTGGGAAGGGAAAAATGAAGCTTATAATTGACCTATCAGTTCACTTCTAAAAAATTCACTGCTTAGCCTTAGGCAATGATATTATTTAAAATATATATAAATATGTGTTCTGAAATTATAGATGCATGATATACATGTGCATGTGTAGTATATATAAAAAACCATCAGTGTAATAATTTCTTAACTCTTTAGAAATAATCATAATATACAATAAATTTCATTTTTGACTACAGTGTATTGATAGCATCATGATTATTTCTAGAATTGGGTCACTTTATGGTGGTAACTTGGTTTGACTTAATTAAATTAGATTTAAGCTTTACTACATTTATTGATTTAATATGAATAAACATAAAATGTTGAATTTGAAACTAGCTGCAATTTTCTGACACAAAATCCAAACATAGCTATAATTTTTTGCATCTGCATTATACTTTTTTTTCTGTTTCACAGATATGTTCAGAAAAGGATTTTTACTAAATTTTTACTGCATTTTACACATAATTACTAGGAAACCATATGTTAATTTTTTTGTGTGGTCCATATTGTATATGTACCAATGTGCTATTAACCTTGTGAATCATATACAAAATCTCGGTGGGGGGAAAACAATCTTTAGTTAGAAATGAAGATCACACTTGAGTTATCCCATGTGTCAGTGAACCAGAAATGCAATAGTGTGCCATGGCCAGTGAATCACGTCTCTAAAAGAAGATTTGGGGATTTGCACGCAGGAGGTTGCTGCAAAGCATAAATAAGAATGGGAAACAGGAAGAAGTGGGGGAGTAGGAGGGGAAAGTAAGTGTGTACGTGGGATATCTCTATAAACAGCTTTTATTGTTCCTTAATGTCTTGACCACTGAACCAACCACTTAAAGAACCCCTACAATTCTTTTCTGCACCTGGCGTGCTCATGACCATCTGGCTTCCTGAAAATTCTAAAATAAACCATTTTAGGAATTGTTCTTTTAACTCTTATACCATATCCACTGTCAGGTAGTTTTGAGAGTCAGTTTCTGTGTGTGTTTAATGCCATCTTCTACTCTGTGATAAGCCACGTGAGAGCAGGGACCATATGCTTTGCCATGTACAATGTCCCAGTACAGGATCAAAGTAGAAGGCAGGAAGGAAGGTCTTCCAATCTTATTTTTACATCTCTGTAATTTATTCCAATAACTTTTTAAAACCAAGTTTGTTTCTTCTCCACCATACATTGTAAAAATTCATGTCAAAGAAAGCATTTTAGAATAAGAAATTGATTAATGCTGACTATAGTTTGTCCTGTAGATGTATCGCTGACCACAAGAAATACATGTAGAGTAGGGTCTAAACTCCTTACCTTGCATTGCAAACACTTTGTATTTTGATCCTCCCAAACAGCAACTTCAAACATCCTCCCCTCCTCTCTATTCCCTGTGTTATCCAGTAGCGTCTCTCTGATATGTAATCACTATTCTCTAACACATGAATCCCTAGGCCCAGTTGCCTTTTCTTAATAACCCACTCTCCTTGGACTCCCTTGGAATGCCTCTGTTTCTCTTCATGGATAATTTGTATTCATCTCTTTAGTGGGTAAAAATTGTTTTCAGATTGTTCAAAAATAAGAATTGTTCAATTTTCCAGAGTAATTTTCAAGGAGTTAATATTTTGAGAAATATTTGCAGCAGTCATCTATGTGAACATTCCCAAAACATTTTAAAAAAAAAAAAGATCTAGAGATCCTCCATCTCAACAGTTTTATTTTGCAGCTAAAGAAATAGAGGCACAGAGAAAAAGATACTGCCCAAAGTCATAGAATCCTAAACAATCAGGCCAAGACTAACCATTCATCTGTTGCCAATCTTATACTATAGTGGTCACATCCACCTTTGACTCAGAGAATTCTGTATTTAACCATTGGAAATATGTTGACCTTTCTGAGCCCATATTTAAAATTCAGGATAAAATTAGGTAATCCAGAATAGTCCCTATCCCCACCCCCTGCTTTTTTTTTTTTTTAATAATCTTTGGATTACCAGTTCAGTTATTCTTTCTATACACCATGTGTTCCTACTTCCAAAGAGAGCTGGGAGCTCCTACACAGCTGAAGATTTTGACTAGAAGAAACTGTGGTGTTACATTGTAGGGGGTTCAAATCCTGGGTCCACCACTAACAACCTGGTTATTTTGAACAAGTTGCATGCTGTGACTGCTGTGCATGTTTCTTATTTAATGCCTTTGCTCATATTTATGCAGAGATTTCTGTCCTGGATTATGGGAATCACACAAATAAAAATCCATGCTCTAATGGAGGTTCTGTTCTAGGGCACAGATAATCAGCAGAAAAACTAAGGATACCAGCCCTGTCCTGCCTAACTCTTGGTGTATGCTCTCTCTTCTTCCTGGAATTTTCTTCCTAGAGTCTAAAGGGTTAACTCCCTCCCATCCTTCAAATTCTTATTAAAATGTCACCTTCACCAGCTATTTCAACCCACCCCCTGTGCACTTCATATTCCCTTTCCTGCTCTAATTTGTGAACCTTTAGTCCTCATGAAAGTCTAACATACCTTATCTTTTATGTTTTATCTTTCTCACAAAATGTAAACTGCATGAAGGAAGATGCATTCCTCTCTTTTGTTCTCGACTGTATCCCAAGATCATAAAACAGTGCCTGGCCTGTATCAGGTATGTGTGACCTATGTACTCAATGACCATATTATTTGTTGACTATAATATCTGTGGTGATATTTGCAATTCATAAAAAATAAAGCAGTACAACTGGGGTACTATTTTATACGTAAGAGTAAGGGAAGGTCTCTTGTAAAGTTAAGACCCTTGACTATAGACAAAAATGAAGTGAGGAAAACTTATCTAGCTAACGGTCAAGCATTCTAGACAAAGTAAATGGCAAGTACAAAGTTCCCGAGGCTAACTCATATTTGGCAAGCTCTGTTAATGGGAAGGAAGTCCTTGTGACTGAAGCAAAGTAAGGAGATTAAATGAAAGAAATAATTTAGGTCATTCAGTAAGTTCGGGTGAGGACTTTGGATTTGATAGGAAGACAGCTTACCAAATTGAGGTGTGGAGAAGTTTGCAGACTATTGGATTGTGCAAGGTATTCAATGTAAGTTATTAATTTTATACCATGTATGGACTCACATTTAGTGACACACATTTAGTGAAGTTTTCTTTCATAACTATTTGATTAATAGCAACAACCCTACCTAATAAGCAGATGCATGCACAAAGAAGGAAATTTAACATTGAAAGGGCCATAGAAAAATTTTTGCTTAAGAAAGTATAGAAAGAATTAGTAAAAGTTCTAGTCTAATTTTTGAAAATAGCACTTCATATGCAGCATCACACTCATAAAACCTGAAATATTTGAGCCCTAATCTGTGTTCTGACTTCTTCTGCATTTATCTTCTTATGGTACATAGTTGAATTATATTTTAAAAATCTGTCAATCAAAAAATAATAGTTTCCTGCTACAGAAATGTTTATTTCAAGGTACTGTTTGATCTCACAAATACAGCGGAACATTATGAGTCAGGTCATTTCACCACTTTAAAATGTCCTCTTTGGGTAGAAATAATCCATTATCATTGGTGACCTCAATCAAAATTTTGTATGTTTTTTATATTCCTCCTAATGCAGAGAGTGAATGGGAAAATTATCTTATGCTCTACTATATGCCTTATTGATTAAGATTTTTCTGTTAATTATTTTGTACATTCAGCACCATTTCTAAGTTTTCAATAAATATAATGCCATGTCTCAAGACAAAATTTTCAAGTCACTTAGCAACCCAGTGTAAAGGTGACAGTAGTTTCAATGTAACACCACTGTGTCCTCTTCTAGCTCTTAGCAGAGAATGGAGGAAACTGCTTTGTGAAAAGACTCAAAATGTGAGACTTTGAAGGTTTTTAAAATGAAAGGCATGCTTCTACTTCATTACTTCATTCCATCTTTTTGTGTAACAGTGAGACTTTAATACACTGAGCAGATCTTATTTGTCAAGTTAAAAGGCATGCACTATATTTAGTTCCAAAAAGAAAGTTATAGAAATTAGTTGAAAAAAATTGCATGGATTGAGTAGAATATGTAGGCTTTTAATTATTTCACTTTTCCGAAGGGCACAGCAATTGGGCAGACTGCCTACTATACATTATAAATTAATTCCATTCATTCTAAAAACTTGTTCATTATTTCACTACTTTGAATTTGGGCTGCCCTAATTAATCGCTGTTGTATAATTCAAACACTGAGCCTCTGCAAGGGCTGCATTTTTTCCAGCTTGTAATCACACACTCAACAAACAGCCAAGTGCTGCAGACAATGGCTCCTTCGTGCTCTCAGCTCTACCCCCTGAGTCCTGTGGGACAGACTTTCTGTCTGATTTATGGTATGAGTCCTCCTTGAGAGAAATGCTGGGCAGGGACAGTGCACAGCCTGAGGCAGATGACTTGCCTTGGTCCTGGGCCATATCATTGAAGACCTGTCACCTGAGCACTGGTAGAGCTAAGAGGCTCCTGGAAGAGTCCCCAGAGGGGAAAAAATACCTCCCCCACAACTCTCAGCATCTGCTTTCTCAAACTCCAGCACTGTGCAGGGGGGTATGCCCAGGGGCCCTGATTCTGCACTTCGTCATTGAGGCAGATGAGCCTGCAGCACAGGGACTCTGTGGATGAGCATTGCCAACGCAGGCCTTCTCACTAATTAAAGGCAGCAGAGAGGATGGGCAGTGGCCCTCATATACATTGCTACCACAATGAAACATGGCTGTCCCCTTGTTGCAAAGAAATGGAAAGTGATTCTTAGCCTGATGTCTTTTCTTCACTTATAATGAAAAAAAGAAAAAATATATGTATTCTATCTAACCTTTTCTAATTCCTTGTATATTTTAAACAAGCAAACAAGGACACACTTGTCACTCAGAAATTCATTTATGTCTTGGAAATCCCTACATGACCTAATCAAGCCATCATATGGATAAGCCACTACTTGTTCTTTGCATAGATTCTCCTGGTGCCTGTGGTGGTGAGAACAGAGCCAGATTCCCACAGTTTTGGGATGGGCACTCTGGCTGGGTCTGATGTCTGACAAAGCACAGAGACTTTATAGAGAATTTCAGACTTCTGAAATGAGCTCTGCATGGTGAGGCAAAGAATGAAAAAACTTATTTTGTATGTATTTTACACTTCCCACTTTCCATTGTTTTATAGACAGAATAGTGTTATTTTTTTAAAAGTCCAATTATATGCTGATATATATGGTTTGGATTATAGGAGGCAAGAAGGAAAGCTGTAAAATAACCAAATGCAAACTAGTATAATAGCACATTACCTAAAGATCTGCATTAATCATAAATGCTGGTAAATATCTCTTACAATATGTTAAATATCTCTTATATGGTCCAGCGGAGGGTATCGATTCAACAATGGAAAGATATATTGAGAAAAATATAATCTTAAGGCTTAATATAGTTCTTCAGGTAAAACTTCTATATTCAAGTCTGGATTTATACTCCAGCATTTCAAATATTGAAAAATAAGGTGACTGAGAAGAAGGAGGAGGATAAGGAAGGGGAGGAGGAGGAGGAGGAATGGGAAATATAATTATGCAGGGACTTAAGAATTAGATATGAAGCCTTTTATTTATCATGAAGTACAAAGCATTCAACGCTTTGTCCCAGAGGAAAAAAAATAATGAAAAAAGAAACCCATTAAGCATCTTTGCTCTTAAAAAAAATGAATGGACATTTATATTTTGTGACATTTTGAGATCAAATGCATTTGCCTGTGGCTCTCTGGGAGATGACAGAGAGAGGCTGGGTGGAGATTTGGCTTTCCATGTGGCAACAAAGTCATGATGCTGATTCGAAGCAACTGCAAACTTTTAGATTCTTAGACATATTTATTTAGTAAAAATGAAGAGATTGGAAAAGGCAAATCAATGTGCATTGTTATGATGAAGCATTAGGAAACTCTAGGTCTTATCTCTGAACTGAAATACAATAAAAATAAACTAAGAATATGAATCATGAAGAAGGGTAAGAGCTGGAGCAATAATGGTAGCCTTGAAAGGTAGAAGAGACACTGACACTGATCCAGGAACCCGAGGCAGCTGGCTCTCTGAAATGGTCATGGACGGTTCTTTGATTCCCCTCTTGTAGTTTTACAGGGTGTTAAGCAAGTCACTTACATCTTCTGTCTCCATTTCCTGTTTTATGAAATAAAGTGACTCAATTAGACTTGATGGCAAAAATCCAAATAACTGGAAACTGAAAAAAATGATCTATTTAGATAGAACATATAATTTTAGAAAACATATTCTTTCCAGTAAAATAAATAGAACTAGCTTGAATTACTTTTAACCATTACTTTGTGGAGATCATTATTAATTTTAGAGTTACTTCTTAAGATTTCTTTTCATCAGAGAATGTGTATATTTGTGTTTTTAACTAAAGGGGAAATAATCCAAATTAATATTCATGTTCAGCTAATAATCTATATTCCGAGTAGTGTCTATCCAAATATAATACAGACTTTATTAGGCATCTACTCCTCATATTACATTCTATGAAATTAAATCATCAATTTGTATAATTTTCAGCTTCACAGAGGAAAACAAAGTAAAGCAATTTGAGAAGTTTATCTTGTTTCCCCTTTTCTTAAAATAGACTTATGATTGAATAGTGTATACTTGACTATAAATGTAACATGTGCACTCATGGGATATATATGTGTTATCCAATTATCCAAATATAAAATTGTATAGGAATAGAATAATGCAAGTTGATTCTAACTCAGCCAAGGAATAGAATTTCAAAGGGCCACTGTGAATATTAAAGAGCAAAAGAAGGAGTCCACTCAATAACTGCACCTTTAATGCATTAGGAATAATATTCTGTCAACTAATGCAGGAATTGAATCTCAGGAAAGGTAAGTGCTTAGGTGGTCCCAAATCAGTCTTGTCTTCAGCCTCAAATCCCTTGATGCTTACGGTTTATTCTGGTTCCTGTAACCATGCTCACCTATCACAAGGGCATTGTGTCCTCTTCAAAACATTCTCTCTTTTTTTTTTCCCTCCCTCCAATCCTTCCTTCCTCTCTTAATGTCCTCCTTTCTTTCTTATTCCATTTTACTAAAAAAGATAGATAGATAGATAGATACATAGATAGATAGATGTGTGTTGGTTTAAGGAAGGGCAGCCTTATGTGGAGATTAGGATGACATAAAAAATTTTACTTATTTGTATTTGGAGTATTTATGTGAAATTCCTAAATGTCACACTAAAAAGAAATATTTGATTTTTCATGTTTCCTTCTGAAATTAAAAATATTAAAAAGATAGATTGACCCTGTATGGAAATTCAAGATTCAGATTACTGAAGATTTCCCTTAAATTTCCAAGATTTTTGTGACAACTACCTGCCTAGCCTCTGCCGGGAATCCTAAAGCAAACTTGTAAGGATGTAAGTAAGACTATTGGTGCAGCCTCTAAATTCAACATCATTCCTGCTGAAAATTCCTCTATATAAGTCTCTAAAATCCTTTAAAAAAATCTAACAACCAGAAAGTGAGGACTGAGCAAATATTTTATACAGTACCTGTATGAATGCATGAAATTAAGTCAGTTCTAAAGCAAATAATTAATCTTTATTTTCTCATTTTTCTTGAAATAGAAACATTCTGTCACATTTGGAATAATTATAAAAGCTCAGTCCGAAGTAGTTTCATCAAATGTGAAACTTTAAATAAAACATGTTCTCCTTGTCCCATCCCATCATCTCACAGACATACACAACTGTCCTAAAGAACAAATGTCATGTTTTGGAAACATATGCTATTTACAAGCATGTAAATATACTGAATTTTAGCAGACATCTGTTTTGAATTTCCCAGTATGTTGTGTATACTTTAATTCCCTTATTTCTCCCAAAGTATTCCAAATTTGTAATAATGGATGTATATTTAATTTTAAAATTTTACCGTCTGTTCCAATAGGATATTTTAGTAACTGTAGAGGCTTACAAGAATCATACTTTCAATATAATGTTATCTTTAACTAAAGTCAAAAGTTATATTTAGAGGCAGAGGAAAATTCTGCTCCTTTCCATTACTTCTGCCATATGCCTCAAGCTATTTCTTATAATAGAAATGACGGCTTACTTGATGATATCTTTTCTCTCCAATGGACATTTTTAGTTTTTTTTATATTAATTTGCTGATCTCAGAGAAATGATAATATTTCTTTGGAATGCTCCCCAAATGTTTTCAGTATTGCATCAGAAAATTATGATAATTTTTGTGAACTTGAAAATATTTCATAAAACTAAGTTTGGTAATTAGAAGTACCGTCTTGTAGTGTTGGTCCATAGAATGATATGCTTTTGTGGTGCTTTCAAATTTGTATTAGAGGGCTGGGGTTGTGGCTCAGAGGTAGAGCACTTACTTAGCATGTGCGAAGCCCTGGGTTCGATCCCCAGTACCACATAAAAATAAATAAATAAATAAAATAAAGATATTGTGCCCAACTACAACTAAAAAAATAAATATTTTTAAAAAATCAGTATTATGTACCACATTTTTGTATCACTCACATGATCTTAAGAAAACTAGGCAGAATGTAGAATGAAGAATTTAAAAAGAGCTATAAAGGAGTATTTAGTTTAAAAATCCCATTTTTAGTAAACAACTTTTGTTACTCTAAAAAATAAAAAAGAGAGGATTTTTGAAATGTTATTGCCAAAATTATCTTTTTTTTCTGCCATAAAATAGAAGCTAAAAGTAGACTGAAGCATAATATATTTTTATAGCTTTCTCTCCAGGATGACAGAATTTCTGTGTAAATCTCATTATGTAAAATATGCCTTCCCTGTAGTTAACTACTTGGTATAGGGAGAAACTAATTGGAATTGTTTAAATCAGTCAATATCTTTGAAACTATTTTGGGGCATTCTTAGCCTTTTAAAGCAAACTATATAATTCAGTTTGTTACCTACTGCTCAGAACTTTTGATCAATAAACAGAAATCTAATATAACATTAAAAAGTGCAATTTTAGGGAAAACATGATGACCACACATTACCATGTAAAAAGGTGTCTCAAAGAGAAAACCAGCCAGTGGCACTGAAAGATAAAAATTTCACAACAAAGAAATTCTTATCAACATTTTAGACATTGACAGAAACTAAATTTAATATAAACAGAAGTGATGGATAATGACGATTGTAAAATAAATTATTTTATATTAGTTTAAATAATCTTTCTACCAGCATCTTTTGGGGAAAATATCTTCTAGCTCGAACTATTTTAAAATAATAATAATAATAAATATGAATGCTAGAACATTTTCCCTTAAGAACATTACAATTGGCAGCATCATAACCATTTAGTAAAGAAAACTTCAGGTTTCCTTAATTTGGCTGGGAAACAGATTTTCCATTTGTGGAGAATTTTTTGTAATGATCAATATCTATGATCATGTGACTGACTTTCGGATAAACATATCCCTGTGCATACATCTGGACACCACTGGCCCTCAGAGTTAAATGTGTTGGAAGATGGCACCATAAGTCAGGGAATCTGCCAAAGATCAAAACATTTTTGGGAATTGTCTTAAATCCAACCCCACTCATTTTTAACCCCACACTCTAAAGATCCTCAAAGAAGACAACTTCTCATCCTTTGAAAAGGATCTGGTTTTCAAGAATAGCTGAAAAAGACCCTAATGTTGTAAAGTTTGGTGTGTAAAATAGTGGATCAGATTGGTCCACAAGGCTCAAAAGAAATCTCTAGCATTCATCATTCATCTTTCCTGTGCAAAAGGAAATACTGTGAAAGGTCTTTTCAGTAAACAGAAGTACATTAGTTGGATGTCTATCCTGAGGGTGCAGCTATGGAAAACAGTAAAAATGTACTGAGATAAGGAAAAAAAATTAATCAGAACTTACCACAGTAGGCGGGGCAGGGGAGGGGGCAGGGGCGGGAGGATGTGGTTAAAATATCTAGATACCTGGGTGAGATGAAACTCACCAGCAATGAGGACTTTGGCCAACCAGAGCACTTCTGTGCCTTTTATTCCCTCTTCTATTTTGCCTTTCACTAAATAAAAGATGAGAAACAGTTAATGATATTGTGTATGGGCCCCCCATTAAGATACTTTCTTTCCATTAGTGGCCCAACCTTCTTGATCAACAGAAATAATATAAATGTTTTCAAAATTAAAATGTTATTGGAAGAAACAAGTAGAGTATCAAAAACCATCCTAAGGGCAATAAACATTTTAAAATATAGGTTTTAAAAATGTGATAACTTTGTTCATGCCATTAGAAGGAAATATATAGTCCATTTGCAGAGAAGAGCAAAATTCTTAATTTAATGAAGCACTTTTCTAAAGACAAGAAAATTAATTAGTTCTATGCATTGCTATGTAACAGCAGCTCTGAAAGTGGCTTAGATCTCTAGTGAGCATTAAATCTGTTTAAACCTTCTCCATGACTCAACCTTTGTGAGTGACTAGGTTTTGGGACTTTGACTTTTGAATCTAGTATACCCAGACATGTGGGAACCCAACATGGAGGTTATATAATTCAATATTGTCAGGTAAATGGGAGCAAATGGGAAAATAGGCCATATACAGATGAGCATCCTGATAATGATATTTGTTAGGGAATCAAGGAAGAGGCAACAAACACACATTAAACACCTGCTGTATTCTAGGAAACATGTTATGTTCTAAAGTTCCATAGATGACTAAGGAAAGTCTGATCCCAGGATCCCACCGTCAAGTGAGAAAGATAGACCAAGCAAGAGAAACTTTGATAAAATTCTTGGTCTGTAACTATTTTTCATTTTTTAGAAACATTTTTTAGAGAAAAACACATATCATTGAAACTGGATTTCCATATCCTAATTGTGTCTTTGATCTGTTATGTGGTCTTATTCCCCTCATTTTAAAGGTCAGCTGAAACTATCAAATGTCCTTTAAGTCTCAAAGTACCTATATGGGACATAATTTATATTGTCTTCTTGTGCTAATTAAAAAATTCTTAGTCAATAACTACAAAGTAAAAAAATGTATTAAAAATACATGTTAACATGTACATAGAATGATAAAAAGGGCTTTCAGTGGGGAGTGAACATAGAATTCGGTCACTATTTGACAACTTGCCCAAAATTATTCAGTGTTTTTGAGTCTCTATGCCAATTTGAGTATGTAATTAGATTTTTTAAGAGTAAGTATTTTTGTCTTCATCTTATGGTTGTATAATATGCTCATTTGTTTATTTTAATAATAAACATCATTCATTCTATAAAATATTACATACCTGTGTATATTTATATTGTTAATGTCTGACATTTTTGATAATTTGGTTCATTTTTCAAAAATCTATGTGTCTGTAGACATTTTTCCAGAAGCAGTTTTACTGTCTTTGCATTTGTGTAATTCACTCATGGCTAAAAACTTCACGGCTGGAATGCTGCAGCTGTTTAACAGTTTCCAGGCAGCACTAAAAACTAGTTTTAAGACAGGAAACTGGGAAGAGTAGTGTATTTAATTGGAGTTGCAGAGGGGATATTAAAAAAACACCTAAATTGATTTTGATCCAAAATTATCTAGTTAATACTCAACTGATTTTTTTAAAGTAAGCTCTAAAGCTACTAAAGTATTGATGGTAAATAAATTGTCAAAACAGTTCTACAAATGAATCATTCTGTCAGTTGTTCTCTGCATCGATCTCCAATAACCATTTAGGATTAATACCAAAGAGAGGTTCCTTGTAAATTAAGTCAAAAAGGAATAATTCTGAAAAGAATAGTACGTTTATATCATGCCTCAGGTGGAAAGTAGATGTCTCCCAGCAGGATGAGAAGTGATGAGAGTGATAAGTGATATGAGAAGTGATAAGATTCATGAAGATCACTAGGTCAAATCCTAGATTTCTACTTTTACTAATCATATCAAAGATTGCTTATTTTCATCTCTTCATTTACCATAGGTACTTTTTGAAAATTTAAGTCATTCAATTTTCAATTTTCTGCAGATATGTAAACATAAAGAGAAAATAACCTGAGAGTGAAGATTTGAAAAATTGCTTGAGGGAACCTTTTGTATAATGAAGAAACTTCCTTCTCTCTCTCTCTCTCTCTCTCTCTCTCTCTCTCTCTCTCTCTCTCTCTCTCTCCCCCATCACCCCCTCCTCACCATAGAGGCATATAATAATTTTCAAGTAACTTCTTTGGGGGAGAAAAGGTTGTAAAGAATATAATGAGTAGTTTTAAATTGCTAAAATATATGGATTTTGTTATACATTTAATAAAGAATAATCTCATTTGAGTAGAAACAGAATAATGCCTGAATAAAGTTATTTTTTCAACTACCATTCCAGTAAATCAAGCCATCACATGATCCTGTTGCTCAAATAATAAACTGACCAATTAATATGTTTTAAAATAAAAATAATGTGAATTATTAACTAAATACAGTTAACTAACTTAACTAAATACTGTAAATTAACACCATTTTATTTTCTGTTTGTTCATTTAAAATGTAGAATGGGTGGGGGACATAACCACATCCTCTAGAATTATTCTCTTTGGCTAAGGGAAATAAAAATGGAACAGGATCTAGAAAATTATAGTCTAAGTAGTAGAAGAGGTCATTTATTGGATTCCAAAATCAAAGCATAAATCTTTTAACAATTAATCCAAACATGTCATAATGACATATATTTAATGAATAACTTGAGCTAAGGTATTTCACTTTCACAGGATTTATTGAGAAATATAATACTCAACTGTAATGGAGTCTTTACTTTTGGCTGAAATCCTTTCTCAGCCCACAAGTCACCTGTGGAGAGAACACAGTCACCTGCTGGTCACATTAAGGAAGGTTTAGAAGAGCTTGCATACCCATGTCTATTTAGATTAATCAATTTTAAAGAATAAACTCTTATAAAGGCATTTTTGATGAAATAAACTGCCATGCATATAATAGGTATCAGAACTCAATGTGAAGAAACCTTTTTTTTTCATATTCTCCAAATATAGCATTTTACATAAAGTTAAAGACATAAGAACTAATTATTTAATAGAGTTACAATTTTGTGCTTAAAAATCTGTCAGGTTCTGCTAGTTGATTTAAATATTTCTATGGAGAATAAGAAACCTAGAAAGGTTTAAAAGCTACTCCTGTTTTAGTTTTTTTATAATTCCCACAGAGTTTACTTTGAAATACATTTTTGTTTACTATTTTATTTACCCCTCTTCCACCATCTTAATCATTTAAACATTTTTTTTGACGATAAACTCAGTACTTATTAAAATCTCATGGGGAATAAAATAGTATTATATACTTCGTTTCACATGGATTGATGCAAAAAACATTTGGTGTCCTGTTGATTGAAGGAACAGATGCTTGTATAATTTATGAAGCTAGAAATACATCCACAATATCTTCTAAAAATAGAAAGGTATTCTAATAGCATAGTTAGTGGAGAATGCTGTTAAAAGCTTAGGAGACCCTAAGTTATAGACTGAATTCTTAATGAAGCATAGAAAACTTGAAAGATGTTTTCAATCTTCTAAAAATATAATTATAAACACTTTTCCTATAATGTAACATGGTACAATAATAAAATAATAACACATTGTTTCATTTAAAAATTTAAAAGCTTAGTGTGTGCTTCTCTGATTATGTGTATCAGGTTCCTTTTTTGGTAAATTTTAACAATTTAGAGAAGCAAGGTATCTTCCTCTTTACAAAGATGCAATGTATTTTCCCCTAAAAAAAAAACCGTATTTTCTCTAATACACATATTGCTAATAATTTTCAAGAGATTAATTTGCATTTTAATTATAACACGAGACAAACTCTATTACTAATATGGAAGTATTTACTGGAAAGTAATTTGAAAATCACTTATAAGTTAACATGTCTCTCCTTTGTAGATTGAGGGAGTAATCAACCATTAGTACAAAGTCTTGGATCAAGGACGCTCCATTTCTTTGCTAAAAATAAATGCTGCTCATGCTGACATTGGCAAGAGTTTGTAGAAAGCATAGTGTTATACTATCGACAAAATTGATCTTCATTATGAAAAAGAATCCATTGCTATTAGAATCATTAATTCTACTCAGCTTGCTCTGAACTTCACACTACCATGTGCTTTCCTCTATAAAAGAGAGAGTTTTTGTATGAAAAGAGATTTTTTTTTTTTTGTTTCTAAATTGGCTCTCTAAATGATCGAATACCCAAAAAGAAATAGCTTCTTTTGATAGCCCAATATAAACTTATGTGCTTTGGAAAAATGTAGTGATGTAATGTTTTCTTCTTTCTTTCCTTTCTCTCCCTTCCTTCCTTTCTTCCTTTTTGCTTCAGGAAGATGTCTAAACTTCAGAGGAAAAAAAATGAATGAAAGAAAGGAAAGGCACTGAAACAGTTTTCCTAGAGCAAACCTTGAAATATCTTTTTTTTAAAAAGTGGAAACTTGATAAATGTCTAAAAATACAGCAATATTTAAACACTTGTTTTATCCTCTGTAGATCCGATGGCATCCTGATTTGATTTAAAATAGTTTAGGACATATGCTCAAGGACAAGAACCTATTTTGAAAGGTGAAGAAGAGCAGTCATCCTGAATTCTCTCTAGTCCTCATCCTCTGTGTGAATGTTGAAGATTAACAGAGATGCTTTAGGTTAATCAAGGGCTCCTAACTTTAGAGGAGTTTTAGATTAATTGTAACTTTTAAGTAGACATCAATCCTCTTCAGAACTCCCTGTCTTAGAAGAGCTCTCCTTGCCTGTCAGTCACCACCACCTACCAGGTAAGAAAGTCAAGCAGCAAGACTAACACACAGTTGCATCTTACTAGGAATGTTATTGTGCCATTGGTTTTAAAAAAAATCATATATTTTGAGGCTACTTAGAAAAAAGCCTTATGTGATTGTGTGTGTGTGTGTGTGTGTGTGTGTGTGTGTGTGTAAGTTTTAGAACTGGGACAGCAGCTCTTTTTGAAGGGAAGAAGCATTAGATTCTTGGTAGACCTGGATTTAATCTCTGTCCCAATAATAAGGAGTATCCTTATGTATTACAGAATGTCCATTAACAAAGGGTTATTCAGAACTTGAACTGTTATATCTGATAATTATTTTATGACACAGATTTTATCCAGGAAACTAAAGCTTACATAAGTTATATAACCAAACTGCTGAGTGGCAGATCCGAGGCCCATTGCTGCAATTCTATTGCTTTGTTTAGTGATTATATCAAGCTGCCCAATAAAGTGTACCTTTTAGGGGCTGGGATTGTGGCTCAGTGGCAGAACGCTTGCCTAGCCTAGCATGTGTGGAGGTACTGGGTTCAATTCTTACTACCATGTATCAATCAATAAAATAAATGTCATTGACAACTAAAAAATGTTTTAAAAAAGTGTACCTTTTAGATTGCTGCATTCACAGGCTCAGAAAAAAATTAGACATATATATGTATATATGTGTGTATAAATGGTTAATATAGCAAAAATATCAATATTTCTATGCTCTTATTAAAATTGATGCTTATGTTGGAGTTATGGTGGTTCATATTTTAACCTTTTCTATTAAACTTAAATACTTGAGCTTTTATAGTTTTTAAGTAATCACAAAGATTTTTTAAATTATATCTATTCTGTAATAAGAATATAATGTGGATTTCTTACATATAAATCCAGTTAATATAGATATTGAAAATAAATCAATTTTTTTTTAATATCTGGCAATTATGCCAAATAGTACAAAGGTCATGCTGGAAATTCTTTCTTTCTCCAGAGCATTTCATAAGCCATTTTATGGAGTGAGTAATGTAAATTCATTTCCACAGTTTTCTGAGAAAGAAAACTTTCAGATCTTTAGCTGTCAACAGGAGTAAGGGCTATCAGTAATTACAAAGCTATTAAAAAAAAAAATTATAGTCCTCTCTGGAAGCCAGCATTTCAGTAGTAAAAGATGTCCACTCTGAGCCAAGCTTTGGCATGACATGCCCTGATTTTCCTTTTTGCTCAGTGGAAAAGCATATCCAAGTTCTCAACTTGGCTCTCTGTTGCATTTAGTCAGTTTTGACCTCTGATGTTTCTGCTGCTTCTATTGAAGAAACGAGAAACCCCAATAATTATAATTATAACTATTCAGAATGAGCATTTCTGTATTGGGCGCTTAAAGTGCATTATTGAAAAGGTAAAAGTGCAAGTCCTCAAACATTCCCTGAGATATCTTATCCTGATCAAAGGAGTAATTCTTCTAAGAAAATGGAGATGGACCTGAGCAAGAGGCCTAGTAACCCCTAAATCACTGGTTAAGCTGGAATTTCATTTATGATGAGTTTCAGAGATAGTGTTAATGTTTTGGAGAAGGAGGAAACAGCAAAAAAAAAAAAAAAAAGTACTTTTAAGTGTGACATTTTCATGTCTTTCATTTTGGAAAGATTCACTTTCCTAACAGAAAAATCAAACTGATTAAACTAAAATTTACTCATAGGTAGGTGCTGCCCCCCCAGTTTTTCAATGAACTAGAATTAAGGATAAAATGCGACTGTAGAAAATCTCATCTCTCATTTGTCCAGATCAATGCCCACATGCTCAATTTAGGTCAAGGCATCAGGCAGAGGAAAGGGCTGGAGCCTGACACTGGAATGCTCTATTTCACACACTTGCCCTCTGGAAGGACTGGCAGCGGCAGTCACTTAAATTAAATACAGGTCATCAAGCAAGATATATAATCTATTTCTAAAACAGACAACTTCAGCATCCCAAATCCCTATGGCCTTTTACTGAGGCACGTGGCACTACTTCTTCATGTTCCTCTGTCAATTCATGTTAAAGTTTGCTTTGTTTAAAAGTGGTATTTCATGTATTCTGTGACCCTCTTGCTCAAAGCAAAGAAATTGCTTTGGTTTATTTATGACCTACTAACCTTAAGCAAAACCAAAATACTTAATGTTTCCACAAGCCCAGGGATGAGAAACAAAAATCTAAAATAAATCTGACCTTGATGTAAATCAGTCTTATCCTGCCCACGAAACCCTCCAAAATTAGGAAGAGGGGCATAAGGGACATAAAGGGGCATAAAAGACCTATTTCTTGTGGCTCTTTTCATTCAGTGAAAACAATATAAGAATGGAGATTGCTACAACTAATTTAGAATTCTGGAATTATGATTATGATGTTAAAAAAGGTAACGCTGCATACTTTCTAATAGAAAACATCAAGTCTCAAACATAAATAATTTAAAGAAATTATTTGTACTCAAAGACTACAGGTCGTGAAAATAAAGATGTAGAAGAGAGAGGATTAGGAAATATAAGATAGTGATTAAAATCCCACTTGAATAAGCAGAAAATAGAATCAGCAAATGTAACAATTTTTCTGATGATTCAAAAATAATTTAGTATATAGAACCCTGAAGTATATTCTCTTCTCTGACATTAGAGTAAATGCAGCAAGAATACAAAAAATAATTATTTACTCTTATGGAGAATTTAACCGTTAGGAGATTTTTTATCTTCAACAAACTATGTGTATGTAAAACACATCCAGTTTAATCCAGGGAAACTAGAAAGATTTAATTACTCTGTTTACTATTACTATTCTATGTGCAAATGACAAGATATATAGTGCAATCTCTTACTGTTGGAAATGAATCATTTATGACATTTTAAGAATTTTACATTAATTTTATTCAAGAGTTTTATTTTAATAATTTGAAAATTTGAGGCATAAGTTAATAATATTTTGCAAAAATTACTGGGGGAATGTTTTACAAAACAAATAATAACATGGATATGCATTGTAATTAATTGTAGCAACCCTGGAGCTTCGCTCATTAGTAGGTCAAATGCATATTTTGCATTCAGGCAAAATACAGGGTTTGAAGTCTTGTATCACAACATCCCTGTTATACAAATGTTAGCAGATGTAGTTGATTGAAAAATGAATAGGCATGATTGAAAAATGGTTGTATATTGACCTGACACTAACGCCACAGTGTGCAGGCAGAGAAACAGGAGTGATATGCCTTCAGGTGGAATTGATAATGCAAACAAATGAGCCCTTAGTCCCATGATAATGTTCTTTCCACACCAGCACAAGAAATGCCTATTGATAAAGCATTTTTTTAACTAGTTGTATTCTGCAGGGGAAAAAAAGTGATTATTTCAAAGAATGACACATTGCAAAATTCAGATTAATCACCACTTTTTATTCTATTACTATTTGTTGCCTCAATACATGCTTTTAGTAGATCACTAGCCCTCATTTCACCAAAACATGTTAGAGAACATTTCCATGTAAAAATTGTATTTCAAAGATATTAAGCAATTACTGCCTTTAAAATACGGTATTGTAAGCGAAGGAAATGTCAGAATATGTAAAAATTTGAAATACATAGTTCACTAATATTTCAGGAACTATTCCATTGATTTGAAAATCTTCAAAGTAGTATTCTAAATTACCATGGGTTGTCTCACCCACAGATAATTATAATCATATTGGATGTCAGTTAAAGTGTGTCAAATAGTGACTTTCTAGGTTGGTTTCAATATATGCAAGAGAACTTTTGTTTTAATTAATAATAAAAATTATTCAACGTGATTATATAAATACATTTAACAGAGTTGATAATAAATGCATTAAAATAAGCATTATTCACAAAGCACTCATAGAAAAGAGGTTATAAAAAGAATCCCTGACCTGTCCACCCATAAAAAGATGTTAGGAGTTTCATATCCAAAACAGTTGGGAATTCATAGCTTCATAGCATGCATAGATTGTATTTACTGTATTGATGAATTTTTTGTGTCATAAACAGAAAAATGGGTTGAGCTGATTTCTTCATTTGTAATTTGTTCAGTTTAAGAATGCTTTGGAACATATTCTAATTTTAAAACCAAATTTTATGATCACGTACATTAGACATATAAGTGTAAAAAGGTAATTGACAGTAGTTTAATTTGAGGAAATCTAAGAGAATTCTTTTTAATTTTTGAATATTCTATATACACAATATATTCTTCAAGCATAGCATTATTTAAATTTTAAGATATTGTTTCAATTTGATATTTCAAATTACTTTGAATAAGAAATTCTCTTTGTAACTGTGGGATAATTCTCTCTCTGGAACTAAACCAAGATCAGCATTTTTTTTTTTTAGCTTGAAGAAACAAAATCCCTTTCTTTCACACATGTGATGTGGAGGCTGGCCAAAGTGTTGGTTGGAAAAATCACCCTTCGTCTCTTCCTCCTTATTTCTTTGAAAAGGCTTAAAATGCATACAACGTGTGACTAAAGGTACTTTGTATTTTCTGTCTCTCTCCTCTTTCCATACTTACAGATATTGTAAAGTCAGCAGAATTCTGAGCTTAGAGGTTGCTTCAGTGAACATTCAACGCTGTCGGTGAGTTTGGAATTAAAATCAAAACCATCGACCGTTGATTGTACCCTATGGCTAACCATCAACTGCTCCGTGGCTCCCAGAATTTGCTGAAGACAGAAAACCAAAGCAGGAGACTCCAGAACTTTCTCTTCTCCGTGCAGAGATTATTTTTCAAAAGGTCACAATCAACATTCATTGCTGTCGGTGGGTTGAGCTGTGTGGACAAGCTCACTGAACAATGAATGCAACTGTGGCCCCGCTTTTTTCTGTCACAATCAACAACATTCCACCTTTCAAAGATGTCCTGAATGTGTTGGTGTGGCTCTTCACTGTCACCTTTCGGGTCTGTCTGAGAGTTCAGGTCGATGTATTCAATCTATATCGTGTGATCAGATTTCAGTGAGAAAGGCACTAGTTCAAACCAGCGTGATGCTTCTCTGTACTTCCGTATGTTATAAATAGAGCACATTTTTATAAAAGGTAAACCATTTTGTCCACAGGATCAGTATATCATCGTCTGGGCTAACACATCTTCTTTTGTTACAATGGGGTGAGAGGAAGACACTAAGAAGCACCCCAGGATCCATGCCACTGGCACCTCTGTCTTTATAACATTTAAAAGCACCCATTCTCTACATCTTTTGTTAAATTTCCTGGTCCAATTGGGATAGGAACACCAAGTAATTGCATGTTCTGTTTCTCTAGTTGAGGACTCACTCAAATAATTCCTCTTGCCCTCGTATTTGTTAAGGAAGGGAAAAATGTATAAAATAACGTAGTGACTCTCAGAACACATGATCATCATAGAGTCCCTTCATTTCCCTAACTAAATTTCAAAACTCCAACATAAAATTTTACCCATTTCCTTGTGTTTCTTTTTCCAAACACCTAACGGGAATTGTTAAACCTACAATCATGGCCAACAGTGAAGTCACACTCATCTGACTTTCCATGGGTAAGACTATGTGTGTCATTGTTTTGTTTAGTTGTTTGTTTGTTTGTTTAACTGGTTTGGGTCCTTATTTATATTTTTTATTTATTTTTTATTTTTTTATTGGTTGTTCAAAACATTACAAAGCTCATGACATATCATCTTTCATACATTTGATTCAAGTGGGTTATGAACTCCCATTTGTGACTCTGCACTTTGTATTTGGGGTAAAAAATGGGTCCTTATTTTTAAATAGAACATTTGGTATTATGTTTGATCCTAGTGGTTTTAAGTTCACCATTCATAATGATTATAGTTACAGTACTAAATGCTTCTAGAGTGTCTGGAGCACCAACCTCACTTCAATGTTTATTTAAGAAAGATCTCTCCAATACAGGAGCCTTCCTGATCCTTGACCTTTGCAATCTCACATCGGTCTCTTCGGCTCCCCTTGTAGAAGCCCATTCCTGGAACCCTGCTGTAGCTTTCATCATAACCCTAAGACATTTCAGCTCATCCACTGTCTAAACTGCCACACTCTGCCTATTGCTTCCTTCTATTTTCTCATTCTCTTATCCCCAAAGCAACTGTCCAAAAGCTTCATTGTTGCTGGGGAAAAAAAAATCACACAATCATAAGGAAGAATGTTAGGACATATTCATGGGCCTTCAAATGGCTTGGTCCCTCATCTCCATCCTGGTATTTCTTCCACCCCACCACCAAGTAGGTAGCTCAAGTGTGGACCTCCTTTCTCACAGCTCCCCTCCAACATTCTGATTTCAACTGATGCGCTGACCTCTTTTTTTGATTGAGAAGCCTTTCCATCTGATTGCTCCCTCCACTTCTTCAGCTATAGCCAACCAACGCATACACTTCTGTCCCCTGGTTGACTCACTTCTTCCCGTCTTGCTCATGACATGGCTTACTCTGTGATATCCCCCTCTTCTCACCATATGGCTCTTTCCATGTAACATGAGGCAAGGTTCAGTTTTATCTCTTCTCAGAAGAAAAATAAGACATTTAAGAAAAAACTTCTCTGGATTTGCTTCAGTCTCCCACTACTTATATCTTCTCTTTAAAAGGGTTTAAAAATTGTATGTGGCAGCCTGTACCCTTTCACCTCAACTATCTATAATTTGGCTGCTTCTACCATTCCTTTCTACCCCTTGTACCTACATTTTTTTAATGAACTGAATCACCAGTGGGTTCTGTATTGACAAATACCAGACTTTTCTGTGAGTTGTCCTTAATGAACTCTTATGTGAACTGTCCTAATAGTTCCCTAATCCACTTCGTATCTACTATAAGCAATCTGTTCGATATTTTCCCCACATTATTTTAAGAGGAATATTTTCAAAAATCTAATCATGTTGTGAAACTATAATTCAACCTGAATAAAATATCTTAGTATGTTTAATAGATGGAGTATTCTGGTAGAAAAAAATGTTATGGATATTAGCCAACTTGAGAAAAAAGAAATTTATGTATTGCCAAATAAATATCAGACTTCACATAAAGAATATCACATAATCTCTCAAGATTTATTTCAGGACATTAAGTAATTGCAAGCAATTTTAAAAAATATTTAAAATAGATGTAATTGGGATATTTATTTACTTTGAAATGGTAAAGATTTTTTTCAATATTAAGACAATATTAAAGCAAAAAGAGAATAGTGGGAGGATTTGACTACATTAAGCACCAAACTATAATGAGAAGGCAAATAGACAAATGGAAAGAATATGAGCAACAATTTGTATACTGAAAGATAAGACCAACAATTTGTATACTGAATATGTAAAAAACTTTAATATAAAAAGCAATAAGGAAAACATTAACAACTCAAGAAATAATGAACAATGAAAGTCAACAGAGTAGTCACAGAATAAATGTAAATGGGTGATGTGTATATGATATAAACTTTTTCTATTTCACCCAACCAAGAATCCAGATTTAAAACAATATGATGTGAGTTTCAGGCTAAGTGATGAAGCAAATGATAGAGCCTCTAGTGTGGCTGACACGAATGTTTTCATACTAAACTAAGTATGATTGTTTTCTACTTACACTCACTTCTCAGTTTCATTTTTCTTCAATTTTGAACCTGTGGCTTACCGTCCCTGCTGTGGCATATCAAACCAGGAATGCGCACCTGTCCTAAGGGAACCAATCCATAGGTGTGGCTGAGACTTTCATATTTTCCTGTTTAGGAATTTGAAGTAAAAAATGCTGAATCCTTCAGGAGATAGTAGAGGTGTCCCACAGTATAGGGCATGAGGATCTCGGGAGGAAGAACATTCCGCTTTCTTTCCTTGTCAGTAAATCAGATCTAGAAGATCAGGGAGGAGCAGCAATAATAGGCAGGTATTAGGTGTGTTGCAGCTCCTAAGCGATGAGTGAAACAGATTTCATTCAAAAAGTTTCAGAACTGGAGCTCATTTTCCCAGCTCTCTTTGCTCTGCTTCTTGATGTCATTTTGGATGTCTATAGGACATTTAATGTCTTGGAAAAAAAAACCCCTACTTGGTTAGCTGGGGCTGATGTGCATTCTTCACCTTCTCAAGGTTTTTTTTTTTTTTTATGTTGTTTATATATTTATGCACTGATTGAGTTCTTATAAATCTTTGGATATTAACCCATTACCAGATTTACCAGATGTCTGGCTTACAAATATTTTCTCTCAAACCCTAGGTTGTCTCTTTACTCATTTTTTTTTTTGCAGTGCAGATTGTTCATTTGATGCAATTCCATATTTTTTATTTCTATTTTTGTTGTTTGTGATTTTCAAGTTCTAGGCAAGAAATCTCTACCCAGACCAATGTTGCAGAACTTTCCCTTATGCTTCCTCTGATAGTTTTATAGTTTCACACCTAAGCCTTTTATCCATTTCGAGTTGATTTTTTTCTATGCTGTGAGATAAGGATCCAATTGTATTCTGTGTGAGTATCAATTTTCTCAGCATGATTTACTGAAGTGATTGCCCTTTGCCATTGTGTGTTCTTGGGAACTTGCCTGAAAAATCAATTGACCAGAAATACTTGGGTTTGTTTCTCAACTTTCTGTTCTGTTCCATTGGTTGATGTGTCTATTTTTAATGCCAGTAACATGGTGTTCTTATTATAATAGCTTTATATTATATTTTAAAATTTAGAAAGTGTGATTTTTTTCAATACATGTATGTACATATGTTTGAAGATATTCAAAGCAGCATTTTAATTATTTTTATTGGTGCATTATAATTATATATAAGAGGTAGTATTTATTGTCCCATATTTGTATATGTATATAACATAACTTAATCAATCTCATTTCCTTCTACCTTCCTTTTATTCCCCTCCTTCCTTCCCATCCACTTGCCTTACGCTGTTAATCTTACAGCATTATTATTATCTTTAATTAGTGTGCTATAATTATACATATAATTACATATGTGCTATGACCTATATGTACTATAATTTTACACACACACGTGCACGCACGTGCACACACACACACATACAGGCACGTGCGCACACACACACACACACACACACACACACACGATTCATTGTGATATATCTGTATATGGCGATAGCAAAATTTGGTAGATTTCATTCCCCCCATACCTCCCTATTCCATCTCATCCTTTCTCCCTCTCAATCTCCTTCCTCTACTCTATTGGTCTCCCTTACATTTTCATAAGACCCTGTCCCTTTTCTATTCCCTTGTTTCTTCTCTGTATATAGTTTTCACATATGAGAGAAAACATTCAACCCTTGGCTTTCTGAGTTTGACTTATTTCACTTAGCATGATGCTTTCTGGTTCCATTTATTCATCTATAAATAACATAATTTCATTCTTCTTTGTGGCTGAGTAAAACTCCATTGTGTACATATACCATGTTTTCTTTCATTCATCTTTTGACAGACACCTAAGCTGGTTCTATAACTTGGCTACGATGAATTGGGCTGCTACAAACATTTGTATGCATGTATCACTCTAGTATGCTGATTTTAGTTCTTTAGGATAAATACCAAAGAGTGAAATATCTGGGTCATCTGGTGATTCTATTCTTTAATTGAGGAATCTCTATTCTGCTTTCTTAAGTGGTTGTACTAATTTGCAGCTCCACCAACAATGTACATTATTTTAAAAATTTAATAATGGAAGCAAGCTACCTGTCCAAATATGGGGAATGAGGCAGTGAATAATGACATATCATAACAGTAAGTAATAATAAGTCAAAGATTTAGATTTGTTTTAATGAAAGAAGAGTCTGCTTGTAATTAAATAAAAAAATTTTCAAAAATCACACTGAGGTTTAAATCCAAGTTTAGTAGAGTAGCAATCATGAGGAAATTAATTCACTTTTTTAAGACTCTATTTTTTTCAACTGTGTAACTGGTATAATAGTCCATACCTGATAGTATTGCTTTCAGGATAAATGAAATATTTCATGTGATCACTTTAGCATCGTGTTTACCACTTAATGTTTGGTCTTTTTTCTTCTCATATATATTTTATCTTCTATATTTCTAATATAAAAATTTGTTGCTTTTATCCTTTTGTGTAATTGAAAGCCATTAAAAGATTGTCTTTTTTAAAAAAAATGCTCATTATTAAATTTCAAATTCTTTTGTTTACTGAAATAAAAGACCTACAGCCTGTTGGAATTCCAAAACCCACTAGCATTGACAACAGTATTTAAAATATTAATTGTTATAAGTCTTTATTCTGATTTAAACACACACACATAAATGCATACATACAAATTACACTGTGAGAGTTTTACCATGCTTTATGTAGTGTCATTTTAATTCTAAATATGATGATAAATTAAAATCCGAAAACTTAAAGTAAAGTAAATATAAGGAAGCTACTTTGACATGTTAAGTCTGTTATTTACTGATCCCTTATATTTTTAAAAAAGAGTCTACATGCTTTATATAAAATAAGATAAAATTTATTTTAAAAATTTCTTTTAATAATGTAATTTTCATATATATAAACTTGAATTCATGGGATAAGAAAACATTAAAAATTTTATTATTACTCATTTGATTTTGAATGTTGCCTTTGATTTTTTATAACACATTACTTTTATCAGTTATAAGCTTTCTCAGCTTTTGAATGAAAGATGGGAAGGAAGAATTAGGGCACAACTCACATACCAGAATGTGCTCTTAAGTAATATTGGGCTTCAGGTACTCAAGTCAATAACACCAAGATATAAGGAAGGTATATGGAAAATTGAAATGTATTCAAATATGCAAAGAAAGTATTGTTATAGATGGGATATTTAATGAATAATTATTCTTCAGATTGTTCAGACAGAGGAGATTCTCTAATGCCTATTTTGCATTTTTTTTCAAGATCAGTCATTTGTAAACTTCTTAAGAACTTTCTTTAATTTCTAACTAATTTTACCTCTCTAATTTTTTTAAATTTGCACCTATTTCCCTGTGCTTTATTTTATTTTGTTTTAAGTCGATAAAATGCACTTATTTACTGTCCTAAAAGGATACAGGTCTTAGTTTACAAACAAAAAAAAAATCATAATACCAGTTATGCTTAAGTTTTGGTGAATTTGCAAAAAAAAGTTAAATGGAATTCTAATTTACTTTGTTAAATACACATTAATCCAGGTACATTATCTTTTTTAGTCCTCACAAAAACCACTGGAGAAAGATTTTTTTTTAAATGGGACAAGATAGTAATAATATGTGCAATGTCACAGAACTGGTACAAAGGTGGTTTAAGCTGTACTGTGCGGTTCATATTCAAATTTTGAGACTCTAGCTTCTAGTGAATAACTTTTCTAAAAAAATAAGCTATAATATATTCCTTTTAAAACAGTAGCTCAGTCTGAATTTTCTTTCTCTGGGATTTGTGTTAAATATGAAGGCATGACTGAATAATAAGGTTTGTATTCACAGACTCCATGTTTGGAAAGATGACACTAGAATCAGGTGACTTAGACTGATTTTTCTTTTTATAAGTGAAAATAATCTCCAAGTCAGAGATTTTACTCGTTTCTTTTTGTTGTTGTTTTGTTTTGTTTCTTTTGCTTTTCTAAACTGAGAATCAAGAACAATGTTAAACATGTTGTAGGAGCTTAATAAATATTAGTTGAATAAGTAATTCAGATACCGAACACATCTGTTCAGTAAGCAGCCTCTACAGTGACTACCTTATATAATCCCATGCTTTAGGCCAGATGTTGTGAACTGTGGATTTCTCAGAAAACTACACTTACAATAGTTGCATGTATTTTTAGACTGTGGAGTCCTAGTATTTATTTATATTTTTATAATATGTGAGTTTAGTCACTATATTTCTTCAAATATAAGAAACTACTAATGGTAAAATAAACCATCCATGTGTGAGGAAGAATTGAAAGGAAAGGAGGGAAGGAAAAGAAGGAAAGAAGAAAAGACAGAAAGAAGGAAGGGAAAGAAAGAAGGAATGTTGCACATTCTAATTTTCAAACGTTATTCATTGTAAAACACATCTCTGTTTCAGAAATGTTAATATGTGAAAAAGACGCATCTTAGAATTCATGTTATACAATATTTATTTATCAACATTTATGGGTTGCATTGTTATATTAAACATGAAAGATAATTAAGCCTGAAAAAGCGATGCATGTAAAAATATTATGGAAAAGTTTTGGAAATAATTTAATTTGGAATGCTTTCACTTTACAGGAATGTTAAAGATTTCTATGACTATAAGGTAAGGCTTAATAAGAAGAGATGCCATTTAAGTATCCGTCAAACTTGTGTTTCTACAAATCCTTTCTTACTTTACCCAGTGGTGACACAATCTAATTTCAGCAGATCTTAATCACATTTTTCAAGTCACTCTCCTGCCCTTTTTGGACAAATTTACTCATTCTTGCTGCTTGCTCCCTCTAAGAAAGCAGACCATGAATATGTTCAGAGTTTCTTATCCAGCCCCTCGCCATGTAAATTTTCCTGAAACATCAACACCAAGTAATAAGAATAAAAGATTTCACTGTGTTCAGTTCCTGAGTCTCTCTAAGCCCTGGACAGACAGCTTGGACCTGTGAACATAAAACCTTAGCTAGTGGCGCCAAATCACACAAAGCCATTTTTAAGATGCCGGGTCTGTGCTATCAATCCTCTTACCTTAGTCAACCCCCCTCCTGCTGGTTAAGTGCTAACACATGCTCTACAATTGCAAGAAGGGATATGGTTTACAGATTAAAATTAGATGCAGAATTAAATTGCTTGAACACAGCAAAAAAGAAAGGAGTAGCGGGTGGGGTGAAGAAGGCAGATTTGGGCATGCCAATATTCACACACACACACACACTTAATTCCAACACTTGGATTTCCACTAGAATTCTTAGGTTCAGGTTCTGTTTTCATTACTAAGAGTCATTTTTAAAACAATAATACATAGACTCTGTCAAAGAATATGCAGCCTCATGAAAATGCATGTTCAAATTATAAGAATTTACAGCCATAAGAGATGGCTGCACTCCTTTTTTAAAAAGCTAAACAGAGTAATGACTACTAACGACATTTGTAACTTTTCAGGCTACTAGAGTAAGAGTAATCAGATCTCAGGCTTCAGGGTGTAACATGATCACCTGTGCTTTTCAGAAAGGAATTTCTGCACACACCAGTGTTGCACAGTTGGCCAAGCACGTGATTGTAATGTCAGAAGGAAGGGGTGAGAAGATCACCTTTCTCCAAATCATTAAATGGCTTTTGCAAATGGTAAACACGAACTAATATAGCAATTAAGATTGATTTTTATTTATTAAGGGAAAAAAAAAGGAGAGACATTGCCCAAAAAAATCTAAAAACCAACTTTGGAAAACAAAGAAATAAAGTTTATAACAAATACTCTCTTGTTTTTGAGTCTGAGGCCATAAAATGAAGTAATTTACTAATTCATTCAGCAAGTATGTGCTAGAAACCCATTTATTTACTTGCATTTGGTTAAATGCTGAAGGATATACCATAGTAAGTACACACATAGTTATTACCTCTTGGGAACTTGAAGTCTAGCAGCAAAGGAAGATATCAGTTACATAATTAGAGGGTTCTAAAGTAGAGGGTTAGAGAATAATAATAAAAGCAAAATTACCATAACTTAAAAAAATGAAAGAAAAAAATCATTGCTGAGTCTATTAATTTGGAAAGCAAGGAGCACACACCAGTGAAGAATTTCATTAAGTCATTCACTCATAGGAAAAAGTTATAGACTTTTCGACCCTAGAAAGGATTGCTCTTATTAAGGTGCTAAGGACCAAATACTAACTTTCTGAGTCAGATGAATGAGTCCAAGGATTATAGAGGGTTGCATTTTAAAAAAATAAAACATAGTTTATTGATTATTAAAGAGTCGTCAATTAGTTCCAGTTAAGGTGTGACGTTCCAAGGTCATTCAGAGTTCATGTCTTTTATGAGATTCACTAGTTAGAACTAGTGGTGATGAAATTTTGTATTGAGATTTCCCAGGCAAGTGCTGCTGTAGTGGAGAAATTTTCTTCTCACAGATATGAAAGATAACTGGTGAAAAAGTTGGAAGCACAGGATCAAGGGTAAAGGAAAGAGATGAAAAGCATTTCAAGCAAGGAAAATAATGTTGTAAAGATAGGAAGAAGAAAAATATTATGGTAGAGGCCATACTAGGTGGCTGGAACACTTTCCCCTTTAGGGTGCTTGAGCCTAAAGAGGTGGCTCTGGCAAGGCTGTCCAAGAAAGTATACATCATGTTATAACAGTTGGCCTACTCTACTAACAGCAGGGAAAGTCCACTGCAGGATCTTAAAGAGCAAAGGTGGCCTTAGAATATAGGGACTTACCTGATTTGTGTTTCAAAAAAAAAAATCTCTCGAGATACAATATTAGTGATGAACTCAAGGATTTACTATTTGAGGTGCTTACATACCATTTGGGAATTAATTATCATTTCCCAGAATGAAAATGATGAAATTAAGAATATAGAGTTCCAATGAATCTGGATTATTTCTACAATGAAAGAGAGTGAGGATGTCAGGGAAGATAATTAAGGCACTTATAACTGAAACTGCCCAATAATTCATAAATATAACATTTACTCCCTAAACCAAAGCATTCTGTCTTGGAGATCCGGGCTGGAAATCTCTAAGAAGGGTCCTTCCAATCATCATCTCTTGATACTCTGTGTGTCAGTGTAAAGCCCTCTCTCTGAGTACGGGCTGCACATAATGATTTAATCCTAACAAACAGTATGGAGCAGAAGACACAGAGTCATACATGAGGGGAGCTTACAACCAATGTGGTTTCTATGACAGCTGTTGTCTTTCACTTGTTCCTGTATCACTCTTTATGGGGACAACCAGCTGCAGTGTTATGAAGCAGTTGTGGGGAGGTCCATATGGCAAGAGGTTGGGGCCTGCCAATAATCGTGTGAATAAGCTTGCAACTGGTTCCTCCCCTACTCAAACTTGAAATGACTAAAACCTGGATCAAAAAATTGATTTCAGTCAGTCCCATGAGCTAAGAACTCAGCCAAGCCACATCAAACTATTCCTGATTTGTTTTAGCTTTCCATCGCTGTGACAAAAAGACCTGAGAAGGAAAGGTTTGTTTTTGCTCCTGGTTTCAGAGATTTCAGTTCATGGTTGGTTGATCCTATAAATTTGGGATGAGGCAGGATATAATGTCAGAGAGTGTGAGTAAGAGAAAGTTGCTTACCTCATGGTAGCCAGTAAGCAAAAGACAAGAAGAAGAAGACTTGGAATCCCAATAGCCCCTTTAAGGGCTTGTCCCCAGTGCCCTAGCTTCATCCCACTAGGCCTCACCTCCTCAAGAGTCCATTACCTCCCAGTGGCACAATGGCACCAGGGGATGGACCAGCCCCTCAACATGCAGGCCTTTGGGGACATTCCAAATCCAAACTATAATAGGGACACGGAGAAATTATAAGGTAATTTCCTGCAAATTTCTTTGAAGCTGCTGAGATTTGGAGGACTTGTTCCACAGCAATAGGGGACTAACATGGAGAGCTTGTGAGTTAAACAAGCAATGTGTCCCTGACTTGTCATGTTTACTGTTTTATTCAGTCTTCAGATGTCCTTATTTTTACCCTTTTAGCTACTTACTCATTTTCCCTTCCTTTAAAAAAAATTTACAACAATTAATGTAAACATGGATATAAGAGACAGTTTAAATAATTGCATTTTCATTGGCTTAGATATGGATAAAAGCAAAAGAAGTGGAGAGGTATCAATTTTCTTTTCGTAAATTTGACACTTGCAAAGACTAGACAAGCTCAAAATACAAAAATTATATTTATATTCTCTACCTTATCAATCATTTTTAGTAAAACTCTGTTTACATTGTTTAGGTTAAAAAAAAAAAAAAAAACTCCCTTTGTATGTTTTCAATGATTCCATCAAGGTAGGAGAAAGAACTTTTGCATGTTCTCATGTATGATATTTGGCCACTACAAAATAAAAATGAACATGTATACATATAAAATATTATGATTTGGATCTAGAATGTCTCCCCAGAGCTCATGTGTTACAAGCATGATCCCCAAATACATGAAGGTTCAGAAGTAGAACATTTATGCAATGATTGGGGAACTAAACTCATCAATGGATTAATTCATTTACTGGTTTAATCCACTGACAGCTGAATTAAACCAACAGGCAGGTTGGGGCACAACTGGAGGAAGTCACTAGGGCATGGCCTTGGGGGTTATATCTGCCCCAGTCCACCTGCCCTTACTCCCCTCTCTGCTTTGTGGCTGTCATGAGCTAAGCAACTTTACTCTGCCCTCCCTTCCACCATGATGTTTCTGCCTTGGAGCTAGCTGACCATGAGCTGAACTTCTGAAACTGTGAGCAAAATAAATCTTTCTTCCTTTAAGTTGTCATTCCTTGTCAGGTATTTTGGCCACAACAACAGACAGTTGACTAACACACAATATATGAAATTATTTCCATGAAAGCCTTCCCCACTGGTTATAGCAGAGCTTCAGTCTTGAGTAATTTCATTCCCATTTCTACCCCTACCCTAAAGTATTTCTGAAAGGACCCAGGAGATTTCCCAAACCCAGTCCACCTTTGTATCACACCAGCCACTTTCTTCCCCTTCTTCCTGTTGAGCTAGGAGCATCCCCCACTTAGCAGCTCTGTTCTTTTGGCTGTCTGTAGTCACACCCAGCAGGCAGTGCTTTCTCCTGCTGCCAGAGCAGTCTCATTGTGTAACACCAACAGAGCTGCCAAGTTCTGCCACTTCTGGGCTCCTCTACTCCCTGGAGTGCTGATTCAAACTGCCAGAGCTTCACCATGTAGAAAAATAGGAGATAATTTCTTTTACTTACTTATTTATACTCTGGTAAAATGGTACCAAAGAATTGAAGTTTTTCCAATATCATCTAAAGCTTGAATAGAGTGGTTCTGTTTATTCATGGGATCAAGCATAAACCCATAAAGTGGAGCCAACAGACCCATCTGCATGTCCAGCTCCTTGCTAAATTCACAGCTGATGCTCATGATAAGAATCAACTTTTGTGATTGAGCTAAGCCCCATTCCTCCCTTTTTCCCCACTTTAGGTGAAGCTGTCTTTAAGAAAGCTTCCCAATACGTTTAACAATAGATTTCTGGGAAGGTGAGGTGAGAATCGTCCAAATCACAGAAAGGGCAACCAGTTGGCTGCAAACTGGCTCCATGCAACCCTGAAATGAAATTATCCTCTATTCTTTCATTTCTCCCTGTTAACAACAACAGCAACAATGACAACAACAGACATTAATAAGTGTGTCAAGATTTTGTGGTTAAAAGCACTGAACCAAGAAACTGGGAAATTTGTGTTTCAGCCCAGTCCTACCAGGAGCTACTTTTTAAAAGAAATTTAGAATGACATCCTTCCAGAATCTTCCATGCCAAATAATTCCTCATTTCTAAAGAGAATTTCTGGATTAGTTGATCTCTAAACTCCTTTACAACTCAAAAATCTCTACAATTGAATTGAGACAAGAGAAGTATTTGGCAAAATAAGTTAGCCAAAATGTTATATAAACCTTAATCAGGAATTCAGTTCTACATTTTTGGGTGAGATTTTGATGTCTTGAATGCTTCTCAATGTTAATCACACATCACTTATTCATTTAAATAAGAGATCAAACAGATATCCATCTAAAAACATTTGAAATTGAGATGAAAGCATTCTATGGTTTGAATTAATAATCATGTTGATCACTTTAAAATATACAGGTGAAATGGGAAAAAAATAAAACTTTGAATAAAGTGAAATAGAAAAATGTATTTGAAGGCAGGACAAACATAAGGAGATATGAACGAAATGATAATAAGGAAAAAGGGGATGTGTGTAATCCTGATGTTTCCATTTTTTGTTCCATCTCATTTCTGCTCTCTGAGGAAGTCAGCAGTAGGCTATGGCTCCTTGCTGTTTTTCTTCACACTAAGAATTCCCAATGAGGTGGAAACCTCATTCTAGGCCAATTGAAAAAGAAGGGGCACTGGCTTAGACTGATTTTCAGTATTAGCATCAAATTTTATTCCCAATACTTTTATTACAAACTAACTTCAATTTTTCCTGAGTACCCCAATGTATATAAGACATGGCAACTGGTTATACATGAAAGCAACCAGGAAATATCATTTCATTTTTTAATATTTACTTGCCTTCCATGGAATTTTCATGGGTATATCAGTTCTCCCTGGGTAGTAAAGAAAAAAAAAATTGTGTGTCTTCTTTTATTGGACCCATGCTGTCAAAAGAGAACACCAGACATTGGGAATAAGATGGCACTCTGATACTTATTTCCCCTTGCAAATCTTCACTGATGTGGCCAAAGCAAACTAATAGAAAGTGAGAAAACAAGAAAGGATGTTATTTACATTCCAAATTTTTGAAGAATTCTTTCACAAAATATAGGTAGGTGAACCTAGATTGAGGGAAAACTGGCACACTCATGTGTTGCTGATGGGAATGCAAAAATGTTCAGCTCCAATGAAGGGGATTTGGGCACTATTAATAGAATAATGTATGTATGAAATGACATACACAAAGTTATTTGTTGTAAGAGTTTGAGATAGGAATATACATAGAAACCACCCAAATGATCATTCATGGGGCACGTGTTAAGTGAATCATGCCAGCTTCTCTAGTAAAATAGCAGGACACTTAAAAAGAAAGAGGGAAAATCATTATCTAATGAAATGGTGTGGTTCCTGTTTTAATATTTTAAAATTTTAATATTTGAAAAAAATTAGGTGTAAAACACTATATATTGTATATCACCTTTCGTATTAAAAGGGGTACAATATCCTATATTGGAATAAAGTTCAACTTCTCCAAAATGTATCTCTAAGACATATTTTTTCAACTTTATAAACATCTGTGTGTTTTGTATATTCAAAATTTAAATTTAAAATATTAAAGCAAAAATTAAAAGCAAACTAAAATGAATGAAGCTAACTGCATTTACTGTTGGTATGTATAGAAAAACAATTATTGCAAGTGACTATGTAATATATAATAACTATACTACTTTTTAAGAATCTATTCTATAAAGCTATAAATAAGTTTAAAATTTAATTCCAGAATTTAATTGTTCATAATGTGTGTGTTATGAAACTCTTTTTATGCATATATGTTATAGGGAAATTAACTAAATTTTAATAGAGCATAATAGTGTTGATATTATTGCAACCAATATTTTCCATATAATAGGAAAGAAATACTAATATACAAGGAGAACCATTAACTAAAAATTATTTAAGGCTATATTTTAATTGGAAATATGAGTTTAAACACATCTTTAAAAATATGTCCAACTTTTGCTCATAGCAAAGACCTAGAAGCAATGACAATCTTGTGAAATTGCATTATTTGTTCAGAACAGTCCCTGTCCCTTTCTATTTGACCCATAACTGTTAGACTTTCTCATGCCTCTTCCCATTTGAAAGTAATAGTAAACATGCCAGAAAGTGGGAGGGCAAGGGAAGTTAGAAAGGATTTAGAAGTTCTCTGAAGTGGGATATGAAGATATACTGTCATGATGGTAGAAGAAGAAACAACAGTTTTGATAAGTTATTTATAGCTAAACAACAACAACGACGAAAATACAATAGAGAAGCCATATACCATAGAGGAAGCAAAGGGAATCACAGCAAAAACACAATAAATTGTGACAAAAGTGAACAGATGAACATGTAGCTGCATAAGTATACTACCTAAAAATATGGAACAAAAGCAAAAAAATATGTGAAGATTAGTTATTATTGTGAAGCAAGACCAAGGGAGGAAAATATAATTCAGTTAGAAAATTTTCTTTATAATTTGATCTTTTAAAAGCGTGATTACATATAACTTTATGGAAAAAAAATGAGTTATAAAATGCAGTTAAACCAGTACAATCTTAACTTTGTATGTCACAGTACTTTTAATAACCCATGAAGGAAGATGTTCACATTAACTAAACCAGCTCTTCCAGACCCCATCACTCTCCATTCCAAAACTTCAGGAAATTATTTGTGGAGTCCCTAAGGTATTTCATATATCCCTATAAAAAGGATGAGTTCTACGTGCACCCAGCTAAGGATGCTTTTCTTTTGACCCCTGCTGGTAACATCAACCACAAAGGTTCTGCCGCCCTTTCCAGTGCTGTGGTTGCCAAACTACAAATGATTTGATGCTGACTCAGCTCATTGCTGCTCTAACAGAAGCTATGTGTTGCTCAGAATGTTAGTGGGATGGCTGCCCTGCTTCATAGCTTAAGATCTCAGAATTTTCCTTATAAAGGAAATTTATGCTCTGGAGGAATCAAGCTGGAGGGAGCTGCTCTGGCTGCCCTCCTGCTTTTCCCTGTGGGAAAACCAGAGTACTGCAGGCCTCTTGCAATTGAAATCTCCAGAACCTACTGGTTCCCTTATTGCAGATTATCTTTTCAGATTGGTTTAGATATTTTCAGATGTAAGTTCTCTTCAGTTATTGTGGCCTTATGACAACCAATTTCCCAGCATTCCACATAGAATGGGACTAAGAGTGATTCAGGATGGAACCAAATTCCAACAGGTTAGGACAGAATTCTGGTTGAATCAGGCTATGTGGGCAAATCAACAATCACAATGATTGAATAAGGAGGCATCCAACTTTGCCTGTCCCCAACTGCAACCTGAAGTCAAGAGTGTAGGAAGGTCACTCCAGAAGAGTGGCAGAGGCTCTTCACAGGGAAGGGGGATGACCTTCAGGTATGGAAAGCATTCCAATTGCCACATCATGAAGTAAATTCTCAGGGGATGCAAGCTGAGTGGTTTGTAGAGTTGAGTGCTTTTAGGATGTGAACTTCTTCATAAATAGCTGAGATGTTTGTCAGATGGTGTAATTTGAGATCAGGAAAGTCAGACCATATTTGCCCTTGATCTTACCAGAGAGACTAAATTTTTCATAGCTCTTTAGTGTTTAGTTTGGGTAAATGCTCATTTTAAATGCATTGCCGTGGAGAGTGCAAAGTAGGGAACTTATAAGTTATTCCATTATAAACTTTTAATAACTTCCTTCATTCTTGGCATTCTTCTTCTTCTTCTTTTTTCAATGGTGAGGATTAAACTCAGGTCCTTACACATCCCAGGCAAGCCCTATACCTCTGAGCTATACCCCCAACCCTTTTTTATTTTATTTTTCAGGCAGGGTCTCACTAAGTTGCACAGGCTAACTTTCAACTTGCAATACTTCTGCCTCTATATATTAAGTTTTTTAAAAATAGCTACATGGTAAGGAAAGTCTTTAATGGAATGAGTTATATGGCAACAGAATTTTGATATCTATTTTCATGATGCATGATGTAATGCCTATGGAAAATACCAAAATATAAAATCCCATGAAAAATAGACCATTATCCATAGAATGGAATAATTCAGGAAACATGAGGCATGTGGTAAGGCCTTGAATACACAGGCCTAGTTATGCACCCACATGTTCATAGTGGTTACATATCAGCGTTTAGAGTGAGACCATCAGGTCAAAACTCGCAGGATGTCAATCTGGACAAGTTATTTCACATTCTGCTTCAGTTTTCTTACTTTAAATCTACAAGTATTTCTAAAACTAACCTCATAGGATTGCTCTGAATTTAAATAAAGAATATATACTATTTTGTGATATGTCATGATTGTATGTGTGTGTATACACACACACACACACACACACACATATATGTGAAAAATACAGGAAGTTGCCTAGCACATGAGACTAAAAAATATTAATCACTATTAGTACATGAATCTTAGACACATAGAAGCAGTATATTTCTAGAAGTAATGGAACTAAAGAGGCAGGAAGAATTTCAATTGCCTGAAAAAGCACCATGGTGATGTTCAAGTTCAGTGTACCATTAAAGTAACCAGACCTAATAACTACAAAATTGGTCTCATTCTTCTGGTGTTCGCAGCTCATGTTACAGGTTTTGAGATGGAATTTTGAGCCTTTTTGGTATGCTGAGGGGTTGATGCCGTATCAGTTAACATAATGCAGAGGTCCTCATTCCACGTAAATTGCACATTTTTCCCCCTTGAATTTGTTCAATAACTGATTTTAACTAAAAGTAAACTTAGATATTAACTAGCCAATCAGGGAGAATTTGACATGCATATTTTAAGGGAAAAGAGGGTAGAACTCTTCCATTCCCATACCATTGAATAGAAGGAGCAATGTAGGGAAACACACACACACACAACTTGGAATCATAAGATTAGGATCTGAGTTTCAGCTTCACCCATAACAATCATGATCTGGAAGCTACCACCTACCCTTTAAATCCTCCCCTCTCTTATTGATAAAATCACAAATTTCATTAATATCAATCGTTTGTGAGAGAAGATCCTACCAGGAAGTTCTGAGTATATAATAATGGATGTAACTTATGCTTATAGGATTTATTACACTTATAATAATAGCTTCTAGCATTTGAGGCAACAATCTGGATATTAACATAAAAGGGCCGATTGTAGAACCAATTTCTACCACTTATTATTGGTACCAATGTATGAAATTTAACCAGAAATTATGAAATGTGAACAAATTGGTGTTGAGCACATGGATAGCTTAAGTCTATGTTCAACAAGCATTCAGAACATCATACTTTACTGATCACCCTCACAGTTTATCCTCTACTCCTTTGTCACTCCTTTCACTTCTCATTGATGACTCCCTCTTTCTCCCTCATCTCTTATAATTACAGTGCCCCAGAGGTCAGATCTTGATCATCTTCTCTATTTGGATCCATTCTTTTGATGATCTCAACAAATGAGAAATCTTTGAATTATATCCATGTGTTACTGATTTCCAAAGTCAAGCTCCAACTCAGCCATTCCTTCTTCCTCCCGACTGTATGTCCAACTACGCACTTGACATTGCCACTGGCATGTCCGATAGACACATTCAACATGTCCAAAACCAAAGTCCTCCATCTCTCTCCCAAAATCTCTTCCACAGAAACCTTTGTAATCTCAGTTAACATAAACCATTATAATATGATTTTGGTCAAAACCTTGAAGTCAGCTCTTTAGCCCCAATATGAAGTCAGTGAGGAAATTCTCTTGGCTCTTCCTTACAAAAGCCACCACTTGAGTCAGGACCATTATTATTTCTACCTGAGTTGTTGATATAACCTCCTTATTCTTCTCCCCATTCCTTTGTCTACCCATAATCTTTCATTCCAAAAGAACCCTTGTGAAATATAAATTTTATTATGTAATTCCTTTCATCAGAAGCCAGCATCAGCACCTCATTTCACACAAAGAAAGTCCCTACCATGGCAGAGACAATTTGACCGACATGATGATTTAATTACTTTATTTATTCTCTGCACCTTGATGAAACTCCTCCAGCCACATTGGCCATCTTGATATTAGAATTTTTATATGTAAATTTTGATTTTATTTAATATTTGCATGTATTCAGAAGTTACTCTATAATGTTTTCTTCCATGTGTACTTAGCTAACTCAGAGTAATCAGCAAATCCATCATCCACCTTTACACTTTTATCATTCCTTTTGGGTGAGTATGTTCAAAATACTCTGTCCTAACAAATTAAAATATATAACTATTTTGAAATATATAATGTATATCTGCTAATTATATTCAATTTGCTGTGCAATGGAGCTCCAGAATTGATTCTTCTTTTGTAACTACATATATCATAGTATCTGTTGAAGGACTTTCCCTATCATCTCTCCTTCCTCCTCTCTGGCTTGTTTTCTTATCCCTTTCAGGTCTTTAATCAAAAATCGCCTTCTCAATGAGACTTGGATTGGCCATGCTATTTTATTAAGCACTTTGCTTTCCTCCCACCCTCCTAATGCACTTTACTCTTATTTGCTGTATTTATTCTTCAACAGTTAATCCTTTCTTATGTATTACCTAATTTCTGTTTTTTCCCTCTCTCTTAATATCTCTCTCTCTCTCTCTCTCTTTATATATATATATATATATATATATATATATATATATATATATATATATATATATTATATGGATATATGTATATATACTCTATATATGTATATATATTTATTTACCCTATATATTTTATTTATTTATTTCACACTTTCTTTGACTTCTAGAATGTGAGATCTTTGAGTGCAGAGATGTTTACTTTCTACATTGATGCATCTCAGGTGTCCAGGATACATCCCAAATGCTTGGCACACAGAAGGACATCAATAAAATTTTGGATAAATGAATGTATAGAAACTAATTTTGAGGAATTTTGTGAGCCTTAAGTAAAATTGTCTATCACATGTCTCCTGCCACAATACCTGACACAGTTAAAACACTACACTTATTATTTTTGTTCTTAAAAAGAATAAATTTGGGGGAAATTCAATCACTGAATTTATAATTTTCACTATGTGAATGAAGTTTCCTGTGTAAAGTTCTATGTGAGTCCTGAGAATTTTTAGCAAGAAATTTAGTTTGAGAGATATTTTGGTTATCAAGTCCTATGTTTGTATGGTGATCAATTTTTTATTATTGTTGTTGTAAGAAAGCACTTCATGAGCATTCTCTCCAAGCAAGGTTGGTGGTATTGTAAGTTTTCTGCTGGGTGCTGAGTGGCCCATCACCCTGGCTATGGTGGAAGCTGTCTTTATTGGACTTATTTAAAAGGCAGTGTCTCTAGAGAAAGCATTACTGTTTAAGAAGTACCTGGCACACATTTTCAAAGGTATTTCATTAACATATGTACACACACAGAGTTTCACATTTTACAGCTACATAAAGATTTCCTTAAAGTCAAGACAATTATTTCCATCCTTAAGGTTTGTGACAGGTGATGCTTATCAACTCACAGGAATCATCATCAACAGAACTTCGTTCATTGCCAGACCTTTGGTTCCAAGTTGAAAATGTACAGTCACTCCTTCTGGTCCATGCAAGGCTTTTAAACGTGAATCAAATTTCCATATTTATTTTAGGGATTAATATAATACAGGGGGGCAGATAAAAAGTTGTAAAATCTTTGCCGTTTCCATGAGCTCACTGTTGCTTCTGTGTTCTTATAAGTGTTTAGAGTTGATACAAAAATGAAACATGGAGAACAAGATTCTGATTGAAAATGCCTTATTTACACACACACAGAAAAAGGAACATTTACCTTCAGTTTAAAGGATAGTGAATTAACAAGGCTCTGGTGTGCACACTACCTGACCGTTGGGTAGAAGGTTTACAGCACTGTCACTTCCCGCTGCCAGCAGGTGCTGCGCTGGGTGTCAGGCTAAAGACTCAATTCATTAAGTTCTGCCACTCCAGTACTGTACTCTTTATGACAAGAAAAACAAGAAGGAACAGTGAGTCTCTTATATTTAACCCATAAAACTTAACACTCTGACCTCAACTTTATAAACCAGAAGTGAAAGAGGCAATTGCAAATCTGACCAATAAAACTGGTAAAGCACTTACATGCTGGGATTAGAAGAATATGTGTCCAGGTACACGGGGAAAAGAACAATCTGCAAATTCCTTTGCAGATGTATCCAGAAGTGGAGTAGCTTATTCTTTTCCACATTTCGGATGTGTTTGTGCATATTTGGCAGGTTGCTGGGTGGTGGCCCCAGCCAGAGGTGGGGTTACATCAAAAATGAGGCAGAAAGCTACTGTAAGGGAAGGTCCACTCTGCCAAAGACTCTATTGTGGGGAACAAGTAGAATCTCATGTCTGTTCTTATCCTCCTCCACATCAGGCCTGAAAGATCCGTGTGGGTGCTAAGAAATGAGAGGACTACAAGCAGAGATGAGAGAACTATTTTATACTAAAAGCCAGACATGAGGATATAAGGCAATGCTACTTTGAAATTCATGCTAGAGCATAGGGTGTAAAAAGGAGTCTTCTGGAGTCTCTTTCAAACAATAGGCTTTGCTGAAAAAAGGATTTTAGCTAGTGCTATTTTCCTGGGGCTCATATGGGGTTTACATGGAAGAGAACAAAAAGGTTTACCATTCCAGGGCTTTTGCTGTGTAAAGGAGTAGAAGAGATTTTGCTTCCAATTTTTGCATTATAATTATCCATAATAGTGGATTTGTTGTGTCATATTTGTACATGAGCATAACATCATTTGATCCATCTCATTCCCCAGTACCTCCCTCCCCTGATCTGCTTGCTCTACTCTACTGATGTCCCTTCTACTATTACTTTTTATTAGTGCATTATAATTACATATAAAAGAGGGATTTGTTGTGGTATATTTTACATGGCTCTCTTGTGATTTGGTAGATTTTGTTCCCCAGTACTTCCTCATGCCCCCCACTTCACCATTCCCTTTTGATTCCCTAGAAGATGTTTTTTTAACATCTCCCTAGAGTCTACTGGACTAGGTGGGGTGGGGGGGGTACTGGGAGCAAGGGAAGAGATTCTTAAAGGTTACAATGACCAGATAAATGCCTCTTTTGCTTAAGAAAGCATCAAAATGTGTGCTTGGGTAACTTTGGATAATTTGCTATTGTCTTGACAAGAAAGTCACAGATAACTCCATCATAGAAAATTAATACAGGGACTCTGGGGGGGAATTTTATGTCCAAACCATAACAGGTGATAAAAGTGACCCTGGCTGATAGCCAGCAAGAAGATTGGAACCTTAGTTCTACAACCACAAGGAATTCTTAAGATCTTAAGATTCTTAAGTAAATTCTTCCTCAAAGCTTTCAAATAAAAGCCTCATCTGACCAAAATCTTTATTGCATCCCTGTGAGATACTAAAAGAGGACCCAGGTGAGGTCTCCCAGATTTCTGACCTACTATATGACTATGAGAAAATAAATAACTCATACTTTATAAAGCTAAGGCTGAGGCAATTTGTTATGCAAAGAGAAAACGAATATGCCTGAGAAGATCGAAAAATGCTGGTTTCCATTAATAAATGGCATGGACACTTGATTACAGCTATGAAAATGTTTAGCCAGGAAGCTTAGAGGGTTTGTGGTCATCCAGGTGTCAGACAATAAAGTAGGATGCTTGTAGCTCGACACTTTTGAGATATTTTTGATTAGGTGACTGCAGAATACCCAAATTCTGTGTTAGCTGACGTGGTGGTCATGGAATGTACATTTCAACCTTCAGCTACAGGCATTTTGATCAAAGGCCCCAGTTGCTGCTCTGTGAAGTCCACTGTTGCTTTTGTACTGAAGCTAAGCTTTCAAGGGGGTTCTCTTGGCCAATAAGTGCATGTGGTTTGGTTGTAAAGGCACCCCCATCCTGAGCGCCAAGGGACTTCTCTGATGGCTAACTACCTGAGGAATCCTTCATGGCTTTGTTGAGACTTCTTTCGTCTGCATAGTCATCCAGGTGATTTCACTTCATCTCTTTTCCCTTTCTCCTTCATGGGGATCAGACCTGCATTATGGTCTGACCGCTCTCCCACTCTTTCCTGGCTCCCATCTCACCTCACGTCCTCTTACTTGGGTGCTTTCCCTGATAACACTCTTACAAGCTTAATCCTGTCTTGGAGTCGGCCTTTGAAGGACTTGGACAAACACAGCCGGATTATCTTTCCTCTTATGAAATCCTTGCTTTTTTTTTTTGATATGAGCAAAGATAAATGCTGGTGACACAAAGAAATACCATATCACTGACTGGAGCTTTGGATCTGAGTGTTAATATAGAACTGTTGTAAAGGAGGCAGTGCCTCATCTAGCACCACTCTCTCCCCCAGCTAAATCATATCCATGTTGACCTAATGGCCAAAGACCAGAGGGTCCTGCCAATCCAAAGTTGAGCTTCAGAGTCTACCACGGCAATAGGGCGCCAAGGTCAGAAGAGAACAAGTCAAAAGGACCAAAAGCCAGTGTCTGTGTCCTGGCTAAAGCCCAGTTGGCAGTGACGCTGGCCTAGAATCCAAATGGGTCTTAACGATAGCATCCAAGGGGAGGGAGAATACTAAGTGACTCTGGCTGGACTACCTCAGCTACTAGTCACATTGGATGGAAGGAGGAAATAACCATGATTATAAAAGCTTTCATTTGTTATTTTCTTTAAAACATCCACCCATAGAAATCATAGGTAATTAATAACCTGGAAAATGACCAAACTGTTAAGGTCACAATTTTTTTTTTTTTTTTTTTTTTTTTTTTTGTGGGAGGAAGATAGTAGAGAGAGGAACACAAAAGAGCTCCTTGGAGTCTCTCTCTGGGAGTCAGCTGGCTCAGCAGTAGAAATTTCTGGTGATGGCATCAGAAGACAGGACTTTTGTGAAGAACCTCTGCCATCTCCCTCTGGCTAACAGCAGGGTCAAGATATGAAGCTGAGTAAGCAGTGAGGATACCAGGAACCTCCCCAGGGTTCCTGGGCAGGAGACTAGGAAGTCTGCAAAGATCTGAGGACAGCATTGTCTTGGCCATGCAAAACTAATGCTGAAAGTATCTCAGCCATATTAGATGACAAATGATGATTATTTGTTCTAATTAGTTATATATGATAGCAGAATGCATTTCAATTCATTGTACACAAATGGAGTACAACTTTTTATTTTACACCATGTAGAGTCGCACTACACGTGCAATCATACATGTACTTTGGGTAATGATGGTCATCTCATTCCATCATCTTTTCTACCTCCATGACCCCTCCTCATCCCCCCCCTTTGTCCAATCAAAGTTCTTCCATTCTCCCCATCTCCTGCCATTATGGGTCAGTATCCACTTATCAGAGAGAACATTCGGCCTTTGGTTTTTTGGGGTTTGGCTTACTTTGCTTAGCATGGTATTCTCCAACTCCATCTATTTACCCGCGAGTGTCATAATTTTATTCTCTTTTAATACTGAGTAATATTTCATTGTGTATATGTACCACAGTTTATTTATCTGTTCACATATTGAAGGGCATTAGATGACAAGTTGAAAGACTCAAAGGTCCTACAGTAGCAGACAGGGATTAAAACCAGACTTACACAAGTTATAAATACATTGCATAGTCCTCAGCCAGCAGCAAGGTATTTATCTGCTCATAAATATATTTTAATTTCATGAATTTCACACTTGAAAACAAATTCATTCAAGACACTTTCAAATACTTAATATTTAATTCAAAACAAGTGTGTTAGGCAAGAGGTTTCCTCTGGAATGAGAAGCACAGCTCTAGCATGGTGCTTCCCTTTCTCACTGCAGAATTAGTCAGAATTCAGTCTTTCTCCCCAAGATGTCAATTTCTATGTTTTTCAATAGTGTGTGTGCATTAACAGCTGATTTGGCAACTGCTTTTATTTTATGAGTTGTACCTGTACTTTATACAACTATTTCTAAATGGCATTTTTGGAAAGTGGGATAATAATAAAAATCTATGCTCAATTCTTCAAAAAAAATTCACCCTACTCAATGCCTTAGGCTGTGTGCATTACTATAACAAAATATCTTAGACTAAGAGACTTTTAAACTGGAGCAATGTATCTCACGTTCTGGAGGCTGGGACATCCAAGACTAAGGATCAGTGGATTCTTTGGTGTCTGGTGAAGGCCAGTGTCCTCATTGTAACACTACCTGGTGGAAGGGGAGAATGGATTAATATGGTCTCTAGGGCCTCTTCGATAAAGTCACTAATCCTATTCATGAGGGCAGAACAACAAGACTTAAAACCTCCCACATCCCTTTCTCCTAATGCAATCACTTCGAAGGTAAGGATTTCAACCTATGGACATTGGAGGGACAGAAAACACTTAGAACACAGCATAAACCAACATTTTGTTTTATTAATATACGGATTGATCTCTTAGTCACTATCCCTAATTTCCTTTTGTTTTGGAAGAGAGTAATAAGAGACAGATGTAGTAGAAAATGAAATCTTTGCCAAAATACAGAATGAGAAGTAGTATCACCAATTATGAGCTGTGTCAACTAAGACTAGTTATTTAATCTTTCTCAACTTCAATTTCCCCATTTGTGAGGATTAAATACAAATGACAGCTTAGTACTACACCAATGTTTGTTTCTATGATTAAAAAGAACTTCACAGTTAAAGAATTACTTTGTTATTCAACTATTATTTTATGGGAAATGGTTTAGTGTTCTACTTAATTACTCTTATAAACATGATATATTTAGATTCACCAATTTATAAAATTTTCCAATGAGAAAAGAATAAACATGCTTTATTCTGAATATACGCCAAATGTGGATCATTCGTAGATCAATTCATATGTTGAAATCCTATCCTCCAAGGTAATAGTATTAAGTATTGGAAAGTTATGGTGGAGTCTTCAAGAACAGGATTCCTGACTTTTTAAGAAGAGACATGGAGCCCAGTACAGTGGCTCATGCTTATAATCCCAGTGGCTCAGGAGGCTGAGGCAGGAGGATTGCAAGTTCAAAGCCAGTCTCGGCAATTTAATGAGGTCTAAGCAACTAATGAGACCCTGCCTCTAAATAAAAATATGAAAAAGGGCTGGGGATGTTGCTCAGTGGTTAAGTGCCCTGGGTTCAATCTCTACTATCAAACTAACAAAGAAGAAAAGAAAAAGAAAAGGAATGAAACATGGAAGAGTTCTCCCTTTCCGCTCTACGTGAGGATATAAACAGACAGCTGACTACAAACTAATGGACCCTCCATAGAGACTGGATTTACTAGAACCTGGATCTTGGACTTTCCCAGGCTTCAGAACTGTAAGGAAAAAAGTTCTGATGTTTAAGTCACCCAATTTTTGGTATATTGTTATATCAGCACCACTTACTAAGATGATCCTATGATTAACTTTGAGAATTGTGTGCCTTAAAAGTATTGGAATGTCTTTAAATTTTTCTTTTAATTTTAACTTCAAAGTAATAAATGAGGTCAGAGGACATGTGAAAATATGAAAAAAGTTAAACTCCATGTTGATCAAATTTTAGCATCGGGTACAAACTAAAATGGCATCTATCTTTAGGGTGATGCAGTAGTTGACAAAAGTAGTAAATTATGAATCAAGAAAAGATCTAACCAAAATATGCCTTTCATGGGAGAGCTGAGCGCACCCCTCAGACTTGAGCTAAAAGGCTCTTCATCCTTAAGGACATTATGGGGAGAATAAAAGTTCACTATCAAACACTTTTTTCTATTATGTCCTTACCAAGGTATATTTTGATACTCTATGAAAATTGACTCTTCAATGGGAAAAATCAACTGATTCTGAAGCTAGGTCAAGGCTGCAGTGTCTGAGAGATCAACAAACCAAATTTTATATAAATGGAGACCATCAGGCAAATCCTTAACCCTGTTTCACATTTACTATTACCGTTGCTCAATCTCACAGGCTGATTGAGGAGGCGTGGAAAGAGCACTGGCTTTGTAATTTGATTCAAATCCCAGGTCCATATTTTGCCCTCTCACATTACCTCTGAAGTTCAATATTCAGTGCCTCTGAGAAACAAGAGATGGTCAATGTGAGGATGCATGCATTAGCCTTTGTATGGCATGATGAAACTAGTGTGTGCTTCCCAGATACAAAAGCAACATTCTGATGCATTTCGGTCAAACCTTCAGCCAACTCTCAGTTAATGGCAATGAGATCATGTTGGGTGGCCAGGAAGATGCTGGACAGTCAGAGAAAATCTGAATAATTAAAATCAAGATTTCCTAGATACTGTTTTTACCCAAGTTAAAAATGAGAAGAGAGCAGGGAGAGGTGGTGCATGCCTGTAATCCCAGCAATTCCAGAGGCTGAGACAGGAGGATGTGAGCTCAAAGCCAGCCTCAGTAAAAAGTGAGGCACTAAACAACTCAGTGAGACCCTGTCTCTAAATAAAATACAAAAAAATAGGACTGGGGATATGGCTTAGTGGTTGAGTGCCCCTGAGTTCAATCCCTGGTAGAAAATAAATAAATGAAAAATAAAGAGAGAAGAGAATAAAAAATGAATTTAACAAGATCCTCTTTGTGTTTTCTTTGTTTTTCTTCAACTTTCCATTCTTTCTTAGAAACACCGAAGCATAATTAAGTTGTTCAGAAAAACAACAATGACTAAGATACAGGCACACCATGAAGGGGCAAAAACACAGCAAGAATAACACATGAGCTGGTTATTAACACTGGATATTTGAAAATTGTTTCACTTATATAACTCCAAAGTGCCGTAAGCCTAAAGCAGTTCCCCTAAATTAGAACAAGCTCTATATGTTTTGTGAATTTTGGGGGGAGCCAGGAGTGATAATTCAATAGAATAATTTCCTCCAGAGTCTTAGGCATATGCAGAATTGTTTAATTATAAAACAATAAAGTAGTTTTATAAGGTTCATTTTCACGCTTGCACAAAAGCCAGCATGTTCAGTAGAATTGCTCAAGTTTTGTACATTGCATTGTAGGGGAAACTCTAAGTTTAAATTCTTTCTTCTCATCTCTTTCTTAAGCATGAAAAGACATTTACTTTGACCTGAATATGTTGGTGTTGCCAATAAAGTTATTATGAAGAATTCTTGTCCCTTCCTTTCAGGTATTTTGGAATTATTTTATATACTGTTTGAGTAATTCCAAGAACTACTTACCTGTGGTTCCTCGGTATTGATAGATCTTTATAATGCAGTGCAATTTTCAGGAAGGTCAAGAAGGTTTTGTAATTTTCTGAGCAATCACTGCTGTTGTGGTAGGGTGAATGGCTGCCCTGCTCCAATTGCAAGCAAATACTTAAAAGCACATGTAGAGCTGACATGCAAGTGCACCCAACTGTTCAGGAGGCTGAGACGGGAGGATCATAAGTTCAAAACCAGCCTCAGCAATTTAGCAAAAACCTGTCTTAAAAAAAAAAAAAATGCAGGGAGGCGTGGAATGTGGAAACAGGAAGGGAATGAAAGAAATGTTAATCTAACAGATCCCATCATGGGAATGATGCACTGGAGAAGGTAACAGGGTATGTGATTGGGTGCCACCCATCCCAGGCTGTTTTTGATCCAGCCCCATCCTCCACAGCCATTAATCTTCTGAAGAGGAATCTCTACACAAGGGCTATCTTTCTCCCTTGAACAACAGTGGGAGTTTGTAATTAAATTCAATACTTTGTTTTGGTGAACCCCTACCAAGATTAAGAATTTTTCCTAAAATATGGTTTCAGCAAAGTACTACTAATTAATAGGAATTGTAACTTTCAATAAAGGATGATCTTTGTAGCATAAGCATGGTTCTCAGTGCTCTCTCTATTTGGTCATACCCAAATGTAAAAGTACATTTGGGGTTAATCTGAAGTTAGGGATTTCTAAAGCAATAGTGATAAGTCTTCCTACCACCATTTATTTTAGGTATGCTCAAGCTATGATGAAGACTAATATGCTGTGGTTGAGGCCCAATTTGTCATTTCAGTAGGGGTTAGACTGCACATGCACTGATTTATCCACGTCCCTCTACTCCACTTGGTTTCTCTGATCTTCTGAAAACTCATGAAAGCCATTTGGGATTGACAGTACTGTCAGAGAACCAATGAACTGTGATTTATAAAAGGTGACTAGCTGTTCATTCTTTCACATCTTGGTCTGTACAGACCCCACTGAGAAGAGAGCTTATGCCACAGTTTTTGAAACACACACTGCTCTCTACATTGTGGGGTCATGGGTTTGAGATGACAAGTCTGGAAAATATCTAGCTAATGTATAATCTAAATAATTACTAATATGATAGTAACAATCTAATGGAGAATGAATATCTTTTGTACTTGGCATTAGTGTACTCATGAATCTACTTGAATCAAAACTGATTTTTTATCTTCTGTCTTTTCTATTAATTGTAAACTGATTCAATGCTAAGAAACTCTGATTTTGCTAGATTTTTACACTGATTCTACAATATATGACAAAGTCCATTACCTCGCAATTGCATAAATATCTGCATTTCGGTACATTTTTATGGAGGTGTTTGTGTGACTTCAACATACCTCAGTGTCATGTAAACAGTACCAAGTGCAAGTTCAGGTGAGCCAGGTGAAAGCATTAGTAATAATTCTATTTTTGAATACCTGCATTGTGCCAGGTAGTTGGGACATACTTCACACTTTTAGCCCAACAAGCTTCCAAGGTAGGTGTTACTGGGCACATATCCAGATAACTAAACAAACACTCAAAGAGCTTAAGCGATGATCTAGATCCAACAGACTCTAGGGGCTTTGTGTACACAGACACAGGTGCCCTGGAAAAGAAAAGGTACTATAAATAAGAAATAGTGAAGTCTTGACAATAAGCTCTGCCTGCCTTAATTTTGCCTAGAATCCCAGTCTGCGTCTAGATTCCTAAGTGCATCAGCAGAATTCTTTCTGTATTGTGAAAATTGTATTTGGATAAGCAGCAAAGGATTATATTCTAGAGCAGTTAAAATAGCTTCCCTATTTTGCTTTGAATGTAGCAGATGTTGAGGGTAACAATTTGAGATTCTTTTTCAGATTGGGAATTCCTTCCAGAATCAAAGGAACAACTTTGATGAACAACATTCCTAAAGAGGATTTGATTAAATTACTTTATATCACAGGTTTTGGAGAAATGTTTTGCCTAACTTCTCTTTGCAATGTTCAAATTTATTTTTAAAATAGAGTTAAATTTTACAGGCATCCTCCTATTGTGCATTAGTAGATCCTTTTGTTGTTGTTGTTGTTTTTAACTTCCTTGGCTAACAAGAAAAATTTCTGAGTCAATCAATTTGGCGAAGATTACGTAAGAATCACCCCACTGGCACAAATGGATTTGCTATAATTTAACCAACACCCTTGAGTGCTTTCCACATGACCAGAACTGTGCTGTATGTTTTTATCTTATTCAGTTCCAATAACATCGTAAGTTGGTTACTGTTATCTCTTTACAGATAAGGGAGCCAAGACCCAGAAATCATAAGGGACCTGCCAAGGTCAGGCATTTAGTAATGATGTGATGTCTAGTCTGGGATTTTGAGAGCAGAACACAGTTGTATAGATTATTTCCCCAAGTCTCAAAGCCGATTAGCCATTACATATGCTGCGTGGTTGTTCCTGTGGTCTCTGAGGTGCAAAGACCATGATATCCAGCACACCTTGGGAACTGAATTAAACCAGATCCCTAGACAGCTGAATAGGCCACAGATTTGAATGAATATAGTATCATGAATACAAATTCATAAAACTTTAAAGAAACACACACACACACACATTTAAAATCCTTCCTCAATCAATGATTAATGCTAAAGCTAATTTTCTAGCCATACGAAAGAAAGCTTTTAGCTGTTTGCACAGGCCGTGGGGCCAGAAACTTAGATCACCCTGCCTTCATGCTTTTTAGATATGCACTTTTGTGTAAGTCTCTTAACACCTTTGTGCCTCAATTTCTTATTGCATAATAATAAGCAGACAATAACAACCCTTAGAAATGAATCTGAGGACTCACTGAACATTCACTCAGAATTATTGTTACGATTATTATTATCATTCTTTTAAAACTTGAAAAAGGTGATAAAGCTTTTCCAATGGCCATTATTATATTTAAAGATTTGTGCTTGAAACTGAGGTATAAATAATCCATGGGATGCAGTACTTCCTCCTCCACGCACACAATCACATTGCCTAGAAGACATAATCATTCCCTTACTTTTGACTTCTCACAATAGAACATTTAGGGGGAGGTTCATCTTATCTCCAGGAATCATTTTCTGAGCTATTTTGAGAAGTCAGCAATTTATTGTCAATTATATAACACTTTAAAATGTCTTAATATCTTTCTCTATGTCTAAATTTATGTTTACAACAACACTGTGACATTAGGAAGATAAATATTACTGCTCTTATTGACAAAAGTTGTCTGAGGTCCAGTCAACAAACCCATAAGGTACCAGAGTGCCCATGCTGAGCTCCAGTCTGGTGAAAACTGCTCTCTAACAAGGACAAGAAAACACAAGAAGACTGAGTCCCTTTTAAAACTACTGGAATCTTCTTTTTGATGTTAAAAGCTTCCAGAGTCAATTACAGAAGCAGAACCCCTATCCGTTACCTGCAAGTAAGTTCTTTTTTTTTTTTTTTCTCAAAAACAATTATTTAAAATTTCCTTTTTCACTGACAAAGAGGAAAAACTAAGCCTATCAAGGCTCCATACAATAAATCTTCATCAGTAATGACCTTCTGGAGTTGTGCTAACTTGTGTATTTCATCCTAGCAAAGATATGATGCAGTGTCAAAATACAAAGTTAAATAGAGTAAAATATCTTTGACAAATTTTTAGTTTAGCTTCTCCTGTAGAGTTGAGATATTATCAGTCAATGCATATAAATTCAAAGAACATGCCCAATAACAAGCAAGCAAAAAAATAAATAAATAAAACAAACAAACAAAAACACCCAGCAGAAAATCCACAAGTGTTGCTCCTTCTCTCAAAGTTAATGGACCCCAGCATAATCTCAACAGTATAAGGGTAACAGAACAATTGGTGTCTAGCCCATGGTACTGTTGGGAGGTGGTGTACAAAGAATATTTTTGAAAGAGAAATATTTGAGTCCTTTGATTCTCTTTCTGTGTAAAATTCCCACATGGTTACTGGAGATGCAACGAAAATGAAGGAAAGGTCAATGGAATCCCAGAGTCTTTGATCCTGATATTGCTGGACCACTGTGACACCAACTTAGCCTTGTCTATCTCTTGACTTCTTATCATTGTTAAATGAATGACAGAATGAATAGATGTGCTATTTATAGAATGAATGAATTCTGATTTTGCTAAATTCATCATCATTTACAATTTCCATCATAGAAACCATTTCTGATTATTAAGTGAAACAAGATCCACAGGAAAAACTAACAATACATAAACAGGAACCTAAAGTCAGCCACTCAGTTCCTCAGACACATACCCACCATCTGCGTAAAGATACAAACAAGTAAGTCCTGTGAAAAGTGGTGAAAAATACCTCACTGATGGAAACCACAGTTAACAAAGTATGTATTACGTATAAAATAAGAAATAGGTATATTCACAATCACTAGCATTTTACTTTTTCCAAATTTCATTCTATTATATTCTAGTTTGAATCTCAAATGTCTCCAGAGACCCATGTATTGGGCTCCCAGCCCAAGGTACTCTTGGGAGGGAGGGAAGCTTTCAGGAGGTGGGATCTAGTAAAGGGAACTTGGGTTTGGGGGGCATGCCCTTGAAGGTATATTGGGACTGTGGCCCCTTTTCTTTCTTTGGTTTATTTTTTCCCAGATTTCACAGGGTGAGCAGCTTCTTCTACCACGTGCTCCTGCCACAGGCCCAAAGCAACAAGGCCAAGTAACAGTGCACTGAAAACCCAAAGCTTTCAGTCCCAATACACCTGTCTTCTTTTTGATGAGCTCAGGTATTGCTACAGTAAGGAAAGGCTGACTGACATATCAAAGGCATAGTACCCGAGGCCTCAAAATTTAAATGATGTCATGAAACCTAATTTGTTTTCATTTTATATTAAACTCAGTTTCCCTTAAAGCTCACTACACTATCATTTGAAATGAAGGTCTGAAATAATCTCCTGAGCCTGTCCAATTCTGTCCTCACAGACATCAGTAGCTGGTACCTGGGTAGCACACATACAGGTGATGGTTAATAGTCTGCATTTTTTCAAGGAAGCTGAGACTTACCCTGAGTGCCATGGCCCAGTGTTCTTTCTTGAGGTGGAGTGAAACCAGGTGTGGAAGCTGAGGATCTTGGGAGGAGTTCTCAGCCAATGCCCTGGGGTCGGTGGGCAATCTCCAAGGGCCTTTATAAACCTGGTTTCCTGTTTAAAAAGGAAGTACTTAGTGTGTGAATATGTGTGTGTGTGTGTGTGTGTGTGTGTATATATATTCTTTTACTTGCTTTATATAATCTTTGAAAAGAAATTTCTAAAATTACTATTTACATTATATATAAAATTTGTTTTTGATCCACAAGGTCTTTTCTTATTAGATTTAAGTGCTATAAAAACAATGTGTTTGAGAAACTCTGCCCTCAAGCCTAGATTTGCATCCAGTTTTTTATAAGAGCAATCATTGATGGGGGGCTGTGGGCAAGAAAGACATTGTTAGGAGGCCCTGGTTCTGCTGTATCTCAGGTGAGGTCTCCTTCAGTTTGTTGCTCCTGAGCCCGTTCTCTAACTGGAGTGCATTCCATCTTTCTGGGAGGTGGAATAACATCTGGGGGCTCCTCAAGTTTACCATGTAAGCCCTGGATGTTTTCTGTTTTCCTGAATTCTTGCCTTAGTGACAAACAGCTACTACCCTCAAGGCTTTTAAATAATATCATATTTCTCATGGAAAAATAATAAAACACCATAATTAATGAAAGCAGATTGAATTCCCTGTCATTATTTCAATTAAAATGGATCTTACAAATGGCCTATTTTGCATATATAATGTGGGTTAAATACAATTGTTGGTGTACAAAATTATAAAACTACAGGTTAACTTTGGGGGACATTTGATAATGAAGAATAAAGATGCAAGGTATAAAAGGTATAAAGATGAGGTATAAAACCCTAAGTCATTATCAATTGTTACCTTAGTGGGAATTACAACAGGCAGTTTTCTGTAATACATTGACTTTTTAATTAAAATAAATCACACTAAGTCAAAATTATGAGAGGTGGAGCAAAATTTCCTTGAAGGTGTCATGGTGGGAAAAATAGTACCTGCATCCAAAGATGCCCACATCCTAATTCAAAAAGTCTATGACTCTGGTACAAGGGACATTGCATATGTAAGTTAAGGGCCCTGCAATGGGAAGATTATCATGCATTATCTGAGTGATCCGGATATAATCCCTCTTTCTTATGAGTAGAAGAGGAGTCCAGAAACAAAAGAAAGGCTTTGAAGATGTCACACTGCTGACTTGACGGTGAAGGAAGGAACTTATTTATTCTGTGAGCCAACCAGTGGGCTCTGAGAAACAGAATTTTATTGGAGGCTCAGGAAAGAATATGGTCTTGCTGATACCTTGATTTTAACCCAATAGAACACATTTTCAACCTCTACTGTCTAGAACCATAAGACTATAGGGAGAACATATTCTCATCCTAGGGGACATGAAATGATAAAGCATAAAGGTAAAAAGAGAATGACCAGTTGACCTGGATAAAATGCAGTTGTGTGTTAGAAGCAGATACATGCTTGTCTGAGGTCATGTTAAGTGATGGGAGGGCCGAGTCCCCAAAAGATCTGTCTACTATTTTAAGGGGTTTAAAAAATGGGAAACCCAGGGGAATGAGTTAACTCTATTTGCATTGGGGAATATTTAAAACATAGTAGTCACAAGAAGTTGAGCAGGACTGAAAATCAGTGGCAGTAGTTAAGATCCAGAGAGCATTGTACCTGATGGGAAAATAAAATAAAATAAAATAAAGCAGCTGTCCCAGAGCAGCAGGAAGGAGCAAAAATGCAGTCAAGGTGATGGCTGGGTACCAAAGGGAAACTTGCTCCGGTTCTGATTTGCTCTGTAGCATGCAGACCACTTAGCAGGATCGAAAAAGAGTTCTTGTCTAAGTGTCCTAGAGAGCTCCCTCACCTCTCTGCCTTTGCCAACCAGGACACACGTAAGAATAGTTAATAAGTTGGGGACCCCACTTGGCAAAATCAGTCTTAAAGGTGCGTCATTTCAGACTTTTACTAGAGTCCAAGAGAAACACTCTGATTCGTGCTTAGAATTCATACAAATCTGTAGGCAAATCTTTAGTTTCTATTTATCTTAAACTTTTCACTTGCTGGCCTACATAGTGGGAAAATTCTCTCAAGTTTGACACTAATATAAATAAATGAAATGTCATTCCAACAAGTTTTGGGGCACTTGTTGGTCAACAACCACAAGTGTGCCCCAAGAAAGTTCCTATGTACCTGACAATGGGAAGTCATTTATTTTCACCCAATAACAGAAATTGAATCTTGGACAGATTTTCTTTTGTTGAAGAAAGTCACAAAAATAAGAGACAAAAAACCTGACATGCCTTTTATCTATTCTTGGTTAAAAAAAAAAAAAAGATTTTAAAAATATTTATCCACACTGATTTTCCTGACTTTGAAAGCCAAACGTTATTTTCAGTCTTTTTCTTATATATGATTTGGCAGATAGCAATCACATATTCAACTTTCTTCTCAGGATTTAGCTCTATGAATAGATATGTTTGTTTTAATCCATGTGAAAGTTTATCCCATATTTTAAAAGTTACTTACAAAATGTAACAAATCATCTGAATATTCTAAATATGTTTATTTTCTATACAACTCATCTACCTGTCTTTCCACTCTTAATAGAAGTATGGAGTGGCTATATGTTTGCCCTTAGTTGATGTGATGTGCTCACAAGAATGATAGAGAAGGTAGGAAGGGAGCATGTTTACTATATCTGAAAAATTACTTTTTTTTTCCCCCAAAAAGATTCTGTGAACTGCTACTAAAGTGAATCCCCTCAGCATATTTTATTTACTCAAATATATCAACATAGAGTCCATTTTTACATAAAGGCATTGCCACAATAGAATGAATTAAGATGATTGTGATGAATTTAATTGCGTGGAAATTATGTAAAATCTTCAGACGGACAGAAAGTTGAAAATGAAAGCATATGGGGATCATCCTTCTGGTCCTGGGATTAATTTTGAGCTTTCTAGGAGCACGACTTTGTTGGTTACCACCCTTCTAATATCCTTTTAGACTCTTAAGATCAACAATCACATTTCCTCCAGCAGCAGATTCAGGCCGAGTGCTGTACTTCACTCAGCTCTAAAAAGAACAGAGCTGTACTTGAATTTGAAACACAAGACCTCTCTATTTTAATGAAAAGGAGCAACTGGATTAGCATAAAGCCAAACCAATATGTGATACAGATGATAGGTAGGTAAGGTGAGTATGTAGGTACATAGTTGGATTTATGCCCTGACAAATGCCAGATCAACAGATTGACAGATGGATAGACAATTTCTACTGGGGCTTTGTCAGTGATCTGAGTTGGTGGAGATAGAAGAGCCCATAAGAAATTTTGGAAGGAAGGAATGAGAGTAAGTTGGGGTCTTCAGCTTCACTATGATCCAACACGTAACTTTTGAAGGTGTTATGACTGTGTTTTCTGTCTAATCTGTAGTAGAATGCTTATAGCTTTTTGTATCCTATGCTTTTTCCTCTTACTAGACACTAATCTAACAGATCAGAAAAAAATCTAGGTTTTGAAACCTAGCAGATCTCACTTGGAGTACTAACCACACCTTTTAGCAGCTCAGCAATGGTGGCCAGGATACTTAGGATTTTTAAATTTCAGTTTTCTCATTTGTAAAGCAGAAATAATAATAATACCTTCCTCCAGAATCACTAGGAGATAAACTTAGAGATGCTAAACACTAAGAATTTGGGTGCAAATATTCCATTTCCCTCATCCTCAGATTTTTGGGGCTTAGTAACCTAAGGATGCCCACCAAATCATTGAGTCATTGCTGCTCTTGCAGATGACCAAGGATTGTGTGAACATGGAGGTCCCACACCAGATAGGCATCTCAACACTAATAACACAAACCATCCTGGTAATAGTATCTGGATGGTCCCCTTGAAATATAGATAAGCAAACTATTAATAACTCAGATTGAAACTGATCAGCAGATATGCAAATATATATTATGCAAATGTAAAATGACATAAAAATTAATGATGATGGTAAAAGAAACCATTTAAACTGATTTGATGAATTAAAAATTGGCTGACAGTTAATACAAATCTTCTGATAGTTGTTAGCAGGTAACTTTCAGGCCAAGTATGATCTACTGAAAATTAGAGGAATATGTATCCCTGTTGCCCTCATCTTCCCAGACAAACCAGCCACAGCCATACAGGAGAGTGAGGCTGCCCTGGGCACAAGGACCTCGTTGATCTACCTATTGACCATAGACACATCAGTGGGCTGTCAGACAAGTCCAGCCCAGATCAGGAGATTTCTGGACTGAATAAATGCTTGATAGTTATGCCATTAAATTTTAGGGAAGTCATTGTGAATTATTGTGGCAAAATATAATTTAAACAGAAACTGGTTACCTAGGAGAAGTTGTACTATAACGAAATCCAAAATATATGGTGCTGGCTTTGAAATTAGGTAGAAGGAAGAAACTGATAAATGGCAAGCCAATTGCTATCCACAGCTGACAAAATAATGTTAATGCAATTATTATCAGACTGGAAAAACGGAGATTTGGGGTGTAGAGTTGAGGATAAATCTGCGTTCAAACTTGGATTTGATTAAAAAGGGCTTCAGGTACAATTGAAAATGTCAGTTGGTTGCTTTTGACTGTGCACAATAAGAGACAAAAAGAGATGATCTAAAGAAAGAACTGAACAGTTTGCAAGAAGAAGAATTTAGAGGCAGTGCAGAAAAGAAAGAACTCACTGTGTTAGAAAATAAAACTGCTTTTTATCCCAAGCTTCTCTAATCAGCCAAGAATGGAAAAGTAAAATATGACCTAGGGAGGAGATCAAGATTGTATTCTTGGGCTGGGGCTGGGGCTTAGTGGTGGAGCACTTGCCTCACATGTGTGAGGCACTGGGTTCAATTTTCAGCACCACATACAAATAAATGCATAACATAAGGGTCCATCAACAACTTAAAAAAGAATTTAAAAAAAAGATTGTATTCTTGGAGCTGGGCCTGGGGCTCAGTCATAGAGTGCTTGCCTAGAAGGTTTGAGGCACTGGGTTCAATCCTCAGCCCCACATAAAAATAAATGAATAAAATAAAGATATTGTGTCCATCTACAACTAAAAATATGTAAAAATCAAAAAGGTTCTATTCTTATTCAATCCTTTACGATACTTCTAAATGAATAAATGTGGTTTTCTCAAAAAGGCAAGAATAGAACTTCCATGTGATACAGCAGTCCCACTATTGGGTATAAAAGCAAAGGAAATAAAAATCAGTATGTGGAAAGACATCTATGGGCCCATGTTCATCGCAGCATTAGTCACAACTGCCAAGAAATGGAAATAAGTGAAATGTCCGTCAACTGATAAAAGGATAAAGAAAATGTGGTACACATACACAATGGAACACTATGCAGCCATGAAAAGGATGAAGTGTCTTCATTGGCAACAGCAAGGGCAGGAATGGAGATCATCACACTATGTAAAGTGAAACAAGCCAGACAGGCAAAGATAACCATAGCATGGTCTCAATCATATGTGGAATCTAAAAAAGTTAATCTCATAGAAGTTGAGAGTAGAGTGGTGATTACCAGAGGCTGGGGAAAGCAGGAGGATGGGAGAATGAGGAAAGACTGACCAATGGGTACCACATTACAGTTAGAGAGAAGCAAGAAGTTCTGATGCGCTAGTGCACAATAGGGTGATCACAGATAGCAATAATAAACTGTGCACTTCAAAAAGCTAGAAGAAAGGATTTTGGAAGTTTTATAAAGAGAGACAAATATTTAAATAGCTAGACATGTTTAACCCGATTTATATATTGCACAATGTGTATATATTTTGAAACGTCATATGATACCCCATTAATATGCACAATTCTTATGTTTTTTGTATAGTTTAACAATTAAAAACAAATTAAATCTAAATTAGATAAAAGAACAAAAATGGTTTCCAGTTATTCTTCTCAGCTAGGAAAAAAATAATGTGTTCTATAAATCTTAAAACTATTATCCCATAGGGGCTTGTTAGGCCTTAAATAGTTGTAATTTCATCTAGAGCAAGAAGCTTCTCTCTTAAAGAATTGCAGATATTGATTTTATAATTAGAACTGAACAAATTCAGACTCATGAAAAAAATCTAAAAAATATTAAGAGAGATATACAGGCAAAGACAAAAAATGAGGCTATTTTCTATAAGCAAGAAAGAACTGAGAGAGTTCTTCAAAGGACATACTTTCCACTGTTGTCTTCAGAAACAGTAAAGGAGGGAGAAAAGAAAGTCTGAGACGGCAATACCAAGGATGCACAGGTAAAGCCAAAACCCATACAGAATGGTTGACTCAGACACTACGCCAAATTAAAAACCCACGACCTCCCACTCTTCGGTATATATATATATATATATATATCCAAAAGATTCAAAATCAGCATACTACAGTGACACAACCACATCAATGTTTATAGTAGTACACACAATAGCTAAGCTATGGAGCCAAGCTAGATGTCCTTCAACAGATGAATGGATAAAGAGAATGTGGTATGTATACACAATGGATTGCTACTCAGTCATAAAGAAGAACTTTATGACATTTGCCAGTGAATGGATGGATCTGGAGACTATCATGCTAAGTGAAAAAAGCCAATCCCCCAAAGCTAAAAGTGGAACGTTTTCTCTGATATGTGGAAGTTAACCCATAATAAGTGGAGGGGGGCTGTTAAAAAAAAACAATAATAGAAGTTCAGTGGAGTAGACAAAGGAGAATGATGGGAAGAGGGGAGACAAAGGGGAATGGGGAAAGAAAAGACAGTGAAATGAATCTGACATAACTTTACTACACAGAGAATCTCACCATCATGTACATCCACAGGAAAGAAAATTTTAAAAATAACTGGGTAAGATCAGTAGATCATATAGTGTAGAAGGGAGCAGGGGTAAGGGACCAGAGGGGAAGGAGAGGTACTGGGGAACGAATTAGAACAAAATATATTCCATGCTTTTATAACTATGTCAGAATGGATTCTATTGTCACAGATAACTAAAACAAATCAATAAGATGTTTTTTTTAAGAAAAGAACTAGAATCTATACAAGGATTCATTCCACTCCTAGGTTAGATCATCTGGCAATATTCCCCACTAGGATTTCAGAATGTTATGGGTCAGTGACTACCATCTCTTACTCATCTCCTTTTAAATGAGTTATGGTTATCATACTCCTTTTCCAGCTTTGTGTATCAGCAGGATGTAGGACAAGTAGGTTTGGGGGGCCAGAAATCTTAGGATTAAGAAGAACCCTATCAGATATAATATAGACTCCAAGATCCTAGATTTTAAGCCTCAACTGGATAAGACTGCATAACAGGATGGAGTACCAGTAGAGGATGAGGGTGTTTTGCATATGGAAGAGCTATGAAGAGATACAGCAGAAGGTAAATTCATGATAAGAAATGTCCACAGTGCTTCACCCTGCCCTCTCTTCAGGCCTTTTGAAAAGCAAGCTTTCAGTCCCTCCCAGTAGAACCCCTTGAATTTGGGCTAGGTTTGTGATTTCCATTTATCTACATATCTCTAACCTGGTGCCAGTACTACACTGCCTTAATTACTGCTGTTTGTAGTACATTTTGAAATCATGAAGTGTTGAATCCTCCAATTTTGTTCTTTTCTGAGATTATTTTGGATACCCAGTATTGAGCTGTAATCGGAATAGACAATACCAACAGTGTTCAGTTAAAAATGGAATCAAACTCTAGTTAAAGACATGCAATTAGTATCGGACATAAGTAGTATTTGGTACTTTCCCTGTAAAAAATGAAAGTTTTTAACACAGTGCCAGCTACATAATGTGTGACTAATAAATGTTCATTCTCATTGAAATCTGCTTTCTTTTCACACACAAAATGATATTCTACAGTCTAAGACAGATTTTGGCAGCTACTAAATATTTTCCATTGTGCGGATTTTAGATAATGGGATTTTTTTTTTAAAAAAGAATTCCCACTGCAGAGTATAAGCGTGACCCCTAACGACACCTTTGAGAACATTAAGTTTAAACATGGGGGTCTTGGGGAAGCGTGGTGGGAACATAGCTCATCCAGTCTTGCTAGAACACCACACAAAGCAGAGGGCCAGCTACCCAGAGTGCTGATCAGGCGAGGAATGATAACATCTGACAAGCTGGGCTGCCTTGCTTGTTGATAGGATGATCCCAGGAGAACTGTCAGGCATTTTATGCCTGTTGAACTGCAGAGCAGCCTACGCTTTTCTGACTGTATTTTTCCAGTCTGGGTTGTGGGGAAATAACAGAGACATAAACCCCGGAACCTCTATTTAGTGGCCTGGAACATTGAGTTTCTTCCTAGGCTGATTTCTGGGTATTACTCAAATTTCCTAGAGAAAGAGCAAGCCACTTCAATTGGTAAACTTCCTGTCAGAGGGTTTTTCTTGTCATTGACAGTCTTTCCTCTTTCTTAGAGGTTTTACTTATCATAAATACCTCTTTCATTGAACTTTGTTGCATTCTTCTTCTTTTTTTAGTTTTTTTTTTCTAATTTGTTATATATGACAGCAAAATGCATTGCAATTCATATTATACTTATAGAGCACACTTTTTCATATCTCTGGTTGTGAAGAAAGTATATTCACACCATTTGTGTCTTCATACATGTACTTAGGGTAATGATATCCATCTCATTCCATGTATACTTCTTCTTTATGTCTGTTTTAGTCAGTTTTTTGGCTGTCGCCACAAAAGACCTGACAAGAACAATTTTAAAGGAGAAAAAGTTTATTTGGGGGCTCATGGTTTCAGAGGTCTCAGTCCAAAGATAGCCAGCTCCATTCCTTGGTACTTGAGGTGAGGCAGTATTACATAGTTAAACCCTATGAGGAGATTAATTCACCGACTGGGTTAAAGCTCTCATAATCCAATCATTTCACCTCTAAATCTTGCATTGTCTCACACGTGAGTTTGGGGGTCACCAATTTCTAAATCATAACAATCTCCTATATTGCAAATTCTCCTACTCTTCATTTCTCCTTCCCACCTCTATCAAAACCTAACCTAATCATTCTTTTTTTGCAAAGTACTCTTGAGAAGAGATGTGTTCACAGTGAAATCTGCAGAAGACAGTAGTTTTAAAGAATAATCTGACATCATATATGATTTCAAGTAGATGTTATATTTAAGGCATTTTCCAAGCTTCTAGAGACATATCCATGAGCAAGACGGATATTTCCGTATCTGCACCATTAAGCAAATATTTATGCATGTAGGCAAATGCTATGAGAAACTGTACATTACTGAGGGTTGAAAAGCATTTGGCCAGAGATACCTAGAGGAAATTGAGACCTGAGGATGAATAAGGGGAGGCTGACAGAAGGAACATTCCAGCCAAATAAAGAGTACATGGAAGCTCTGGGGGAAACAGCCTGTTTGAAAATCTGAGATATATGAGGTCAATACTTAGAAACCAACTGTGGAACCTCACCCTATTGTCTAGAGATTGATGGCTTATTCAGAAGGCTGAGATGATGGAAGTTACATTTTCAAAGATGAATCTGTGGATTGCAGACCTATTGGAAAGGGGTAATATTTGGTATGGTTAAGAAGTTGTTTTGTTTTGTTTTTGTTTTTTTTCTGAGTGGAGATATTCCACTAATGTGTTTCATGAAAGTGAATATAAAGACAGAGGAATAGATTCATTTGTCCTGTCAGAGAGGAAAACTGCAAATATGGAGGTTGTACTTCGAGTTACTGAGAAAGACATGTTGGTTGTAGCCTGAGGAAGCAGGGAATCAGAAGTCAGATACACCTACCGCACTATGGATATTCCAGGATGGCAGAAGAAGTAAGATGTGATTAATCTCATAGGAAGTAAGATCATTAACAGTTTGGGGTGTATGGACAGGCATGACTAGAATAATATATTATAAAGGAAGGCATACATACTTTAAAACATTCCTAAATACTAAAGTCTATTGAGTTTACCCTTTTGCTAAGTTAAAATTAGTTTACCTTCCTGACTTCATCTTATGCTGGACTTCAGTAAAGTGGATCCTTCATTTGGGTAATAAACTCAGTCTGCAATCATTGTAAAAATTGAGGATGTATCCTCCCAAGTCAGACTGAGGATGGAGTCAGCTACATAAGCCAGGGTCCTTGAAGAGAATCAGAAGGTTAATGACCAAACAGTTTCTGCAAAATACATTAATTTCTATTTTTACTTTCAGATGCAACTTCAAGAGGCAAGGCCACAGGACCAGGGATGAGCCAGAGCAATGCCCATTCCTAACAGAGCTTGGATGTCATGACCACGGACTCTTAATAAACTTGGCAGAGTGTTTCACATGTTTTGATTTTCTGGAATAAAGCACAAAATTTAAGGACAGCTCTGTGTCACTGTATGAGGAATGAAGAAATAGAGAAGGGTTGATATAATGGTGACAACCCACTTATTTTAACAATCAGAGAGAACATTCCCCCCACCCATCCACCCATTCAGATGAAGTGAAACCAGTAAAGTCCTTCTCATAGATTTTTCCTTCCCACTGTTTTGTTTGGGAGATTCGTATGCTCGTGGGCTCCACATGGTATGTGTTGATCCAGCAAGTGTAGGTAGCCAATATTGCTTGCCTTCCTGTCTCTTCAATGTCTCCTCTAAGTTCTTGGAAAGACTAAGAAGTTGTAATTTTGTTCCCTAAATGCTTCATGTCTGTTTTTCTGCTGCGTCTGTTATACATATGAGTCATTTTCCAAATGCTTAAAAGACAAAAAATATCGTGTCAGAGCTCATTGTAGCATCTTGAAATCCCTTGGAGAGGCCAAACTCTCTAATGGAAACTGCCCTGAACCAGGAACCTTGATATTAACTTTCAGGTTCACTTTGTCACTCCTTGGCTGCATGAACTTGGACCAGCCCATGTGTGTCTCTGGACTCCAGTTTATGGGCCTGTGTGCAATGAGGACATTGGATTAAATGATCTCTAAACATGTTTCCATGATTTGGGGGTGGGGAGGGCTGCATGCCAGGGAGAATCTCTAACTCCTTTAGAAATTCTCAGAGATAACAATTGTTATCATTCTGGAGCTGTTGGTGGAAAGAAATTAAAAAGCAACAAGAGAAGGGAGAAGGAAGAAGGAAAGGAAAGAGTAAATGCTGGACTCTATCTAGGTCATGTGACTGATCTTAATCTTTCAACTGTATTTTGACCAAATGAGGAACTTCATTTTGGATCTTGCACCATCATCCTAAGTCAGAGTTTGCAGCCATAAAAAATGATCCCCAAATTATCAATGTCATATAATACATTTTCAAAATTTGCAATATATATTTGCATGGTTTGGTTTGGGTTCTGCTCTAAATTTAGTCAATCTGGGGCCCAGGCTTACCAAGGAGCTTCTACCAAGGATCTGCCATTCCTAAATCAGAGGCAAAATAGAAATATTAAGGCCACATAAGGACTTTTAGAGCTGCTTCTGAAAAGTCACATAATTCATTTCTACTCCAATTTATTTGGCCAAAGCAAGTCACATGACCAAGTCTGAATTTTATGAGGCAGGATGTATAAGCTTCCTACAAGGTGAACAATAAGATAACATTATTATGACCACAGTGATATTTTATGAAAACTGAACAATATCTAGTGATCTTATAAAGAAAGTCAGGGCCTCTGACTACTGGCATATTAGATGGGTCAATTGTGCTCTACACAATCATCATCATTGATTTTCTTAACACAGAGTAAAGAAAGTAGTACTAAATATCTTTCTGGTACAGCTGTATCATTAACTCTAGACAAATTATGCATCAGTTAAAGCAATGGAACAAATAGTCTGATCACTGGGTTTTCTTCGACTGTGCAACAATTCCTACCAAAACATTCCTTAATTTCCAATGACTGATTTTACTCTGTTCTTATCTTTTCTACCTACTTGGATTATTACAATTCAAAATGTGTACTTTTTTTTTTAATTTGGGGTTTTACATCTTTTAAAAGGTTTATAAACTACCGTGTTTGCCCAATTAATATAGATACATGTGATTTCCTAAAGCCATAATACATCTGCCAACATAGGAAGACTACTATTTTTGCAGATGGTAAATGTATAATCGTTTCTGCCTATCATTATTTTTGTTTCTCAAGATTTGAGCTTCTTGAGCATTGATATCACAAATACAATTTCTCAAAAGACTAAAATACTGTAGGACATTCTAGCTTTGTAGCCTTCCAAAGATGCAACCAAGTAATTCAATTTAACGAGGAGAAAATTTAACTTATAGGAAAATTGTCTGCTTTTGTTTCCTATTAGAAATCAATAACTGCCTTTCAACAGTGTTTTGTTTTTTTTTTAGCCACAAAGGATCTTTTCCCTAACTACACACATGCCCTTCCAAATCTGTGTTAAACTGTAATACCCTTTACTCAGTCAATTAACAATCTAGAATGATCTGAAATTAACCATTTCTACAAAGCAAGTGTCTAGAAGAGGCAGCATTGGAGACCACCATCAGACAGTCTTGCTCCTTCCTCTCTGTTACCTGGTATTAAAAGAGACCCCCATATATCAAGATTCCTTGGGGGGACAGACAAGCCTCATAATGCAGTCCCTTCCATCAAGGATTATGTTGTAATCTTTTCTTTACTACCTCATTTCTTATATTCTGTTTATAACTCCACCTGGAGAAATACTTTAAAAATTACCAACAGAGAGTTTGCTTCAGCCTTTTCCTGATTTACTCATTTTCTTTTCCTTTATCCTTTTTTTTGGTATTTTATACTGCCCATGAAACCAAGGTCAGAGACAGGCTCACTGTAAGAACCACTGCTTCCTCCAGTCTAATGTTCTCCAGTTATTTCCAGCAACTCCTCATTACTTGATAGTTTTATTGTGTTGTGACTTTGTTTCAACTTCCACATATTGATTTGTTATTTTGCTGCTATTTTTAGTTGTGTGAGCTTGGACTAGTAACTTAAATTTCCTGTGTTCCAGTTTTCCTGTCAATAAAATTAGGGAAGTATAAGCATTTTTGTTTTAGAAAAATAAACTATTTTCATAGAACATTTGAAAAACAATTTCTTGTATAGAGTAAGTACTTAGTAAATGTTAACCACTACTGTTGAGATGAAAACATATAATAATGTTAAGTTTTAGAATTTGACTTCCCTACTAATGCAGCACTTATTGCCTTCAAAAATATAAATAGTTCCACTAATGCAATAAGTGCATTTAACAACTTTATTTACAAAACTGTTCTGAATATATATTTCAGTAAGCTCCATGAGGGCAGGGATTTCTAGCTTTTTATCTTGGTTGCTGTGATGGGATAGTTCTTGGTAACTGTTGATTGGTGAAAAATAGAATGATGACATTTTGTCTTTGCAACCCTGAGTCTTCTAAAGAAATGGTGATATGTTAAACTAGTTGTATTAGTTTTCTAGGATTGTCATAACAAAGTACCACAGACTGGATGATTTAAACAACAAAAGTTAATTTTCTCAAAATTCCAAAATCTTAAAGTCCGAGATCAGCGTGTGGGCAGGCAGGGTTGATTTCTTCTGGAGAGTTCTCTCCTTGGCTTGTAGGTGGCCATCTTCTCCCCCATCTCTACACAGTCTGCCCTCTGTGTACATATGTGCCCTAAATCACTTCTTCTTACAAAGACACAAAACATATTGGATTAAGGTATGCTTAAACACCTCATTGCTAGCTTAATCCTCTCCTTAAAAGCCCCCATTTCTCCATGTATGAGGTATCGGGGGCTTAGGGCCTCATCACAGGAGTTTTGTAGGAACACAGTTCAGACCGTGGTACTCTGAGGTTAGAGTAATGCATGTACTCAGGCTCCTTTTAGTTATATTTCTCTCCCATCAATAGGCACTTTATCTTGTAGCAGGGGGCATAAGTGGGAACAAATTTGGCAAAAGTAGGACTAAGCTAAGGATTTGTTACTAGCTTCCTTTAAAACTCAGAGACAGAAAGGCATAGGAATAGAGAACAAATAAATCAAAGTAAAAAAAAAAAATCTGGGAGGAAAAACAAACAAAAAGATTCAAAGTGAAAGGAAGTATGAAAGAAGAAGAGCGAAAAGAAGAAAAAGACCTGCTGGGGGTGGAAAAAAGTCTTAAAAGAGTAGTCTGTTTTTAAAGGACACCCAAAGAATGCTATTATAGGTCAGCAATCTAAGTATAAGGGAGAAGGAAACTTTGGCCAGGACATTTTTAGTATCCTATTTAAATCATTTTTTAAAAATTTATCCAGATCTTAAACAGTCTGAAAGAATTGGTAAAACAAGAGCAATTTATTTATTTTTTAAGTCTATACACAACAAACTGTCAACAAGCAAACATCAGCAAAACTCCTTCCAGGGTTTTGCTCACTGCCCTGGATCTGGCTCCTTTGTGTCAGCCTGGAGCCTGTCAAACAGCCCCAACTGTGAAGTGCAAATGGTCCAGCTGAAAGCCTGGGCCCTGGAAGCAGGGCTCCTGATGCTCCTCATGCTACACCCGCACTAATCCATGGACTTAATAAGCATTTGTCTCCCGGTGGTGCCTCACTGTCTAAGTGAACTACTTATATCCTGTAAATGTGCAGTCTGTTTGACTTCTAGAAAACAAAGCAGTTAGGCTTGCCTGATCTCATCAGTTTAATCTTAGAATGTCTAAGCTACTCAGCAACCCATGTATCTTTAAGTTAAAAAAAAAAAGAAAATTGGCACAGCAAGAACTATTATTAGAGACATATGTTCCAGGCAGTGATCATAAATTGTTAGTCTTTCTGGATGAACATGAAAATATGAGTATAATATATTTAAGATGAACACGCTTATGAATTATTATGTGCTGAAATTAACATAGTCATCTATAGCATGACATGATAGGGTCTCAAGTATCATTCAAAAAAATGTGTTTCCCCTTTAGTATAGAAAGTCACAAATCAATCAAATAACCTAAAGAGTGAGTATACGGGCTGTGATTGTGGCTCAGCAGTAGAGTGCTCACCTAGCACAGGCGGGACTCAGATTTGATTCTCAGTACCACATTTAAAAAAAAAATAAAGAAAGAAAGGTATTGTGTTGTGTCCATCTGCAAAAATAAAAAAATAAAAAGATTCTCTCTCTCTCTCTCTCTTTAAAAAAAAAGTTAGGAAATAATATAAATCAATTAAAATAAGCTTCACCCCAGAGATATTTATGAACAAAATTATACCTTTTTTGTGAATTGCATCTCTAGTGGCTTGTGCCTTCCTGGTACCAAGCAAAGGTGGATAAAGTTCATATAATATTGCACGAAAGAGGATCACGATAAAGACCCTGTTGTTACAAAAACTGTGTTAGTGAGAATTCTCTCTATTTGGGCAGAACATCATAAAAACCTGTCCTGTTACGTGCCTATGGCAGTGAAATGATAAGAATAGCTTGCTTCTATCAAATATTCTTTTGCAATTTCTTCCATCACATGAATTACCAAACTTAATCCGTTCAACCTCCCTATGAATTAAGTACTATCATCCCCATTTAAAATCATGAAAAAGGAAGGTGAAATAAGCTTCCATAGCAGCCCACTCAGCCCACTTGAACTTGAAGTCAGCTATCTGACACCCGTACATTACCATTAACTACCGCACATGTAGAAATTTGGTGCACAGACTTCTGGTAATGAGGATGTTGGCCTAGGAGACAAGATGCTGACATGAGAATTTTGAATGTCCTGCTTCTCTCCCCTTCCATACATGGTATGAACCAGTCTGAGTACCACAGAGGGGCTTAGTCCATAAGGGGATCTTCTTCCCATAACCACAAGCTCTTTTTAAAGAGTTGAGGCTGTGGGTGATATAGAGTGAGGGTTGAGATTGGCTCTGTCTTTTGCTACCCATGGGACATTGATAAATTTTTCTGACTTCTAAACTTCAGTTTCCTCACTACTTATTGAAGAGTATAGTGTTTGTCTCATACATTGAAGAGGCAATGAGACTTTACCATTGAATCTTCTGAAAAATAATACAAAAATATTAAGAAGAACTCATTCTTGAGTCCATTTGACAGGTGAGAAAACTAAGAAGTTGAGTTTAAATGAAACTCAGCACTTTCTGAACTCTAAACCCATGCTTTTCCTTCTGATGTATGTAACTTACCACAAAACACTCCCCACTTCCCCCCACTAAATTTCTAAAAACTGTAATGAATTGTTAGGTAATAATATGTTTTCTATCAGTAGGAAAGTTGATACATAGCCCAGAATATATCTGGCAAGGAGAGACCATTTAGTTAACAACTGAGATACATTAAGTCTCCTCTGAATCTGAAACACATTGGTTTAATGATTACTAAATATCTGGGCTCCCATAGTTGTGACTTCTTAGAAGGTTAAGATTCTATCCTCAAAGTTCTTTCATGTAAGCAGAAGCCAATTGTAGTGTCTCTCTTTGGCTAGTTGCCTTACTTGGTTATCTTATGCTTCTAATTAAATCAAATTATTTGATCCAGAAAACTACATTTCTTACAGTGAGAGCCAGAAAGCTTTGTGTTCCATGACCCCTGGTTAAATCCTTAAACTCATCAAGATTCCTTGAAACACAAGTATGGATGCATAATCTCTAATCCATTTCCAATTCTGGGAAACAGATCAAGAAACATGTATTAATTAAGGCACTTTAGTAGCCTTATGGCCTTATCCAAAGTATGTTAGTAATCCTTGGGTGGAAGCAATTCACCATAAAGAAGAAAAGCTACATTTAGTGGATGATCATTTCATTTTTATCAGTCCTTATGTGGGATCTAATTAGAGATCTGCTTTCCTAAAATCTGAAATAGACCTGCAAGTTTCAATAGTATACTTAATCTACATCTGCCATGGTGAGTTTATGTATTTATACACACACACACACACACACACACACTAAGGATGAACTCAGGGGCACTTAGCCACATCCCCCAGCCCTATTTTATATTTTATTTAGAGACAGGGTTTCACTGAGTTGCTTAGCACCTCATGTTGAGAGAGGCTTTGAACTTTTGATCCTCCTGTCTCAGCCTCCCAAGCCACTGGGATTACAGGCATGCGCCACTAAGCCCAGCAAAGTGAGTTTATTTTTAAGCTAAACTTGTGAATGAAAGAATAAGTACATTAATTAATTAATTGACTAATTAGTTAGTTGACTAAATACTCACTCTGGAGCACATCTTTGAATGTAATTTATCATTCTCATACCATCTGTTGCCTTTACCAATGTTATAAAGATGTCATCTTAAAGATTAATTTAAGAAGAAACCAGAATTCTCTGTGAACTACTTTACTACAACTGTGTGCTTTGCTTCTGTTTGTTTTATAAAGAGTTTATATAATTTTGTGTTTGAAGAACCAGGCCTCTTGTGAGGGCTTTCTTTTCTTTAATTTGCATTTTTATGCCTTGTCCTTGCTATTTTTATGTGGAAAGGCCATATATAGTTATTTCAGATAAACAAGAAAAGATGAACTTGAATGAAATGGAACAAAGAAGAGATGTTCATATGTAAATAGCTGTGGTGGCTAATTGTGAAGATGCAGTAATCAAACTTCACTCTAATTTTATAGATGACAGTGAGGTTTCCCCCAACACACAACTCAGGCAGGGAGAGAGAGGCAGATTTTCTAGATAAATCTGCACTGAGATTTTTAAGTAAATGGGAATTGTAGTGGCACATGGTATCCACAGCATTCATTTCTATTTCTACTTCCAGACATGGTAGAGTAAGTGCTATTGGACTTACCCATTCACCCTCTCCTTGCCGCAGAGAACAGTCTTAAAATAGAACAAAATATGCAAGAGGACACTTTAAGAAATTGGACAACATAAAGCAGAAGACTGTCATCCTAGGAAGAAGGAAAAGCATTAAATGAACCCCAGACTCAACCCGGGTTTCTGCCTGGAGGAACTTTCCAGACTGTGGTACAGGGAGGTAGAGCATCAATGGGAAGCAGTAGTCCATGGTGGTGAAAGAGGCTGAGGTTGGAATTTGGGCCATGTGACAACTGGAATTTGTCAGACAAGATATCATAAAAGGGAGGACTACACAGAATGGAAGATTCTTGACGTCTTCATGGAATTCCCATGACTGAGATTCATGACTGAGAGATGATTCACACATAAACATTGCAGACAAGATACTGCAGGCTTAGGACAGAAAGTGTGACTGCTGAGGTCTGAAAGCTGTGTGGAGGTATCAGAATCTTGTAGGGCTGGGAGACAAGGAGTTTTTTGGTCCTTCAAAAGGGAATAAGTCTTCCTGAGCATCTCAGTCATTTGAAACTTAAAAATGATCAACCTCAAGAGTAAAGACTATAAGCTGGAGTCAGGACTGAACCCCAGAACAAAGGTCAAAATCAAGGTTCAGCGCCTTAGCTTAGCCTAATCCCTTACTTAGCTATATTTCTATTGTTCTTTTAATTTTGTAATACCCATTATTTACTTTTGACATTGATAAATAATGTAATAAGCATTCACTAAGCTCCCATTGTATGCATTAAGGCACCATGATAGACACCATTGCGTTCTCAAACATACATAAGGTATCTTTCTGGTATTTGCCTTGTTCTGATTCATTTATTTACTATCCACACACCAAAGCCCAAAGTGATTGTTTTGAGCTACCTATCTGTATACTAATTGGAATATAATTATACTATTCCTTAACTAGAATGAATACAGTCATCATAATGGCAACAGAGAAACTGTGGCTGGGACCAATTGGAAAATCGCCAACAATCCTAAGTGAGCGGATCAGGTATTGTGGATATATCAGGTGGCTATAACCCATACCTAACTTCATGATTATCCTTTCAAATTATACAAAAGCAAACTTTTCCTTCTACTCTGAAGTTACAGAGACAACAACATCATCAAAAAAACCACACACATTAGCCAAGATTAACACTAGGTCAAACTTATAGCAACCTAAGCATACTGTTATTTTGAATTCACTCAAATTCCTTAGATCATGAAAATGTATTTATTAAGCAGATACGCTGAACAGTCTATAGAGTTATATGTGCATTCTCCTAATGTACATAAATATAAAAGTAGCACAAATGACTAGAGTTTTTCTTTAAAAGGGTTTAAAGCATAACTCACACATTGCAATGATCGTATTACTCTCCCTAAATATTTTCAAAGCAGATATTTTTACCATTTTACAGATGGAAAAACTGAGATTAATTTTACATTAAGTAATAAAATCCAGATTTCTCAGACTCTGCCCAGAAAGTACTGGCTTCCAGCAAAGCAGCTGCTTGAATTCAGATTTCCCAAAGAGCTGTTTTTTATTGTAGGCTTACATACATCTGTTGTTGGGGAATTTCAAAAAAGCAAAAAAGCTCTTTGTGTACAAGTTTCATTCTGGCAAACATTAAGTGGATTTTACCATAATATGGAATGGAACTTGAGAAAATTGGAAAAGCTTATTAATATTTTACTTAATTGCAATGGTAAGAACTGAGGTGGAACGTTTCTTATAATTCTATAAGATATAGTGATATATTTCAATAAAAAAGCCTAAACTGCATATAAATTACAGAAATTTAAGTATTTTGTATTATAAAATACTAGGATATCTCTATTTCTTCATAAAAATTCCCTAAATTTATCAAAACTTTATATTTTGGTGGGGTTTTTTTGCTGAGATTCACAGTTTATAAAAGGTTCTAGCATATATAAATATTAAATAACAAACATTTCTATCTTCTGAAGCTATTGTATATTTCATTAGCATTCAGTCCTAATTTTTAAAAAAGGCAACTAAAACACTGAGTCTTAAATCTTTTAACCCAAAACCAACCAGTGACTACCTCTAAAACAATCTGTCCATGAAGAAATGCAGGGACAGTTGCTTTGGGGAATTAGTGACATAAGGATTAAAATTACAGTCATATCTTTCCTTTGGAAATCCCTACGACCATGGAAACCAGTGGTCTTGAAGCATTCTGACACATCTGATAACCTACGTTAAGAAAGGATATCAATACTGAGCACTGAAACCAGAAATTTATATATTAGACCAATGGATTGCAGTCAGGGGAAATCTGCTCCCAGAGAACATTTGGCAATGCCTGGAGTTATTTTCTGTTGTCTCAGCTTGAGAATATACTTAAGCATTTAGTGACTACTGACCAAGGATGCTGCTAAACATCCCGCTATGCACAGAGAAACTCTCTATATCAAAGAATTATCTACCCCAAATGTCAATATTAGACAAGTTGAGAAACCCTGAATTACAGTAGTTCAATAGCAATCATAACCTAAAAAAATTTTAGATAAACCTATTAATATGCCTTAGTCTGCTTTGTGCTGTTATTACAAACTAACTGAAACTAGGCGATTTATAAGGAGCAAAAATTTATTTCTAATAGTTCTGGAAGGAGGAAAGTTCAAGATAAAGGCCGCAGCAAGTCAGGTGTCTGGGAAAGGCCCAGTTTCAAGGTTCCAAGATGGTACCTTGAAAGCTGTATCCTCTGGAGGGAAGTGAATTCTTTCTTACATAACAAAATAATGACAGGGCCAATAAAGGGCAAGAGACAGAACAAGAAGGGAATGAGCTCACCCTTTTGTAATGAAACCATTCCACCCATGGGGTTGGACCCCTCAAAGCCTAGGAAACTCTTTCAGGTCCCACCTATTAATACTCACAATGGCAATTAAATTTCAACATTAGTTTAGAGAGGGCAACCATTCACACCATAGCAAAATGTAAATAAAGTTTTTGCTGAGGAGGGATTTTAAAGACTGCTGATGATGGAGTGTTTTCAGATGAGGCACATGGGTTAGGTACTTTGGATTCTTCCTTGACTTCCTTGTCAAAGGAGCTTTTGAAGAGGAACATAAGTAGCTATGGTCAAAGTGTTGCAGCTGAGGACTCTATTTAAACTAAGCTCATTTAAAATTTTAAAGAAGTAAAATATTCTTGCTCTTTATCAGGATTTTAAAATATAAACCATATTCTTACGCATTTGATCTCCACACTAACATGCTTTAGGGGGCCACACTGTCATTACAAAGTGTCAGGAAATTGATGCCAGTTAACTAACGCTAAATGTAAAGTAACCCTCATTGACCAAGTTGGAGAAAGGTGCTTGCCAAGTCTGATTGGATGCCATGCTGAGCTCATTCTTTGGTCAGATGCCTGATGCTCTGTCCTACTCAATCAATATTTATTAGTGCAAATGGTGCTGTTGATGATGACTACTTTTTTGTATCTTCAGATCAACAGGAAGTTATTAGTCCCAGACCAAACATTGTACATGTCAAAACAAAACCAGTAAATGTAAAAAGGTTGTGGAGATTTTTTTGTAAACAGCTAGCTCTAAAGTCACACAGACTGGTTGAATACTAATTTTGATGCTGAGGATAATAATGATATGAGCAGAGACATGAAGTCCATGTGAATTACACACAGCTTATGAATGCTGATGAGGAAAAAAACAAGATGTACTGATTTTCTTGTTCCTGCACAGAATATGTATATCTTTGATTTTCCTTTGAGGAATTGTCTCTTAAGGGCTGAGTTAAATTGATAACTTGCTTTTCAATGGTATATTTTTATTCACAGAAAGCTTAAGTTATTCAGTCACTTTGATAAATTGCTGTTTCACTTTCTCTGTATAAAGTGGGAATTATATTGTGGCTTTCTCCAGATAATTCAAGGCTGAAAGGTACTATATAAATGCATAATATTTATCATGAAACTGGGCCTTGTAGCTTATATGGTGATTTCACTGGGGCTTAGCTAATGGCTTTTCCATTCTTGCTGGGTAACCAGTAGACGTGTACTGGATCTTAGAGGACCACCCAAACTGGAATAACCTAAAAGGTTCCAACCACAGAGGTAAATGTGCTGGCTGTACTGGAATCCTTCTGAGGGCCCTGTGGCTTATGTTGATTAATCACCTTTCACTCCTAAGCCTTTACATTTAATATCAAGTGCTTTAAATACTGTTTCTGCCGTGGTTTCCCAAGCTCCTCATGGTTCTAAAATGCTGTAATTCTCTATAAGTAATATTGTTTCTCTTTTTTTCATAGCAAAATATTTTTTCCATCTTATGGATACTGCCAGATGAATCATTTCCTGAGATATCATCAGCATCATAATAGAAACCGCCATGTTGTCATAAATTCAGGCACAAGGATTTCAGGATAGAATCCACTGGTCTGGAGTTAAGAAGGAATGTGTGAAAGGCATTAAAGTACAAGGGTTTTAAATGTTCAAAGAGAGTTAAGTGCAATGCATTTGTTATGTCTTCTTAAAATATCCCTTACATGACAAGTAATTTGTGAAAGAGCATTAAATCTGTAACAAGGAAAACCAGAGTTATTTAGAAATATGGTTTCCAGTTGAGATATACATGCTCTTCTAGGACAACTATGGTCATCTAGAAACTTCCCAGCTCTACTGAATTCCACTGTCACTGTGCAATCCAGTCTGTGCTAAAAGATGTTTTCATGATTTCTTAAGTAAGAATGTACAAACTTTTCATCATCAAAGATGAGTCTTCCTTCAGCCCTTGTTTTGGAGAATGTAAGAAATTGCATATTGCCTGTATTTCTAAATAACCTGGCTTCCTTAAAACTATGTTTTACTCAAGAGCAAAAAGAAGACAGAAAAGAAAGCTAAGACAAGGAAATAAAAGGAAAATAAGAAAAAAGTAGAAGAGAAAAGAAAGCAGCAGCCATTCAAAAATATTCATAGACTACAGAGAAATTTGAACAGCTCTGCTTTTAATAGTCAACATCTGTCTTAAAAAACATATCAATCACATGATCACTAACAGCTGTTGCATTAGACTTTTAATCAGCCATGATTTTCAAAAGGGAGAAAGAATGCCGTTGGATCAGTTGATGGAAAGTTATTGCTTAGAATGCACCAGCTTGGTACTGGCAACTAATTCAAAATTTAAAGAGACAAAACTTTACCAAGCACTGAGTAAACACTATTCATGTGTAAAGTGCTGTGCTATGAAAGCATAAATGGTCCCACATGTTTGGAAGCCTGACGAAAACAATTCAGGTTGTGACATGTATTCAAACCGATACATTGAATGTGATATGAAGTGGATTAAAAATATTTTTAAAACCTCTATACTCACAGGAAGGCAGGAAAACACAAAGGAATCATACATTTTAATCACAATAATATTGAACAGAATGGATCCTCCAAGTTTTCAGGATCTGTTCAGGATCTGTTCTCCCATAAGTATATGTGACACCCACTGATGCTATTTGAAATTAATAATCCATGTGGGAGTGAGAACACGAGGGATTGTGGCAATTTTACATACATTGGGGAAGAGGCTACTCCTGGTTTGAATTAACTTCAAGCTTTCTTGGATGAAACCTGTCAGGTCTGTGCCATTTACCTTTTCATGCTAAAATGTAATGGCAACATGCTAAAAATTCTTGCATTGAAGTAGGGCATGTTGTTCCAAATGAAAGAAAAAGAATTGTATTTACTTTCAGTACAGGATATTTCTTAATTCAGCAGCCATTTGCTGTTCTATTTGGTCTCAGAGGAATCACTAGAGTCCAATAAGATTTAAAGAAAATTAAACTTACATGTAACCCTCTCAGGCAAAATAAGTCTATTTATTAAACCTCAAGAGAAGGTAGAGGAGGAGTTTCAATGAGACTGTGGTGGTGATAATGTTTCATGTGTGACAGCTGAAATAAATTGCAACTGAGTTTCCTTTGAAGACAGGGATTTCAACCCAGAAAAAGTTCCCCCATAACTGACCAAAACAACTAATTTATCTTTTCATGTATTTATTATTGATTATAAATAAAAGGCATGGAAGAATTATAGACATGAATATTGCATGATACTTAATCTTTTTGTTATAATAGGAAATTATTTCTCATAATTATTCTAAATTACATCCTACAAGATTTATGAGTATAATCATGATTATTAGCTATCATATCCTGCTCTACAGGACCACAGATATTTATTGAAGACACATGTGCATTCTATATTCAAATATTCTATATTCAAAATGATGTTACCAAAATATACAAAGGCATAGTCTTTGCTTTCCTGAAGGTCAGGCATAGAACGAACAGAAAAGTGGCAACTGGAATTCAAATAGAAATTAAGAGGAGAAAATACAGTCACATGTTCCTTAAAGATAGCACTACATTAGAAGAATGTATTGCTAAGCACTTTTGTTACTGTGGAACATCACAGAGTGCACTTAAACAGATAAATATGGTATAGGTCGATCACTTGACCATGGTCTTTTTAAGAATTTTTTTTCTTTGTTTTAATTAGTTATACACAACTATAGAATGTGAAATGAAATTAAACCTCTATCTCTCACCCTGCACAAAAATTAACTCAAAGTGGACCAAAGACTTAGGCACTAGAACGGAGACCCTGAGCCTAATAGAAGAAAAAATAGGCTAAATCTTCACCAAATAGGCCTAGATCTGACTTCTTTAACAAGACCCCTAAAGCTCAAGAAGTAGAGTCAATAATTAATAAATGGGATGAATTCAAATTAGAAAGCTTTTTCTCAGCAAAAGAAACAGTTAATAAAGTGAGGAGAGAGCCTACAGATTGGGAGAAAATCTTTATCACATTCACTTCCAATAAAGCATTAATCTCTAGGATATATAAAGAACTCAAAAAACTTAGCAACAAAAACAAACAAACAAACCAACAAAACCCCCTAAAAACCCAGTCAATAAATGGGCTAAGGATCATGGTCCTTTGATGCAATCAAGAGATGCAGTAAAAAAGACCATATGAGGTCTTTCCTAGCATAACATAGTATATTTTTTGCAGTAAACTTTTGTTTTCTATAAATGTAGGAGTAATAATGATTGAAAACATAATATAGTGAATACATAAACCAGTCATAGTCCTTTGTTATTGTTATTGAGGGTTCTGTACTATATATAATTGTATGTGCTATACTTTTCTACAACTGTCACAAAAGTAAGATTTGCAGCAACAGCACCACAAACACATGAATAATGCCTTTCACTGTGACATTACAACTTCTATGACATTACCAGGCAGTAAGTATTTTCAGCTCCATTTTCATATCTTGGGACCACTATCATATATGCAGTCCATCTTTGGTTGAGATATTAGTCTGTGGCACATGGCTGCAATTACTTCTGGTTTGGGAGTGATTGGAAAAGAGTGTGATGAGCCTCGGAAAAAATGCTTACTGGAGATGGGATGTTTGTGCTGGGCTCAGCAGTGTGTGAAGTGCCTCCCAAGTATAAGAAAGAACATAACCAGGAGCAATGTAGGTGATCATGAACAGGCGGCAAGGTTCCAGTTTAACACTCATATCTCAAAATGAAAGGGAGAATCAGGGCATGAAACCAAACCCTTAGACTGTTAACTGTCTTCATTTCTATGCTCTCATAATTGCATATTTTTAAATAAATATCAAGACTTCTTGTGAATGAATCATCTTTAAATTCTGCTCTGAGAAGTCCATGTAGGTGAGCTGAAAAGGGGATTCCCATTTCTATTCAGATGTCAGCCAAATACAAGTCTTTTTCATACATAAATACTAATTACGAAGAGCTCTGCTGTTTAAGACCAAGTAAATAAATGAACAAAAGAAGAAGTTTAAAAATAACTAGATTTAAACATTTTAGAGTGAGGTGTCTCCCAAAAGCTCATGTGTGAGACAATGCAAGAAGGTTTAGAGGAGAAATGATGGGGTTATGAGACCCTTAATCCAATCTGTGAATTAATCCCCTGATAGGGATTCACTAAGTGGTAACTAAAGGCAGGGAGGATATGGCTGGAAGAGGTGGATCATGGGAGGTGTACCTTAAAGGGGGTATATATTTGGTGAGCTCAGCTTAGTCTCTCTCTCTCTCTCTCTGCTTTCTGATCATCATGTGAGCTGCTTCCCTCTGCCATACTCTTCCGCCATGATATGCCACTACTCTTCCAGCCCCAAAGAATAGAAACAGCCGTCTATGGACTGAGATCTCTGAAACTGTGAGCCCCAAAGTAAATTTTTTTCTCCTCCAAAATTGTTCTTGCCCAGTCTTTTAGTCACAGCAGTGAAAAAAATGACTAACACATGGAGTAAGGAAACCAGAGATAGATGTTTCATTTGGTTTATCAACTTCAGGCTGGCCGCAGGAGAGGAAGTCAAGGACCGTGTATAGCCAGCCCAAAGATGGGCATGCCCCTTGTGTCCCTATTCAGAAGACAGAACCTTCTGTAACAGAGTGGGATAATACAATCTAGCTTTTGAGTCCAGCAAGAAGGGAAGGCAGGTTTAATGAGAAATTAGCCAAACTTGGCCACTCAGGAAGTTAGAAATCTGGAGGTCAGAAGAACATGAAGTGCTTTCCTGACACCCCAGAAAAGGATGGGTTTGTTCCTTTACTATTTTGCCAATAGGGCAGCATAAATAGCATGTTAAGATGTGATGTCATGGTGATTGGTTGCTGAGACATATTACAAGAGCATGAAAAATAAAGCTTGCAACACTTTCAGAAGCGAATATAAACAAAATAAGGAAAATAAAAGTAAGGCCAATAGGATTCAGGTTCATGGATTTGGTTTTGTGCTTTTTGGACAGATTGTTTAGCTAGAGATTTGTTATGAGTTTTTTTTTGTTTGTTTGTTTGTTTTTTTGAAATTAAAAGAGGCATGTCTAGTCTTTAGGATATGCTATTCTTATACTGATAGGTGATTATTTTAAAAATTAAATACTATTTTTTTGAATCTATTTGAGATATCCTTTTTCATAGTATTATTTGTATTTTGACTCTCCTATGAAACACTCAAAATTTCTCTTACATTATCTCCTTTTTTTTCTTGTTATCACATACCTATTACCTAGGATGGTGGCTGATTTGAAAGGTGATAGAAAAAGGACTTAACTGGAAAAGGTTTTTATCTGAAGGATCAAGATAAGTGCAAATCAGTCCTATTCATATAGAAAGGGATTGAGATTTCCAGTGTTGATCTAATTTGATACCTGAAAACTATGATCCATAGAGCATTATTATCATTTTTTTCCTTCAGAGAACATTCAGGTTAGCTTTGAGCAGGAAGCTAAGGAACTTCAAATAATTTCTTTATATGGTATGCCCTGCTCATTTAATTTTCATCTGTCTTTATAGAATTTACCTACTTTTGTAATTTCTGGCTTACTGGCTTCTCATTGGCATTCCCTGACACACACAGCCCCCCTCCCTGCCTCACACATCCCTACCAAGCTTTGAGGGGACTTAAAGAGACTCAGAAAGCTTTTTGGAGCACGCTGGAAAACAGCAGAGCAAGAAAGGGCGACAAGCAACAATACAGGCAGGCTCGGTGGGGCGGTCCGTTGACAGTGTGTTCTCAGAGCTTTTTCTAGCTAGCTAGACATCCAAAGCACTTCACACCATTTACATTTGGATATTGGCCATTTTAAACCATCTCCCACACATGGAACAATAATGACATTTCAGATATGTGTTATTAGGTTTAAAAGAGATAAGAACTACCTTAGACATAATAAGTATTTAATAACCTCCCAGATGACTTGTATTTTATTATCTTTCATGACAGCCCTGGATGAATCCCCCAGAAGAGGGAGCTCAGGCTCACTGGAAGGCTGCCCTTCCCGTCCCGACAGAGACAGGCCAGCTGCTGACTGGGGGCCAAGGGTTGCTATGGATATCTTCAGTGGGCTGCTGAGCAGGGAGGGGGATCGTGACAGCTGTTGCAATGTGAAGGGGCCCTTAACCCCTGTAAACTTTGGTGAAAATGGTCTCCTTTGTGTGGTGCTGGAGATGTTACACTGCTTACTTGCATGTGGCCAGTGTATATCATGAGGTCAATAAAGTTTCTGAAGATTGTGCAAGTCAGACCAGTGTTTGCCTTCAATACATTACCCTGGCAACCACAGGGAAGCCACAGGGCTCCTGAGAGGGGCAGGGGCATCCGACTGGCCTTTTGTCTGGAATGTGCTCCCCTCCCTTTCTGGGAAAAAAACTAATCATACTCCAAATGTGGGCCCTTTCCTGGAGTTTGCCCTACTCCGTCCCTGTGCCATCTCAGAAGAATCACTTCCTGTTTTGTGCTCCTGTCGATTTTCTGTAAATCTCAAAGCGTGAAACAAGTATTAAAGCTTCAGTGGTGGAGGTGAGGGGTTCCGGATTAGTACTGTGAATCCAGTGTGGCCACACCTTTGTCTCTCAGACTCCAGGGACATCATCGATTCTTTCTGAAAAAGCAAGGACAGGACAAAACCCATTTTGACCAAAGTATAGGCCATAGAGATGTGAGCCAGCAAAAAGATACAGCCTGAAGCGGCAGAGCCCAATGTGGGAAAGCCCATTCCAGTGGCAACAATTAACTAACAGAAGAAGCTGTGCTGGAAGAAAATAACCCCAATTATATGTGAAGAGTAAATAAATTGAACTTAAATGAATGCTGAAAATGTCAAAATGGGCAATATTCCAGAACATAGCCACAGAGAGCCTTAAAATTAGGAACTGGCATTACTCCAAGTTAATGCTAGTTTAGAAAATATTGAGAACTTGTAGGTCAGAGGAAGACCAATTCTCAACTGGACTAGAAAAAGAAACACTATCTTTAGCCATGAGAGAGAGCTTTTGGTTTGCTTATTTTGATGGTGTGTTATTATTGCTTTATTTCTTCACCAACAACTCACAAGAAAATAACGTCAGTGGTAACAGTTACTGAGAGTTTATGATGTGCCAGATACTATACTCAGGACTTTACATATATTGATTTACCTAATCCTCACATCAACTCTAAAACTATTTTTATTATTGATATCTTTCAAATGAGGACCCTGAGACCTACAGTGGTTAAGTTACTGGCAGAATGTGACAAAGTGAGGGCAGAGATAGGGCTGGGGTTTAAATCCAGCAGTCTGCATTCAAAGTGCCCTTCTTCACCTCACCTTTGTCCTCCATCATGGGGACTTTTATATGAATGTCTATAATCCTGCCTGCCATCATCAACATTTGTGTCCTGGGTGCAGAAATCAGAGCAGGGTCAGAGCAAAGACACCACGTAGCCATGGGGCACGGGTAGGGCAAGGTCCCCAAAGGGAAATAAATGAATGGAAACAAGAGGACAATTGGTGAACAAGGGCCTGGGAGGGTCTCCTAAGCCAAAGAGAAGGATTGGTTGAGTGGAAACGTAAATCAGTGCCTTCCTCCTGCAAGCAGAGGCCCAGAGGCCCAGGCTGGTTCAGTCCTGCTTCTCCACTAAGTCAGAGCCCTTTGTTTCTGGGCTCCGCAAGGCAAAGAGAGAGGGTGGAGAAGGCACACCTAAGTTAACCGAGCCAAAAGCTCTGAGTGCACAGCCCTTTGGTGAGAACTGGGCCCCACCCAAACAAGATTCCTATGTGTGAGGGAGAAGAATACAAAGACATTGAACAATCTAACAAACCCACTAAAGGCTAGATTTCAGAAGTCAGTTTGTTTTCGACCTATTTCTCCAGTCTCAATATGGCCACCCTGGTCTCCTCACTTGTTCTGTGACACTGAGAGAGCCCACTGAGGAGTCTTCTCACATGCCCTTTCCCTTGCTTGTGTAGCAGCTAATTCCTTTCTGTGCTTCCCATTACCATTTAATTCCGTCTTCAGGAAAGCTGTCTTCCTTTGCTGGCTAAAACCCTCAATCCAACTCTCACCATTTACGATTTTTGGTTACAGTGTTGATTTTATTTATTATGATCATTTGATTAATTTTTATCCCTCCCACTACAGACTGTCTTTTCATGAGGACTCCCTGTTGGTTCATTGTTTTAGCTTCCAAGATTTATAACTGGAGGTACTCAATAAATGCTAGTTGATATAATGACTGATACATTGGCAGAATTAATACAATAATTTTGATAATAATTTATTACTAAACATATTCAGAAACTCAAAAAGCACCTATCAAGGTACAGTAGAGATGGTGATTTCTGAATTTCATTCAACGCATTTGGATCCTGTCTGCTTTGTGCTGAGAACTATGAGACTTTGGAGACCCATCTAGGACTTGGTGAAATTTTCCAAGAGTGTCCAAAATCGCCATCATCTCCTAAGTTTGCATACTCTTCCTTCTGCCAGGCACAGTCCTTCACTTTACCTTCTACCTAATTCCTAACTCCTTTTTTTTAGTCAGCTTTTGAGTCACTGTGACGAAAATACCGGACAAGAACAACTTAGAGGAGGAAAAGTTTACTTAGGGCTTACAGTTTCAGAGTTCTCAGTTCATAGATGACCAACTCTATTAGTCCTAAACATCCTATTTTTTTTTTTTTCTTCTTTGGTAACACAGATGGACCCAGGGGCATTTAACCACTGAACCACATTCCCAGCCCTTTTTTATATATTATTTTGAGACAAGATCTCACTAAGTTGCTTAGGGACTTGCTAAAATGCTGAGACTGGCTTCCATCCTCACGCCTCAGCCTAACAAACTGCTGGAATTACAGATGTGTGACACCACATAAAGATACATTTATTTTCAAGCATCTGTCAATCAACATTTGAAGTTTTATCTTCCTCCTGAAGCCCCTGTAGCTCTATTTTAAACATTAGCTCTTACAGACATTTTCACAAACCTCCTTGAATCGTTGGGGAATGTCTCAGGTCATGCTCTCCATCTATGTCCTGATGGTGATGTTTTTTCCATCTGTGCTCAACAACCACTTTGCTTTGCCATTCTTACCTCTGCTGAGGAGTAATATTTATGTATATATCTTATGTTAAAATAAAAACTTTCAATAGATTACATTTTACTGAGTTTGAGCAAAGAACAATTCAAAGATCAGGCAGAACTCAAAACCAGAGGAGTTTAGAGAGCTCCACCCTGCAACATCGGCAGTAATTAGAGATAGAACACAAAAATAAAGTTCAGAAATAGATTGGTTGTAGCTCTATTTTTTTTTTTAATTGAATAAGGTCTTATTGGTCAGCTGCCCGTGATTAGCTGAAGCTTGGCTACTTGTGACTGGCTGAGGGTCCACTGTGTTGATGAGTTTTCCATTTATTTATGTACTAAATGAGGTAGCAGTTTGTTGCATAGAGACTCAAAGTACAGAAACAGTCTCAGGCCAATGATCTTATTTTTTTTGAGTATTGAAATGATCCACCAAATTTTGGAAGAATATTTTGAAAGAAATGTCAGGTTATCAGAATATCTACTTTGCCTTCAGTAGAACATTCTTTAATACAAGGTATTATGTCATTATGTGTAAAATGCATTTAAATTTTATTGCTTCTTTTCAGCTGATAAACAACAGCAGATTGTTTATAAGCTGCAGCTTATCAACTCCATATTCTCCCCTCTGCCCCTCAGATCCAGAGACTAGAAACGTGCACTCTTCCCCTCTCTGCATTCAAGTCTCCTTTCTGTGCACACTCAGCTGTGATTCCTGATCTTTCCTCTACCCTCCTTTCCCTTCCCCATGTCTCTCAGTATTCTCAGGCCTCTTTACAGACAGAAACAAGCTACGATATCATTGTCAAAGCAACAAATCAGTGATTTTATCTCTCCAAACATACAATACTCTTGAGAAAGATGTGTATTTCTTTTTAACTTGAATTGAATATCTTCTCCAAGCATTTTCACTCATCCTACCTCCATATGTACTGAGCTTCACATTTCTCTTGTAATCAGTGACGACAATACTTTATAAAAGTCCCAAATTGCCTCTTTAACTATTTTAGATAATGAATTCAAACCAATTCTTCTGCTCTTCCAAAAAAATATATTTATAACTATTATAAAGTATAATATTTATTATAATATATAATAACTGTTATAAGTATTTATTATTTTAATTCTTTACATAATATGTAATAGTGTTATTTAATATTTATTATACATATTATATATAATACCAAATGCATTTGTATAATAAAGGGCAAAAAGGTACAAGAATGATCAAATGTGCATTCGATACTCAGTATTCCGCTAAAGAAATAAAATTTTAACAATACTATGGATGCTCATACATGATGTCATCAGTCGCATGCCCTTTCTCCCTGTCCACATCAGAATGTCCTGAAGGCTGTAATTCTACTTCATTTGTTTTTATTTATTGAATGTAAATGTTTATACATGCATGCACTCATACGTATACAGTTGGCTCTCTATATCCACACAGATTCTGCATCTGTGGATTCTACTAGTTGTGAATAAAAAGTAACTGAAAAAAATTGTATCTATACAATACATGTACAAACTTTTTCTTGTCATTTTTCCCTATACATTTCAGTATAGCAAAAAATTGACATAGCATTTTTCATTGTTTTAGGTACTACGGGTAATCTAGAGATGGACCATATATAAGTTGTATGCAAATACTAAGGGGCTTGAGAACTTACAGATTTTGATATCTAAATTGTGGTGTTCAGCTTTCCAGCTTACCATGGTTACAATAACATGCCTGAGAAAATAAACTTAAAAGGAGAAAATAGTTTATTTTAGCTCACGGTTTCAGAGGTTTCAGCCCATGATCATTTGGCCCATTTGATTTGGACTCATGGCAACAGAAGGCTGTTCACTCACGGCAGCTGGGAAACAAAGAGAGGGGAAGGACTGGGGTGCCAATGATCTAACTTGATTTCATTAGGCCTCAACTCCTAAAGGTTTCACCACCTCCCTATAGTGCCACAGGCCAGCCACCAAACCTTTAGCATGTGGGCCATTGTGGAACGATTATGATCTAAACCATAACATGCGGGGTCTTGGAATTAATCCCCTGTAGACATCAAGAAACAGATGTGTATAATCATACATTATATTCTGTTTACTTTTGCCTGCTTTTGACCTTTATAAAAATAATTCTGTAAGTATGTTTCTACAGTTTCTTTCTTTAATTTTCTTAATACCTGTAATTGTCATTCATTCATTTTATAATTATGCAAGAGTTCCTCAAGTATATAAGAAATCAGTGTGCTCTAAAGGATTTATGTCTTTAAATTCATACATTTAAAACTAACTGTTTATCAAGGTGGTTACAGCAAGGTATTCCCCAACAGTGGATAAGAGTTCTCCTTGCCCGTCACCAGCATTTAAATTTTTTTTTTTTACTTTTAATGAATAATAAGACTAGATACCCTCTCACATGTATAGTAGTCATTTCTAACTCTGCTCACTATTCTATAAATCTGCTCTGCTTTCATTATTTTTCTAAACTTAATTTTTCACAGGAATTATAAATATGTGTCCCAGGTATTGGATGTTAATTCTACACTGATCATATATGTCACAAGTGTAGATTCCAAATTTGAGGGGATCAGTTTAGCCTTTGCATAGAGTTTAGCCTTTCCATGAGGGATATGTTATATTAGAAAGTGCAAGTGGTTTCAGTGACCTTTCCTTGTGAACCATCAGATAACTACAAAACATGGGTTATAGGAAAATTATTTAACAGCAATGTGTTGATAAACCAAAGATCAGAGCAACTGATTGCAGAAAAACACAAAATGATATGACAGCTAGTATCAGAAGGTAGTATGGGCTTATACTAGGGTCTTGGTGGCAGGAATCAAAATAATGAGCAATTTCTAGGCCTTTTGCAAAAGAAAAATCTACCAGTACTGGTGATTCTGAGCAGTGATGGAGGGGAAGAGATCCAAGACGGCGCTGAGGGCTTCCCTAATCCTGGAATACTGAGAAACTACAGATTCCTTTATCAGGATCAGGTGAAAAAAACCCAATAGTGAACTGACAATGAATGTGTGTTTCCTCAGAGGAGCACCTAATAGCTAATGCCATACATTTGGATTTAGAGACTATCTATCATCCATCTATCTATCTATTTAATATTGACAGCTGTAGTTGTGAGTGTAGTTTGGAATTAACAAAGGAGATAAGGTATTGAGACGCATGTGTAACAATGAAGGGGCTAGGGAAGAAGGCAGAAAAGTAGAAAAATGGAAATTTGGATCCAAAGTGTAGAAGAAGTTAAGGAAAAATTCACCTTGTCATTGGAGGTGATAAAAATTGGAGTCACCATCCTAGAATGAGGAATAGGCTGGCAGACCCCACTGTCTTGGGGTAGAGCAGTGTACTTGTTTAGGTCGAAAGCCCTTAGAAAGTGCAGTGCCAAGGCATGGCATTGAGGAGGGGCAGTGGGCTGCTGATGTCTCTAGGCCCAGGCTCCTGTCAGCCTGGGATGGGAAGTGCAGGCTAATCGTGTCACGCTGCAGAAGGCAAGAGGCTCCAAGACAAAAAGAATGCACTAAATGGGTAATCCAGGGAGTATCATCTAAATCCAGGACAGGGATTGATAGAGACTACAGATTTCCAAGATTTGAGAAGCAAGTAGGGACTGAGGCAGTGCAAACTGCTGATTTACGCTATAACCTGGAGGATTTGTAGTTAATTAGGCTGGAACTCCAACAAGATAAGGGGCTGGGGGACAAAGGAAATGGCATTGTTTTCCGGATGGAGAAAAACTCGTATGTGGTCCAGAAAGATCGAGAGAAGAAACAAATGTGGAGAGAGGCTCACAACATTGTGGAGTAGATCCGTGGCCATGAAACCAGAACACAGATCAAAAGGCTCTTGTAGCCAAGGAGGAATGAGCAGCCCTTTGTCCTCTGAGGAAGAAGGGGCCAGAAGGAACTGAGATACAGAGAGATTTTGAGTTAGCAAAAGGCCTGCCAAGAAAACACCGTGAATCATCTTGCTCTCAGTGAGGCAGACGGAGGAGTCATCTGCTTAGTGATGAGGGGGCTGAGTGGACTCAAGACAGAGAATCACAAAGGGTGGCAAACAAAGAGCTTTGCAAAAATGCCATCAAGATTTAATCACCAATCTGTGGCAGAATCCATAAAAGTGGACCTTTTTTTATTTGTATGACTGTTATTGTTATTATTTTTGTTACCATTTTTCTTAATTTCATGTTGACTTTACTAATAATATTAACACTCAGTAGAAATGATTTTGATTTTCTGCCTTACCACTTAGAAAATACGTTAATAAGCAAAAATAGAAATCAAAGCTATCTCTTTCTCTCTCTCTCTCTCTCTCTCTCTCTCTCTCTCTCTCTCTCTCTCTCTCTTTTTAATGTGAAATTACAGAGTATGGGTTTAAAAAACAAGTTTTCCTTTAACTCTAGAAGCAGACCTAAGTCTTGAGGGATATAAAAAAAGGTCTCACATGGGAAGCTGGATTTTTAAGCTAATGAATGCAACTCTATTTTTGATACTATGCCGTGTGTTTATATAAAATAGAGGAGTATTTTAGGCCAATTAGTGGCTTGCAAACCCTATACTTTTTCCAGCAAGGGCTAAGCTTGACGAACTTGAGAAGTTAACACAGAAAAGTGTTGGCAATGGATCACGCGCTTGGCTTGACTCAAAGCAACAAAGCTTTAGCATAAATTAGTTTTTATTTGTTAAAAGAAAAACAACTTCTGTTTGTTTTTGTAATACAGTTTGTTGGTTCTTTTAATTTGGGGGAAAATTTGGGGAATTCCAGTTCTCAGAGAAGTGAGAAGCAGAGTCAGTTTGAGCCAGGCCCCGGCTCCCAGGCCCTGGGTAAACACCCACACGCGTCTTCTTTAATACACCTCCGTTGGAGGCAGCAGGGCGGGCCTGTTATGCCTGGACCTCGGCTGAACCCACAGGGCCAGCCGGCCACGACTGCTGGGTGATCCACAGTGGATTATTCAGACCACCAAAAGGGAGCCTGTGGCTCTTCCCCACCTTTTGGTCCTGACTTTTATGTAGTGGCTTTGGAAAGTGCGAGTTGTAGAATGCTCCTGCTTATTTGGAGCTCACTACACACTTTCCATTTGTTTTGCACATATTAAAAATAAAGATGAGACCCAGAATTGCACTTGGTCAAAGCCAATGAGCACAATTCCTAACGGTCTCCATCCTCAAGTCAGAGGCCTTTTGACATACACTTGAAATCAATCACCAACCTCTTTTTGTCTAGCTGCCCTTTGAGGAGAATGGCTGAAAATGAAGGGATTTTTTTAAGCCTTAATCTAGCAAAGATGATATACTTGAAAATCAAATGACGTGGGACTGCTAATGGTAAAGCCTCTGAGTTCCTAATTCCTGTGGTCATTTGTATTCCACTCAGCAGTGTAAACTCAGACCTCCGCTCCAATCCCCCGCTGGAATTAAGTGTGGCTGCCTGGGAAGAGCTGATGGGCCTGTGGCTACACATTACTTGTTTCCATGAGTTGGTAAAATATTGAGATCTGGGCACAAGGGTTTCTGTAGAGATATGCAGCTAGTGTTCAGAATTTAGGCTTCACCAAGCACTCTCACATTTCACTGTTCCCAGCAACACTAGAGTGCTGTGGCAAAAAATGGCTAGTAGTTCCCAATTTCTTTTTTCTTCTTCTATAGAAACAGAGACCCCGATTCAAAAAAAGAAAAACAGTTTAACTAGTTATACATGACAATAGAATGCACTCTGGTATATCATATACAATGGAGTATAATTTCTCATTCTTCTGGTTGTACATGATGTAGAATCACACTGATTGTATAGTTATATATGTACATAGAGTAATAATGTATGATTCATTCTATCCTTCCTATCCCCAAATCCCCTCCTCTCCCTTCATTTCCCTCTTAATCTAAAGTAACTCTATTATTCCCTAGACACCCCCCATTGTGAATTAGCATCTTCCTATCAGAGAAAACATTGGGCTTTTTGTTTTTCAGGATTGGCTTATTTCACTTAGTATGATATTCTCCAGCTTCATCCATATACCATTGAATATCACAATTTCATTCTTCTTTAAGGCTGAGTAATATTCAGCCTTATATGATATATTATATAAAATATATATATATATATATCCCACATTTCCACATTTTGGAACCACCATTTGACCCAGCTAATCCCACTTCTCGTTTATACCCAAAAGACTTAAAATCAGCATATCACAGTGATGCAGCCACATCAATGTTTATAGAATCCCTGATTTTTATGTGGCACAAAATAAAGGCCATATATGCTAGACTTCCTTGTAACTAGGTGTGGCCATAGAGTTGCATTCTGGCCAACAGGATGAGAGTGGAGATAATGAGATGTGGGTAGTGTATGCCTTATATGTTATTCCACCAAAGAAAGAAGGCACACTCCATACTGCTTCTCACTTCCCACAGGCTGGAATAGTGCTGGGGTTGAGAAACCTTGTTTGAGTTGCTTTAGATCCATCAGTGAATAATAAATGCAAAAGATGATGATTATTACTATAAACGTAAAGGGATGCGTGAACTTGGGTATATTGTTTAATGGTTCTAAGTTTCTTTCTTCATTTTCAATTGGAGGTATTAACAGTTGCCATGAGGGGATATGATAAATACTAGAGGGACTCACGTAAAGGGCTGGTCACAGTGTTGTCCCTGTTAACAGGAAGCAGTCTGATTTTTTTTTTTTTTTTTTTGAAATGCAGAAGGAGAGGCAGAGACATAACTGAGGGGGTGGGACTAAAAGTGGTGGCCAGCTCAGAAGGCCCCCCGGCCCTTTGTGAGGCCACTGTGGGGGATTCCTGGGTGAACAAGACAGGAGTCTGTGGTTAGTGCTGGAACTCTTTGTCCTGAGTTAACAGTAACAGGAAGAGTGACTCAATATCCTGCCTCCAAGGATGGAGAAGCTGAGTCTGGTTTGGAACTTCCTCCCTCAAGTCAGGATTGGTCTGGGAACTAGATAAGTAGAACTGAGTGCTGTGTGATGCACCGAGACCAGTGGGCCCAGCTAGGCCAGGTGGGTGGGAAAAGAGGCAAAGGGAACCGGAGGGTTCTGGCAATGGGAGTCTTTATTAGCCTGGTGGTTTTAGCAAAGTTTAAATAGCCAATGGACCTAAGCCTGAATCCTAGGTCTGTCTCGTAGCAACTGCTATTGGTACAATTTGTACATCTTTAATTTGGGTACAGTAGCTGCCTGTGAAGACTGTAACTAATAACCATCATGTACTGGGTTCTTATTATGGGTCAATCACGTTTATAAACATGTTTGCATATTATCTCAAGTAATCTTCACAACAACCCTAAGAAGTAAGAACTCTGGATTTCTAGATCATAGAAGAGAAAACTGGGGCTAGAGATGTCAGAAAATAGGTCTGTGAGCATACTCTTCGGCTTGGTTGCTTTTGCATTTAGGATTAAATGAGAAAATGTAAAGAACATAACAGTGTGTGACCTGTTACCTTGAACACATGATTATTTATTTATTTATTTATTTGGTACCAGGGATTGCACTCAGGAGCACTCAGGAGCACTCAGGAGCCACTGAGCCACATCCCCAGTCCTATTTTGTATTTTATTTAGAGACAGGGTCTCACTGAGTTGCTTACCTCCTTACTTTTGCTGGTTTTAAACTCGAAAACCTCCTGCCTCAATCTCCAGAGCTGCTAGGGTTAGAAGCGTTATCACCATGCCTGGCTGATAATTTTTAATATATCCCAATTTCAGAGATTTTTTTTTAAAAAAATGAAGCTCAAAAGAGCTAAGTAATTGTTCCCAAATCATGTAATTCTGAAGGCAAAACAAAGTTCAAAAATTTTAACTCCATACAGTTTACCTACCCCTGCTTCCTGCCTTATACCGAAAGGGTGGGAAGGACCGCCACTTTGGAAGCTGCAACTTTCAGCAGGATTGAGTAGCGGAGCTCACCCAGCTCTCGGAGGTCATGCCGGAACTGTAAGGACATGGCCTCATCCTTTTCAGAGAGGACGGTTTTGTTGCTTGATGCATCTTAAACACAGCAGCCCGAAGCCCTCTCCCTGCCACTACCCCTTCTCTCCCAACTTTCCACAGACCCAAGTGCCTGGGGTGCTGCCTGAGCCACTTGATCAATCTCTCATTTCTGTTTGTGAAGTTTCTCAGCCAAGAGGAAAACCATTAGGTGTCAAATTGCAAGTAGAAAGCATCTAAAAAGCTGCAGATTCCAGCACCAGTTCCTGCCAAAGGACCTTAAATAAACTTGGTTGGAAGGAAGATGTCAGAAATGATTCTGTAAGTGGTGTATACAGTCTGTTAGGTTAAAACATGGACTCGATTTCATCTACTGAGTTAGAGTTGTAAAAGCAGACAAAACAGCAGGGCTCCCCCCACCCCGTCCCACACTCACAAAAATACACACACACACACACACACATACACAAATACACACAAACACACACCCACACGCACATACTTCCTGGTTTCTTTTGTTTCTTCCTGGTTTCTTTTTCAGATAAAAGAAAAATCCACATGAAGAGGTGAACATCACTTTATTTATATTTTTTAGCCAAAGGTGAGAGGTAAAGTCGAGATGCCTCTAAGGTGCAATGGCTATATGTCACTGTAACCTAGATAGAAAAGAAAACTTGCACACATAAGAGGGGAAAAAAATCAATGCACCTTAAAACTATGATTAAATAGATAAAATGTTTTGCCTCCATATTGTAAAAGACTGTTATTTCAATTCAATGCTTTTTGAACAGTTGTATCCTCATTTAAAACTAAGTTAAAGAATATAGAATCTCCTTGTGTACTACATGACTTAGCGTTGCATGCCACTAGACTGATTTTGCCATCGAAAGGTCCATTAATATAAATGTCTCTCACTAAGCAGTAAAAACTAGAGGCAGAAACTGTTTTGCCCTCCAGAGTTCACATGACAGAGAACATGGTGTGCACAAAGCAGGCAAGTCCTGGTCCCCGATACTTCAAATGGGAGAGTGTTAGCCCAGAAGTAGAAGAGAAAATGATTTGCTGGGCATGATGTTCCACTCCTGTAATTCTAGTGACTCCAGAGGCTGAGGCAGGAGGATCATAAATTCAAAGCCAGCCTCAGCAAAAGTAAACTGGTAAGCAATTAAGAGAGACCCTGTCTCTAAATAAAAAAAAAGAAGAAGAAGAAAGAGAGAGAGAGAGAGAGAGAGAGAGAGAGAGAAAGAAAGAGAGAAAGAAAGAAAGAAAGAAAGAAAAAGAGAGAAAGAAAGAAATTAAGAAATTTGACGTTCTACCTTTTTGTGAGATTTATGTTCTCTGATGCAAATTCCCATGGAAGCGAGACCAGGTCTCCTCTACACTCATGTAAATACCCCAGAAATAGTTGTGGAAGGAACCTGATTCTCACTCAAGGCAGATGCTGAGGAAAGGAGGCCAGAGAATGGGGAGAGATCAGTAAGGAAAAATCAGAATAAGCCAAAGAGGCAATCCAAGATGACAGGATAGTAGTTAAGCATGGGTGTCGGGATTAGCAGAAGGGTGGTGGGCTGTCAGGTCTCTAAACAGAAAGACACTGGAGAGTATAGCTGAGAGTAAAGCAGTGGAAAGCCAGTCGAGTACAGGAAACAACAATGCATCAGGACAATCAATGAACCCCTAAATTAAGGGGTCCAAAAAGGTATGAACATAAGTAGTAAAAGGTCCAAACCCCAGAGTGTGAAATCCTGTGATTCGAAGTGCCAGTCACAAATAGTACATCAAGGAAAACACAAAGTACTTAGAATGGTCCTCTCCTGGGATAGCAGCAGTATGAAAGAGAAAAAGCATTTATATAAAAATCTAAGCCACTTTGCCTGTGGCCGTGAAGCTGTGGGAAAATGGAGAAAGCTGGCAAAAGAAGAAGACCTTAGGGAAATCTCTGGGGCACAGTGCTGGTGACAATCTCCATCCCCCTATGGCCCGGGAGCAGTATATCCTTGGCATACGGAGAAGAGGGACTCCAGGTTCTGTAAGAAGAGTCTGCATCACTGGGATGGATCTATACATCATAGGACACGGATATGCAATACTGAGTCTGAAGTCAATTCAGGTCAGAGGGAACAGATGGATCGATCTTGCTAAGAGCCTCTGCCCATCACAAACCCTTGAGCAAAGTGACTACTGGCCACGAGTCTCAGGAGCCACATTTTTTCATAAGGTTGTACTTTTCAAATTTGTTCACCTCATGAGCACAGAGCAAATGAGAGTAGTCAGAAGGTACTCTGGAATAGAAGGTAAACTGGAGAAAATGTCCTTGCTTGAGGTTTCTTGTCCCTGCGGGTGAGCAGCCTCAGTGTTCCTGGGACTTCAGATGCTGTGAGGACTGGGAATTCATAGCAAAATACACCACGGTGTTCAGCTCACCTAGTTGAGATGCTTTGCTTTAAGGGACCGCATGAGTCTCCTGGGATAAATACCCACAGAGGCAGGAACAGCCACAGTAAGAGAAATAGGTAGAGGCAAATGCCAAAGTTGAATAGAAAGCCCCGGAAACTGTTAGGTAGAGAGACCGAGATGGGTGCAGGTAAAAGTGATGTGTCCAGTACGAAGTATAAAGTTAGCAAAAGAGGTCATCATTTTCCTGAGTGGAAAAGGAGACACTTGCTTCCTCCTAAAAATGAGAAGAAACAGAGGCAGAGAAGAGTGACCCAGCAGACCCACAGTGCCGATTTATACCGTTCCAAACAGGACAAGTGACAAACACTCAGAGATGGCAAAGGTTCAGGCTGCTGGTGTGTTTCCTTGGGGCCAGAGCTATATTTTCAGAATAATTGAACCTGAGAACTTTTTGGTAAGATGTGTGTTTTCCATGATTTGAAGCTGCCAACTCTTAATATTTTATCAACCTTTCTCATTCATTTTTGTTATTTTCCTAACCTCTGAAGACACTTGAGTTTGCCAACTCCAACTCTTGACTGGTCTGGGAAGAGCCTGAAGCCAGCAATTTTAGAGGCGAAACTTTTTAACAATGATCAGAGGAGCAGAGATTATCTGGGGCCCAGGAAAAGAATGCATAAAAACAAGACCAGGATAACTTGAAGACAGAAATGAACTTCAGTAAGGAAATGCTGTTACTAGAGCTGTTGTAAAATTTTAATTTTTTTATAATTACAAGCACACAGATTTATGCATACATAGTTTTCTAAAATCTGTATTTCTTAAATTATCTTCTTAAAATGTGAATCTAATTTACTGCTATATTTTGCTACTTAGTTCTCCCCAATTGATTCTTTTGTTTCGGAAAATTGTCAGAGCAGACAATGGACTAGCCAACCTTCCCTAAATTCAACTTACCAGCCAATGGATACCTAGTTAGATTGGCCAAAAATACATATCATACATGGAATTCAACTGATGTATTTCTATATTTGTTAGATGCATAAGGCTTTTGTAACATTGTTCATATTTGGAGCAAAAAATTAAATGATTCAATCTTGAGATATGTATCTCTCGCTCTCTCTCTCTCTATATATATATATATATATGCATACATAGTATATGTATGTGTATATATACATACATACATACATATATATTTCTTCTCATTTTTAGGAGGAAGCAAGTGTCTCCTTTTCCACTCAGGAAAATGATGACCTCTTTTGCTAACTTTATTCTTTGTACTGGACACTTTTACCTGCACACATCTCGGTCTCTCTACCTAACGGTTTCCTGGGCTTTCTATTCAACTTTGGCATGCATATTATGTATGTATACTTTTTTTCTTATGTAGAAAGGACCTAGTACTCATGTTACATGAATTGGAGAAAGGGATATGGTTGTAAATATGACATTAAAAGATTCACGTGTGGACACTCTGATCCCAAACAACAGTTATTTTCCGTGGATGCCAACATCAGAGCAGTTAGACAGAAGGGGATTTCTATAAGGAGTAAGTGGAAATTACAAACTGGTCCACGTTAGGTAAAGATTATGAAATATGAAAAAATAATTATCTACAGAAATAATAAGATTGGTTTATCTTTGAGGTACCATTTTTAAGCAGATGCTAACAATCTCAGTGATAGAAAACATCAGCATTCACATGAGAACCTATAATGAAAGCAGATAGGACTGCAGGCTCAGTGTGTTGAATAACACTGAGTTAGAGCACTTGACCTTCCCCATCAGAACGAAACCATTGCAAAGCTTTCAGCACAACCTGGTGGTCACTCTGCATTCTACAGCAAGGTGATGAAAGACAACCAAGTGCATCTATGTAAAAGTAAGTCAGTACAGCAAAATTATCCCTGAGAAAATACAAAGTGTTTCCATGAAACTTACTTTTCGGCATCCACTAATAATAAATACAAACATAAAGGAGTAAAAATAGAACTTTTTTGCCAAATTAATTTTTATTCAATACTCATTTGGAAAGAAAATATATATTTTAGATGAAAAAGGCTCCTGGACTAAAAATCTAGTCTTCATATGTTTTTTCTCTATTTGGAGAGTTATTTCCATAGAGTTAAACTTATAAATTATTTAACACATTAATAATTTTGTCTTAAAGAAAAAAAAATGTTGGAGTGTAAAAATCAATAAATTTAGCTGGGTGTGGTGGTGCACACTTGTAATCCCAGCAGCTCTGGAGGCTGAGGCAAGAGAATTGCAAGTTCAAAGTCAGCCTCAGCAATATAGTGAAGAGGCTTTAAACAACTGTCTCTAAATAATAATTATAAAAAGGATGGCTCAGTGGTAAAGCGCCCCTGGGTTAAATTTCTGGTACAAAAAAAAGTAGTAAATTTTAATTTGCTTATAAGAGACATTGTTAGAAATATAAATTTAAAATTTAATTAATAATAATAATATATTGTTTCCCTAATGAACAAATATTATATTTGAAGTAATAAAAAGTTATTTTATGATTTATTTGTCTAATACCTCATGCTAGCATGCAAATGTCACCAAATTTATTTATGTTGTATATGAATTGTCTTGCTCTCTCTGTTTTTTATTAAAAAAATAACATTGTCTTTTCCTCATCAAGGGCTGGAATTTCCAATTTGGTTATTATGTTTCAAATCTTTATTACAGACCCATCTAAGTTGAAGGAGGAATCAGGCTACCAACTCAGGCAAGATTTACTGTCAGAGATTTTTTTTATTCCTTCTGACATCTTAGATTATAAATTATTGGGGTCAGAACTGTGTATGAAATTTGAATCTTCTTTGAAGATTTCCTTTGTTGTTTTTGAAGAAAATTATTGAGTAATTGTATAAACAAAACCCAAAAATCTCCCCATCACATTTATTAGGGACACTAAGCCATAACCTTAATAATCTTTCCATTTTCTTAAAAGATGTTATGATGTTAAAGGGTTAAATGTCAGTTGTACTTCTAAGTTAATGAATTAGTGTTGCTTGAGTCAGTAATTGTAAAAATATATATCATTATGAAAACCATAGATTGAAATATGATTATTTTACTGAAATTGGATAGAACATTTACTTTCCTGTCTATAATGGGTTAACCTAACATTAAAGAATTTTTCAACATGAAAATAAAATGGTTCTTTTTCTTTATTTGAATGACACATAGAAATTATAATTTCTCTTGGTAGAATTTATTTATGTTGGCTCTTATTTTTTTGAAAATGAATTACATCATAAGTGTTTCATTTATCTTTAAAAATGGATTCTCATTTTTAAAATTTGTCAAAATTTTAGATGTCCATTCCACGATAAAATCACTTCACTGTATTCATGTAAAATTCATATAGACACTGTTTGTACTATATGTTGTACTGTGATATTGATACCTGTTTAGTTAGGTAACATGGAATTGTTAAGTGTGCATCCAAACGGATGTTTAAACCTGCCTGATAAGAAAAACACTCCAATGGAGACTTCTTAGGTATCATATTTTATTTGCTGCTTTAAAGCAATCTAAATTTCCTGTTTTAAATGTGAAATTATTTTTATGTAAGGTAAGAAAAACAGACAGAAAGGACCTAGAACCAAATGCTTCCTTCTAGAACAAAATTCTTCAACCTAGAGTGGCCACAGAATGACAGAGCTAAGTGTATTTAGTTTTAATTAGTCACTCCTTTGAATCCCTCTCTGAATTCCCCTCACTTAAAGAACGGCACAGTTCCTGTCTGATGGCCGGAAGGTCTCCCATTCCTATGGCACAGTATCCCATGAGCAGTTAAGTAAATATACAAGGGGGGCGTGGTAGACCAGAAAGTCCCCCATAAACGTTCTTCTTTCCATTTTAAATACCTCCTATAAAATGTCCCCAGGGCCTGTCACGTGCCAGATACTTGAAATACAAGTGACAAGTTCCTGAGGCATGACCACTGTTAAAGTGAACCTAGATTAAAGCAGGCACAGTGTGTTATGGTTTATATGTGACACGTTCCTCCAAAATTCATGGGAGATAATGCAAGAAAACTTAGAGGTGAGATGATTGTGTTATGAGATCCTTAATATAATGGGTGTATTAATCCATTGATAAGAATTGACTGGATGGTAACTGTAGGAAGGTAGCCTGTGGCTAGAGGACGTCAGTCCCTAGGGGCATTTCTTTGGGTTATATATGCTGTCCTTGTTCTGTGGGCCTCTCTGCTTCCTGGTGTGATGTCCTGAGCGCTTTCCTCCACCACATGCTTTCCTGATGCTCTGCCTTATCTTGAGCCACAAGGAATGCAAAGGGCTGGGCTGTATAAGGACAGAGACCTGAAACCGTGAGCACCAGATAAGTTTTTTTCTTCTGAAATTAATCTTGTCAAATTTTTTTTGTCATGGCAGCAAAAAGCTGACTAAAACACAGGAGTTTAAATATTCAATGAAGGAAATGTTGGAAATGATGGGCATTAGTGCAGATATCAATCAAGTAAGAACTCTAGAGGCTGGGGACCCTGTGTGCTATTAGTCAAAGTCACAGAACTTCAGTGTGGGTGACTTGGTTGAGAAAACATGATAAGCAAGTTGATGAGTGTTTCTAGTAGATGCTTTATGAGAAGTGAGCAAATTTTATACTTTAAAACAAGTTCTAGGGGTAAACACATGTGTGAGACACAGGGCATATGGGATATCTGTATGTTCCTTTCAGCCCTCCTGTGAATCTAAACTGCTCTAAAAAATAGACACTTTTTTTAAAATTAAAAATTTTAAAAAGCTATTTTCATGACTAATACTAAGAAATATTATGAAATGGATGTGGGAATTCTATGATAGCATTTAAAAAGTTCTTATTGACCATTTAAATGTTCTTGCTACTGCAAGTTGGTATAGAAGTTAGACAGATAGGTTCAGACACAATTCCTAATTTTGAGGATCTGTGTCCTGAGAAAGACACTTGTAAAACTGGTACAATGGAATATGACATATGCCTTATAAATTTATGATTAGTGTCCTATGAAAATAAGAAGGGAGCAATAAACTCCGGGTCAGGAGGTCAGAGATATTTACAGGCTAGCTGGTATTGGAATGTCTTAAAATCATAGACATTTGCCACTCAGTGAAATTATCCCATGTTATCTCATCAGGAAAAAAAGTCTTGAATTTGGCAAAGGAAACAGATAAAACAGAGATAATACCTGGAATAGGAAAAAATAAATTAAACTCAGAGAGCTACTTTTATGATAAATTATCTACAAAAGATGATTAAAAATGAAGGTTCTTAGAATTAATAAAGTAAGATTTCTTATAAATAAAATTATATCCTAGAGATAATAAATCATAGTAAGGTAGAAAATAAAGTTGAAGATTCTTTGACAGGAGAACAAAAGGACATTGAGATAAAAATACAACAAAGTAAATATAAGAATATGAGAGAATTTGAAGGTTCAATTCGAAAGTAAATACTGTACCTCCCCTCCACAAACACAATGAAGGAGGAGGTAGGGGGAAAGCGGGGTAGGCATCAAAGAGGAGGATGGGAAGTTGGAAGAATTAATTCAGAACAACTAATTCAGAAAAATAACATTAGTTTCCATACTAAATAGACCCACCAAATAACTAAAACAGAAATTTAACAACAAACTTTCCACCCCTTGGCAACGTATTGTGAAATTTTCAAATATTGGTGACCAAGAATAGATTCCAAAAGATGTCAGGAAGACACAGAGGTCAGAAACCAGTTATAAGCAATCAAATGGTATCAGACTCTCAATCGTGGAAAACAAAGGAGAACATTCTTTAAAACTCCAAGAAATGGATGTAGAAGACCAAATAAGTGTTTCTAGAATGAATGAAAAATTCAAAACATCATAAATTAAAAAAAAAATACATGTAAAAAGGTTGAAGTCCAAATAGAAAGATTGAATGTACACATTTTATCCTAGGAAGAGTTCACCAAGATTAAGCCAGATGGCATTTCTAAATTTCAGTGATCAAGAAAGAAACATGAAATCATCCAGGAAGAAAACAGAGTTAATGTTTCTAAGATGAAAAGTGTGAGTTGGCTCCAACATGCTACAGCAACAGTCAATGGCAGAGTTCAGTAAAATAAAATCTATAACATTCTGTGAAACCTAAAATGTGACTCCTAAATTTCATACCCCTTCCTTGCTGTCCTTCAAGTGTAAAGACAAGTGTAAACACCCTCAATTATGTAAGATCAGAGTGAATTGGCATCATGAGCAATATCTGAAAAGACCTACTCTGCAAAGAAATCAAGTTTATTAGATTTGAACAAAAATAAGGAATTAAGGAATGGCAAAGCCTTGGAAAGGACGCTAGACTGCAATTCAATTTAAACAGAGGTCTAAGTTAGTACTATTAACTCTGATATTTTGGATATAGCAAAATAAATGAGAAAAACAGCAAAATATGTAGAAAAACTATGCTGGGAAGTTTGTATAAAACAACACATTATCTTTCATAGCAAGAAGAGAAACAATAGAGACTGAAGTTGAAACATTTTGAAGGTTTAAGCATCAAGTTTGTCTGAAATTCAATGTGAAGTCATTTATTTTAATTTTGAAGTCATTTAATATGTGTTGTAAAAAGAAAATTTGATGATAGGTTAAATGTTTCAACTTATTGCAATTGCTTTTTCTTAAATAACTTCACCTAAATTAAACATATCATTTTTAAAAAATCAAATGAGGATCTATATCATGATGTATATTTTAAAATTTTTGTTATTTTAAATTTTTCTGTTTTTTCAAATGTAAAAATATCTTTACTTAGTTTAAACTTTTTCTTACCTGAGTGTTTTCTTTAAGTTTTTCTTTCTTCCTTCCTTCTCTTTTCTCAATCCTTTCTTCTTCCTTTCCATTCTTCCATAGATATTCATGGAGAAATAGCTACAATAACATTGTATCTGAAAGGGTTCAGAAATTTTTAAAAATAGGCAATAGACTCACAATTTAAAATTTAAAACAGTATGCCAAGATGTAAAAGTTCCTACCAGGTCACCAACTCCCACACTCCCTGTAGGTAAGTATGTGGTATTGCACAGGATGGAGAGAACTTAGTGTATCTAAGCAGACGCTTATACAAGGAAATTTTGGTTGTTTCCAATTTCAAAGAAAAATGTAATAATTTTTACATGTGACACTCCGGTATTGTGTTGCTATTTCTGGAGGGTGAATCACCAGATGCAGCATTTCTAGGTAAAAGTAGAAACGCATCTGTGAATTAGGTACATTGCCCTTTGTAGGGTTTGTATTTTGTAAGGGGGAAATCAGGAGATTCCTATTTACCCATAACCCTAACAACAGTATGAAGACAAACATTTGTAGATTTACCTTTGAGAACTGTTATTTCAGTGTAGTTTTTATTCGAATTTCTCTTAAGTGAGTAAAATCGATCCTCTCTTTCATGTTTTTAGGACCTTTCATAGTTCCTGTTCGTGAAATATTTTCTTTGGCTACTTTTCAACAGGATTTGGAATGGCCTTTAACTTTCTCATTGGTTCTTTTCTGTATTGCTTGCTTTTATATAAGAATGTCTCAGTTTAACAAAATAATACTTATTCTATGAAATGTAAAAACCACAGATGAAGAGTTTGACACGATAAAGTGTAAGGAAATCTGTTCTGAGATAGGAGAGACAAAGTGAGCTTAGTAAAAATAGAATGTGTATTTTAGGAGGACAGGAAGAAATTCAGAAGGACTTCTCTGCCTTTCACCTTTCCCCTTCCTCCTCCTTCTCCTGCATAAAAGAGTCAGTGGTATTTGATGAAAGAAAGAAGTAGGAGTCCTGGATTTATTCACATCTGTGACACCTCGGGAGATAGTAAAAGATATCATTTTAGAGGAGAAAAAAAGATCCATCCACTACATTGTGGTCCTTGGAATGAAGTTTGAAATCACCCACATCTAATGGTGCCAATAGATAATTTAAATTTTTAAAAATAATATTTCCAAAGGTTTGGCATTGTAGCTCAATGGTAGAATGTTGCCCTGCATGTACAAGGCTCTGGGTTCAAGCATCAGTACTGCAAATACTTGAATAATAATAATTGCAAGCAGAGTACCAGCAGGAGTAGGAAGGAGGGAGAGTAGAAAAATTTGAGTGACACAATCTCAATGGTCTTCAGAGCAGGGGAGCTAGTGGGCTGAAGTAGGGCAGAAGCTATTGATGCTGTGTGTAAGAAACTGAGGTTTGGAGCCCAGGAGGAAGAAGTGCTTGAGTTTTTGAGGATTTTTTTTTTTACATAATTAAAATTTGTGACTATATCCAGTTCTCTTTTCTCTTTTGTGAAAATTAATGTCAAGCATGTCTTGCATTCATAATAATTTAGCAACTCCATAAAAATACAAAACACAGATATCACATATTCCTGGAAATACGCCCTTCTAAGCAAACATCCACAGAATTAGGTTAAATAATGAACACCCTACAAAGTGCATCATCTTTTAATGATAAATACAATTAATCTTTCATTGACATTGCATAAATGCTCCTGAAATTCATATGTTCTATGAATGACTACAGGGCACTGAATTGAAACATACTAAAAAAAATTATGTGGACAGAAACAGCGGAGTTTAGTAATTTTACTAAGTTATCATTGATTTGACTGCTTTTGACCTTTTTTTTAACTTCCTGCATTTAAATTGTGAACAAATATTTTGCTGCTTCTTGAAAGAACAAATAGAGTTTATTTCCCACTGACTCTAACCAAAGGGAAATTTGACTTCAATGATTTAATTCAATGTTACTTTAAACAAAGGAAAAACTGCCAAAGCATGTTTTATTTACAAAAAAAAAAAAAAAAAAAACTTGTTTCATTTAAGAAGTCATGGTACAAAACTGAAACTGACTGTGAGCCCAGATGAGAAGCATTAGAGTGTCTTAGAGGAAACCCACACACTTACACATGCATTGAAAAATCCAAACTAAAGTCTATTGCATTTATATCATGGATACACATTTTCTCATATAATTCACATGACTAGGTATTGAACATGAATCATTTCTTTATTGTTAAAGTGTGATTCTTATGGTACTTGTGTTTCTTCATGATGCATGCATTTAGGCTATCATTTAGGATTGCAAGAAGCTCCAAAATAGCCTGGAGATCAAGGTCAAGACTCAGCATCTAGGACAAAGATTTGGTGAGTAATTCAAGACTTGGTAAGCCAATCAGAACACATCAGGTGCTCAAAGAATTATGTAGTGTAATTTAAATAAAAAGAAGCATGACTTAAAAGCAGGCCAATATAATCAGGGTTAACATCCACTACAAAGTATAAGAGGAACTGGGAAATTTATTTGCCAAGTCAGTTCAGAATAACTCAGAACAGATACTAGATAGTTTTTGAGAGAATTTAGTTTTTTATTTCTGATAGTATGACAAAAATATCTGAAATGTTACCTTTAAATCTTCTGCATAGTCTTTCTTTCTCCATCCCTCTCTTTAGGTTAAGCTGTCAATGCAATGAAAGCAAGTACTTGCATTTAAAGGGGAAGTTCATTCTAAAAGGATTTGCTGCCGAGTATGGAGGTGCACACCTTTGATCCCAGCGGCCCAGGAGACTGAGGCAGAGGTTAGCAAGTTCAAAGCCAACTTCAGCAACTTACCAAGGAGGCTTTGAGCAACATAGCAAGAACTTGTTGCAAAATAAAAAATTAAACAGGCTGGGGATGTGGCTCAGTGGGTTCAAGAGCACCTCGGTTCAATCCCTAGTACCTAAATAAATAAATAATAGCTATATGTCAGTCTTAATTTTTTTTTATAAATATATAAATATATTTAGAACATATATCAATCCTTTTATCCCCTGCTTCCTAACTTATATAACATATTCCTGAAATGTAATTCATGAGGGACATTATAGTCTGGTTTAATGAGACATATGAGTTATCAGTTATCTATTAAAAATCTTAGCAGGTAGTGTCCTAGGCACACAGTGAGCAAACCTTGGCATTAAGCCTGTGTTAACCAGTGTGGAACAGGTTCTATGGGTGCCCTGCTTCTGTCTCACCTTTCATCCCATGTGTTAATATTGAACAGATTGTTTCCCTTTCTAGTGCCACATCTTTCCAAGTCATATCGTGTTTGTGAAAATCATCTGAGGTTATACAATCTATGTCAATTTAAGATGATATTTTTATCTTGGACAGGATACCAGATTCTTTGGTTCTGATTTGCCTCCTATATAGGAGAGACATTATTGAATCCAACAACTTTCCGTTTTCTGAAAAATAAAATGTTAAGTTCACCAGAGATTCTCCCTTTTACTGAAGTCAAATGATGCATATGAGTCTTGAAGGAAACACTGAAAGTCCATTTCTAGTTCCCTGGCTTTCCAAGTTTGGGGACAAACAAGGTCAGAAAGACTCCTTGTGTCACTCCTGGTAGAGTGAATGAATCATACCCTTCATAATGTGGTTTGCATTTTATGGTGGATTGTTAACTTGTTTTAAATGCTGATTGATGAATTCTCTGACCATACTGAAATGTGATCTAAACAGTAAGAATTTGTTCTTATTTCCAAATTATGGGACATTAGAACAATGACGTTTGTGATTTATTGTAATGCCTTACTTCCTGGCACTCACATTAGCAATGAGATGATCTTTGTTTATACGCATTATGAGAACCATCTTTTCCCATGGATGTTTATTTTTTTGTGTAATAACATTGATTTTGGAAGAGGGCTCAGTTAGGCTTATTATGTTGTGCAGCATTGTTGAGAGCAGATATTACAAATAGTTTGTGGGGGATTTTTTATTTGTTTTAATCATGAAATAAGGAAAAAACAGAAAATAAATTCAGATTGCTTTCTCCACTAATTTTTCAAAGCATACAAACAAAGTTGATACTCAAAAGAAGAGCAGAATGTTATGAGCGGATCTTATGTGCCAGCAAAGGTGATTCAAATTATAGCTCTATCATTTAATAGATGTATTATACCAGGCACTGAACTTATCCAAGCCTCAGTCCTTCGTCTATAAACCAAAGATAACAAGATTATGTATGGCGTAAAAATTGTATTGAGAAACAATGCAGGTAAAACAAGTAACTAATATTTAGCATGTATTTTGCCTCAGTAAATGTTAATTATTACAATAATAATTTTTAAATTTATAAGTTATGATACAACAACATACTTACCTTCAATTGGATCAGTATTAATTTTTAATGTTGATTTTTTAAAAATTGTCTACACACAAATCTAAATTATTTTGACCTTTTAAATATCAGGAAATTCCTTTTATGAGGAAGAATTATATTTTCAGATGATGGATGAAAAAGTTTTGATTAAAGTTAAAAAATCAAGGCTAATTCCACAAATGTTCTTTTAAGTAAAATGGAAATTGTGAAATTTTCCAAGTTAGAAGTGCAAGATTTTGAAAATATATACATAATGAATACATAATTTTTATTTTTAAAATTTAATATGTATATTTATATTGCCTAATAATATTTTCATTTCTGATAGGCAAAGAACTTTTTTTAGTATATATTCAATACTGCATGGGATATACTCATATTAAAAACTGTTCCTTGTTCATTTGAAATTCAAATGACTACCTTGTATCTTATATGACACCTAAATTTCATGATTACAAAGGATTGAACACAAAATAAAAAAGACTCATAGTAGAATAAATCTCTTCACTTAAAACAGGAAGTTAAATAATCCAATTTTGACTATGTCTCTTTGAAGAAACTTCAGATTATCCCATGTAAAATATACACAGGAGAATTAAAGGACAATCTTTCATTTTCTACTAATTATAACCGATTTTTATTTACTTTGAAGTTGTGTGTTTGAAGGCCTTCATATCAATACATTTTGCAATGAGTTAGAGGCAATTACCGTCCACTTATTTAGCCCTATTACGATGCTCTGAAAAGTTTTATAACAAATCTGCACTATAAATTAAAAATTAAGATCAGCCCTAGTTACTTGTAAGAAATCAAAAACTTTACATTCAACATTTTAAGGAGAAAAAAAAGGAAAATAAGTACAATGTTAAATTTCATAAAATAGCTACGTTAAGTAGTCAGATTTTTCTGACCAAGTATTAGAATTCTGAGCAGAAGTTTACACGTTTTAGAGTCATCTTGCAGAGACATTCAGCTACTGACATTTACAAGAACATATTGGGGATGGGATATAGCTCAGTTGGTAGAGGCCCTGGGTTCAATCCTAGCACCCCCAAAAAAGTTATTTATGAAATATTGTGGTATATATGTGTATTAAGAATTGTAATGCAAAAAAAAAAAAACAAAACAAAGTACACATATAAAGGCATAAATTGGCATGAACATACTTTATATACAGAGACACGAAAAATGGTACTCTATATGTGTAATAAGGATTGTAATGCATTTCACTGCTGTGGTGTATTAAAAAATAAAGAAAAATTCAGAACGAAAAAAAGAACATATTAATGCATATACATTCTGAAAATATCTGATACCTATGTAAAAAATTATTGCTTGAAGAACTGAATTTTAAGATTACTAAATATATCTTTTATTCCCCCATGAATTCTAGTCCCAGAAATAAAATAAACTTTAAAAGAAACATAGTCTCTTTCTGTGCAATAAAGAGACACCAGGATTCAGAATTTTATCCTTAAAATGGAAGAGACTTTTTTAAGTTGACACCTTTTGCTTCGTTTTTCTGACTAATTCCTGGAATTAATAATGTCAGTACCAAACATTAGCAAAGAAATCTTTTGTGTTTTGTGACAGATTTCCTATGAATGCAACCCATAGCCAAAGCCACTACATACCATTTTCTTTTAAAGATGGAAATTCTGGACATATCCTACATTCAAGTGCACCTTCTGGTTGATCCATGTTCTCATAGAGTAACTGGTCTCTGAACCACAATTTATCCTTCCCTTTACTGCACATTCATATTTGCAAAAGAAAAAGAAAATTTTTCCAGCTTGTTTCTTAAACTAATAGAAATTATCATGGCTATATTTTCTAAATAGTTATTTTCTATCTGAAAGTATAGTCTCAAGTAGGAAATACATATTTTAAACCCACAACATTCACTTTTGGAAGATGTTATGTGCAGTTGAAACCAATAAAGAAAAACATTTTTATAGATTATTTAAAATTTAGGTTTTACTGTGTATTTTGAAGCAACTCACATAAAGATAAATACCTATCATGTGAATCTACTGGGCATTAGAATTACAAATTATAATAACATTATCTAGTAAATGATATCTGGTCAAGTTTCATGAAGTGAAACTAAAGTGCAGAAGTCTGAAAAAGTAGCAAGAAAAGCAAAAGTAAGATGTATTTCTTTCTGATGCCCATAATTGATGATTTTCACCTGCCTTTTTCTCACTAATAGGTAAAAAAGGTGGCAACTGACCTTAATATAAATTGGAAACTGTTGCTTCATTTTAAATTTCCCTTTTTTTTAATCTGTTAAATAAAGGCAATGAAATATACAATAGCATAAGGATTTAATGCTAATTTTATGTTATAATAAAAAAAGAATTTGAAATAAAAACAAAATAAATATGGCTTGTATAAAAAAGGAATTGATGCTGTATAGTTAAGACATTTGATATGAGCTACAAAAAGGAAAATATAGAAAACCAAATAAATCTAAAGATAGTGTGACCCATGTTGAAATTCAGAATTCATCAAAAGACATCTTGGAAAGTACCATTTTTCTTGAGGATTTTAAAAAATAGATTCTATATTATTATTATTAGATTATGTGTCTTTCTTTCTAGAGTTGGAACCTGTAAAATTGTTGTAAACTGTTATTAATAGTACTTAAGCTACATTTTAATAGGTGCGTACATTTAATATATTATAAACAAGGAAGTTAATGATTGAACTTTATTGTGGCTATCCATATGAATTCCTAGTAGAAGCAGTCTAAGAATTTGAGATATTCAAAGTAATCACTAATGAAAGTCAAAGATGGACCTTAACATGGGAAGTAAAGACATGCAATATTGTATTTCTCACATCAATCTTAAATGTCATAAAATAGCTACGTTAAGTGTCAGATGTAAATAGGACACAAATACATTTTCTTGCTCTGTTCATATCCCTATGGGTTTTTAATATATACTACATTTATTTATTTTAAAGATGTTTATTTAAATTCAATTATAGCAAACATAAATTTGGTCAAAGTCGAAAGCAATAAATTCCATATATTGTACAGAGAATAATCTATTTTGCAAAGTCTAAAACCCATGTGAAAAAAGCAATATAGGCTCAGTTGAAAATTTTAAATTAAATATACCTAAAAAGGCATTGGACTAAATGACAACAGATGGAGTATAAGATTTCCAAATTTTAATTTGGTTAACTTTCTTATAGTACCTATACACACACATACTACTTTTATGTACTCTAAGTAAAATAGTAAACTATAAGATATATCAGAGTAGAACAAGGAGGACATCTTGAGGTCATTCTAGAAATGTACATGTTGCTAATCTTATACAGAGTACACATGCAATTTATGTCTTAAAAAATAGATCTTTCAAGCTAAGTTAACAGTTCCAATAAAAAGTGTGTTTTTTTCCTTCTTCAGAAAAAAAAAAGTTGTATGCAAAGTTTCTCAAGAGCATTTAAATTCATTTGAAAGGTCTACCTGTCCACCATCAGGTATTCAAACACACACACATGAAGACTACTAAGAAGTTGTTTTTGTTGAATGACAGGTAATATTTTAAAATAAGCATAACACTGTACAAAACATCTTAGCAAAACTGGCTTAAATATTTTTTCCACAGTGGTAAAATAGCATCTTCCCCCAAACATTGGTCCAGTGCACTTTGATCATCAGTCCAATGTCTTCCTATTTTTCCCTCCCACTTCTAGAAAAACAGAAAACAGCTAGCACAGGCTTTGAGTTGCCCCATGTACGTCTTTTCCTATGAGCTTTGAGTTAAAGCTGGACTCGCAGGACCATTGGCAGAATGTTCTGGCCCCTCGGTGCCACTTGTGGGTTCAGCACCTTCCACCTCTTTGCTTCCTTGGTGGGTCTTGTCTGGGGCACCAGCTTGATGAACGCAATTAGCATCCTGCTTTGCTTTGTCCACTTCATTATCAAATTCAACTTTATCTTCCTGATTGTTGTTTTTCTTTACTTGTCCATTCTGGGCAGGGTAGGTGTTGGCAATGATGTCATATAGGAACTGGTATTGCTCCTAATGAAGGAAAGCAGCAAGAAATTACATGAGGAAAACCGATGTCCTTGTATATATGTCAGATGAAAATTAGCAACAACTAATCCTTTCCTTCTGGAAGTCTGGATGAAAGTTCTCCGACATGTCTGCATAAGGAAAATTTTGAATGACTTATTTCCTTGTGGTCCTAAAGGATGAGCTGCTTTCAAAATGGACCCTGAAGCACCACCAAATAGGAGTTCATTTCCTTTCTAACATGTGATGTCTCAGTCCCATGCCTTTGCCCTGGATGCCATTTTGGGGCTTATCTTCTTGGTTATTGCATACAGAGCCCTTAAGAATCAGAGCAGAAATCACCTGCTTCAAAAAGTCTACCCTGATCCCCATAGCCTAATGCCCCTGTTCGTGTCACTATAATTTCTCTATGGTTTTAATTACTACGTTGTTGACTAAACATCTGCCATTTCCCAACATCAAACAATGAGTCTCTCAATAGCAAGAGTACAGTAGCAGGCACTCAGCACATTTTTATTTTTATTTTTTTAAATTGTTTTAGTTGTCATTGGATCTTTATTTATTATATGTGGTGCTAAGAATCAAACCCTGTGCCTCTCACATACTAGGCAAGTGCTCTACCACTGAGCTGCGACCTCAGCTCCTCAACACATTTTTAAAATCAATATATATGCAAACTCAACATTGTACATAATAAAATGCTTCATATATTTTAGAGAGCAATAATTAAATTTATATTGTAAAGAATTACTAATTCCCAGTTAATCATCTATAGTTACTACAACATAAAGAAGATACATGCTTGATTTTTTTTTAAATGTAGCATTTATTATTTTCCTGTATGTACAGCTCTTCATAATGCAACTTCAGGTACTTAGGAAAAGACTAGGAGGAGTCTGTGTCCCCACCTCTTGAATCCAGGTGGCATTGTAACTTTCTCAGCTGATAACAAGGCAGAGGAAGACAGGGTGTGTTTGATTTAAGCCTGCACCTCAGAAAGTCATCCAGTCACAGCTAAATGGAAGCCAACTTTCAGCCTAATAGTGACAGAGATCATTTGAGAGCAACTAGACCCCAGAGGACTCGTCAGCTGGTGGCAGACATATGAGAGACCCTGTTCATCTGAGCCCAAGGAGATGAGTAGAGCAATCCAGATAGGCTTATTGAACTACAATCAATGCTGTTTAAACCACTAAATTTTGGGATGGTTTCTCACACAACACTAATGGATAAAGAATTAAAGGAGGAGAAATTAAGCAATCCATAACCATTTAAGGATTTTTTTAATGATCTGTCACAACAAATTGCTCGCAAATGCTAATTACGTCTCTTATTTGTATTGATAAAAATTCCATGTGAATTGTAACATAAAAATAGAAGAGAGAAAAGAAGAATAGGGAATAGAAGGTAAGGACAGGAGAGGAGAAAAGAAATTCAAAATAAAAAAGAACAAAGTGTTAAAAAAACAATGGTGAGGTATACTTACAAATGTGGAAACCATTCCTGGCCTAGATTTTCGTAGAGATTTCACTACTTGGAAAACATCCACTACCTCTTCAGTTTCTGCACTTTCCAAGAGATTTAGCAAAGCACAAAATATTCCTGTTTGCTGAGATCCATCTCTATAAGAAGAAAAAATTAAAATAGAAAACAAGTGTATTTTATGGAAAAAGTGATATTCGTATGAAGTAGGGAGAGATAAAATATATTTTTTTACTAGATTGTATTATTCCAATTTCATAAGAGTCAGTTATTTCTGTTAAATAATTTTTTAGAGGGGAGTGATTGATCATTTTCAATTTAGGATTTTAATATTCCTGTATTTTTAGAAACAATTGGATTGGGCTTTTAAAATATATTTTATTCTATTTAGTACTTCATTGGTTTTAAATGCATTTTATTTACGTCTGAAGTTATTAGGACCAACATAGTAATTTCAGCTTGATAGATGAGGAACTCAAGAGTTAAAGACACTAAAGGCATAGTTAGAAATTGATAAAACCAGAAGTAGAAGACCATCTGCTTTTCTTTGACTCTTCTGCTTTCTACACTTTTTACAAACATTTCCACTTCCATACCAGAAGAGGAGTGAGAACTGATAAGAATTATTCATTAAAACAAAGGAAAACAATGATCAATTTTCTATGAGAGGTGTAAAGCATTATATAATGGATTTAATTTTAGCATGCATTATCATCAGGATGCTGTGTACCATACATAACTAAAGAACAGTTAGTAGATATTTAAGCATATCCTAAGCATATTTCTTAATACATAGAAGGTGAAACTTCCTTTCATTTCCTTTCTTTCCAGGTAAGTCTCACTTTTGAAAATTCAAATAAGTGATGAAAAGTACGACATCTCCAAGGGCTTGATTCTAGTGTCTGTGATTCCAATAACACTGAGGCTTTTTCAAAAATTCTAAAAGTATTTCTGTAGGTTTATATTTCTCACTTTGCTTTATGATTTTTTTCAGTTCTCATTTATTTTCATATTGACTTTCATGTAGACCTTCTATATTATGAATCTTTCTCTTAATATCCTCTAGTTAAGGTGGCTATTTACCACAGGTAAAATTCTGCACAGAAAAACATTCACCACAGGTGAAATTGGAAAGCCAGCATAACAGAAACTAATAAAATCAAGTATTAGATTTTGTATTACTAAAATATTTGCCTCTGTGGTCAGTTAAGAAAATAATATAATGGATTTAAAATCTAAATTGCTAAGCACTGAGATATCATTTAATATTTAAATCTGTTTATGGAAGATGAAGCTTTCAGTCCTCTGGCTTCTGAAACACCACGTAGAGGGAATCAATGCAGATGAGCATATATCCACTGCAATCCATCCATCTGTCTGTTCATTCACCCTTCTCTCCATTCATTTGCTCATTCAGCCATTATGACATTCTAGGTTCAGGTACTGAGGAATCCAAGATGACATGATATTTGGTATTTATTGATCTAAATTTATTGCCTGGATTTATTAAACTCAAATATAACCATTCCTATCATATTTATATAACCATTACTCTGAAGAAATATAACACAGAGAGTGAATGTCTCCATCAGAGATTTTCTCTGGAGTTATATGTTTTATACATCAGGACAAATAGAAAAAAGTGCCAACAAAGAAGTCAAGTATTTGGATTTTTAGAGCACATCCTATCAAATTCCACCCACCTGCAGTGAATTAGAATAGGCACACTCTTGGTGTACTTATTCCCTTCAGTGGAAGTCTTCTTGGATAGTTTTTGTTTGAGAATCTGAATCATGGAAATTAAGTCTTTGGGATCTGCAGGAAGTTGTTCCATACTCCAGTTGGTGTACTGGTACTGGTACACGGTTCTAGGCTCTTTCCTCTAATACCAGAAGGGAAGGGGACATTAGCTGAAGTGATGCTCCATCCATATAGTTTACAGTCACGTTTTTCTTTACAATTGCTTTCATGTAAATAATTTAAAATTTTTATTCTGAACCATTACACAGATGGTAGCTTTTCTCAAATAAAATAATTTATATTAGTGTTCCTGCCAGAGTTAATTATATCAAAGGTATATACCATCTAAATTGTTTATTTACCTTGGAATGTCTCAATTCAAATACACGGAGAGTATAAGTTGAATGTTTGGTTGTGTCCTTCAGATCAACTTCTAAATCTCCAAATGTTTTCTTTTCTTCTCCCCAGTACTGAGCACAGATTTCCTAGATAAGTAAGAGTATGATTCAATGACATCTACACAAATGTTGAATTTACTATTTGAAGTATTCAGAGAATCAATCTTTCTCTCTCTCTCTCATCTTTCCTTCATTATTTTCTAATAAATGGAAATCACTGCATTCTAAAATTGAAACCTGCCCACAAAAATCTAAAATCCATTTGAAGATATGGTGAAAATCCATTTAACAAATATTGTGCAAGTAAAGGAAATCCGGGAATAATCAATGTAGCCAGGAAGAGCTGATCTTTGCTGATTTTGGTCTTCGAGATTTGTTCCTGCCTTCCATATTCTGATTAGCACTTCTTCAAAATCTGGAGATTGACACCTCCAATAATTCATGCCCTGCTGTCTATCCACCAGTCCCTGAGGAAGGAGCCTGCATCATTTAGGGATTTATCTCTGCATCCTGATGACCAGCACCATGAGTTACTAAATTGGCAGAATATCAAAATAAAGGGTCATACTGGGGTGCAGGTGAATCACAAAATATTTCCTCCTCTGCAGATTGCTTTCCAGTGCTACAAATCCACCATTGCTGACAATGATGGCCATTCGTGCCTGTATTCTCATTCTATTTCTTGACTTGCATAATTTAGATAAGTGAAAAAAATACTGGAATTCCATTCTGGAAATCTGAACAAATATTTATTTCATAAACCAGAAGAAATAAATAAAAAAGGAACTTTCTGTATATGAGTAGAGCATTAGGAGAAAAGAAAGAAAGTCATGATTCTTAGTGTATGTCTGTGAGGGCTTTTATTAAATAAGCACTAACATATGTTAGGTAATTTGTTAGGTGCTAAGTTATATCTTAGGTTCACCTTCAATTAGAATTTTATGGCAATAAATACTGCATGGGAATGAAGAGGGAAGGATATAGATAAATTTTTCAGGAGTTTTGATTTATATCAAATAATAAATAAGAATATAGAATAATAAGGTCAAGATGGAAGGGAAGGCATATTTATGTGTAAGGAGTATTAATAAATATTAACACTATAACACAGCAATGATAATATAATTGGTTCATAAAGACTCAATACATAAACCTACTTTTCTAAAGTAAAGAGTAAGTAAAACATAAAAAAGAGGAGGGAAATGAAAAGATATATAGAGTCTGATTTATGAAGTTCTTAAACATCAGATAAGCAGTTTGATTTTTATCTTTTTTTCCCCAAGATATTAGAAAAATTTTATTCATCACCTCAAAGTGAATTATATATTACAAATTTTGGTCAAAATAATATTATTAAAGGTATTTTCAGTAGTACCACAAAGTATCTATACCTGAAGAAAAAAACAAATAGTAAACAGGTAAGCATACCCTGAAATCTATTCATGTTTAAAATAATACTCTTTAGAAAACTTGTACACGTTTTATAGTTATGAATTGGAAGGAACACACAAAGAGCTACATGATTTTCAAATATCAAATACATAAAGTATTCTCCATGCTCAGAATAAATCATTAGAAAGATTGACATCTTTTTAATTTTTTAAAAGGTGTGTGAGACAGTACCTCATTTCATACAACAGAATACAATACTTCTGGTTCTCTTTATAGCACCTTTTCAACACTTTTGTGGGAGATGTTCATGAGTATGACGGGCTAATGGCTTCTTACCTACACTCACTTGGGTTCAGGAATTATGGGAGTGAAGGGAGCTCAGTGGAAGAGTGCTTGCCTAGCATGTGTGAGGCACTGGGTTCAATTCTCAGCACCACATAGAAATAAATAATTTTATCTTTAAGAAAATATAAAACGTAGCATTGTTTGTTGTGACGCTAAAATTGCGGTGTTCTGGACAACTGTGAGTAGCAAGACTGGACAGGCAATCACAAAATTGTCAGAATCCAAACCCAAAATGATGGGAGTCAACATGGGGGTGGAAGTTGTCTTAAAACTAAACAAATGGGACCTGTGTGACAGAGGGACCAAAAAGACATGAGCACAAAGACCAAGCAAGTAACCCAAGAACGGAGAGTGACATTTTATAATAGAAAAACTTGAAACAAATATATATTCCCAAAAGGACAAACCTGGTTTCCATGATTCAGTTCCGTCAACATGACAATAACCTTGACTTTCCTTTGGAATATCATCTGCCAGAAGTCACCAATGGTCTCTTTTAATGGTCCTTGAGTAGCAATCATCATTTCTGGTTTCCAGTAACCCTTCAAAAAAAAAAAAACAAAGGTGGGGACTTTGTTACTACTGCTCTCTGAAGAGAGAAAAATAGTCAGCTTGTTATCAATGCTGGTACATTAAAATATCAATCCTTAGGTTCAAAAAGAAATAAAATATCTTTATTATATATAAATATATATGAAATTATATGTACATATATAAAATTATATATAAAATAAATGTACTCAAATAATAAATTAGCAAATAATGTTATATCAAGATTAAGACATAAATATTATCTTGAAAAACAAAGATTTTCCTTCCAAAAATACCCCCCAAAACTTTTATTCACTATATTTGTTATTACTAAGGTAAAAAGAATTCCATAGCACTTAAAGTATCATTATCATGACACTACTTTAGTTGGAGTCTATACATTTTTATGATGTAGCATAATTTAAATAATGTTCATTGAATACTGAATGTGTGTTTTAGGAAATCTGTGGAAAGAAATCCAACTTACCATATATGTAATAATTATTTACTGAATGACTGAAATTTCTTTGTTTGAATTCTCAGTTTATTTTTTAATAAAATGTATGTAACACAGACTCACCTGACAATCCAGTTAATCTAAGTGAAGTTTTAAACTATGAAAATATAAAAATTTGAAATAATATTATTTGTAAGAAGAAATATTTTCAAATAATATTATTTGCTCAAATTTTATTTTATTTATTTTTTAATATTTTTCGTTATCAATGACCTTTATTTTATTTATGTATGTGTGGTGCTGAGAATCAAACCCAATTCTTCACTCATGGTCAGCAAGCGCTCTACCACTGAGTCACAACCCTAGCTCTTCAAACTTTATTTTTAAAATTAATATGGCAATAGTCTTATTTTGCATGGAATATAAGCAATAGCATTGCCTTAATCTGAATCTATTCATTAGTTTTTAACATTTTTAAATTGTTTGATAAGTTAAAATACAGCATTAAAAGTTGAAACTTTTATCAATAGATACGTAGTTATGACCAAGATCATCACTTGTTTATGAAGCTGTGTAATAATGGCTTCTAGTCATCTGGACATAATTTTTAAAAGTGTCAGATACTGGGTTTGGGAAATATAAGCACTTACCATAATGAAAGATGCATTGATATATCTGCTTGTTTCTTCTGAGTCACTTTCTTCATCAGAGGATTCCTCTGAATCATGCTCACTCTCTTTGCTCATTTCCAGTTCATGTTTCAGTGGCACTCTGTTAAAATCATCTATGTAAAATAAATTAGCAGTAAGTCTTCCTTTAGAAACAATCAGGGCTGGGGATGTAGCTCACTGATTGAGCACGGGCTTAGTGTTTCCTAATTCCTGGATTCAATCCCCACCCCCACCAAAAGAGAAACAAATAAAAAAATAATTCTATGTTTGGTTAACATGTCTAAGTTAAAAAAAATCAGAATTAAGTATGTTAATATAAATGCAATGATACCCTACATAAAATTCAGTACTAATGGATTAACAAATTATTTTTTTAAAAGCCTTAAAAAAAGGGAAGACCTAAAAAGGTTATAGGAAGAAACATAACAAATAGATATCATAATGCTCTAAATGATCATTCAATCTTTGATACATGTTCTTCAGTTTTCCATGAATGCCATAATTCTTCTTGCTATAAATTAAAAAAAATACAAAGCCTAGAGTTTTTTCTCAATCATATTCTATTAACATTAAATTAACAGTCTTATTTAAATAGGTATTTCATATTAATTATTATTTAGTATAAATTTTTCCTTGCCTCCCAATAATTTAAATTTGTAATAATCTGGTCAAATGATCTGTTTACATTACTATCAACTCTGTATTTTAACTATATTCATAAAGACTTCTGCAGAAATTAGGTCAGCCATGCACTGATTTGATTTATCTGGTTGTCTAGTTTATTAGCTTGGCTTATGTTTTGTTTATGCTAATTTTAGTGTATGCTGTTGAATAAAATTACAATAGTACCAGATGTGATCCTATGGATGTGCTTAAATGGTAAAATTCCAGTCCTGAAAACTGCCTATTTTTATTTATCAAATTTGATGATTGGCACTTTATAGAGTATTTTCTATCTAATTTCAACAACCCAGATATGAGATAAAGAGAAAAAAGCAGAAAGAGAACAAATAGTTACAATGATTGCTATTTGACAAATACTCTGAAATAACTGACAGAAAGATAACACTGAATGCAGTCTTTTCTCCAAAGACCATTCAAAACATATAGGGTTCAAATAACTTGCTGTAACTAAAATTCAGATAGCCTATTAACTTCTTCATTGTAAACCTAATGTCGAAAATTTGCTCAGAGATAACTTGCATGTGTGTCTCACATTCAACAAATCCAAAAAGAGTTTCATTTTATCTAATACAAAAAGTAATAATAATAAACTACATACACGGAATGACATTCGAATTCCGGTTTTTCTTTTTATTTTCCTCTTGGTTTCCAATGTGCTGTGTCCTCCAGCTCCTGTATGAAGGAAGTCTCTGAAAAAAAAATAGAATAGAAAACTCCTTTAAATCCTAAATATTAGATTAATTTATTATTGGGATATAGAATGCTTCTTATAGAAAGGCACCTGATCAATTTTTGTGAAATTTGCATACACTACCTAGAGGCCAAAGATTTTAAGTTTCTCTGTGAGTTTTCCATTTTTATTGTTTAAGCATTTAGAACATTTGACATGGTGAGTTGGAACTAAAAATATACACTTCTCTAATAGAGTAAACTTCTCACTTAAGAACTGCTTGACAACAAAGTAGTGTACTTCATTGTGCATAACAAGTTGAAAACACTATACCAATGTTCATTATTACTCATATTGCAAAATCAATAGCAATTATTTTAAATTATGAGAACTAAACTTAACAGACAGAGCATTCACAGAAGACTTGATTCTTCAAACACTGAGACCTCAATTTTTCACACCTGCCAGGGTGCTGTCCCTCTCATGCACAGTAGCTAATCAGTTAGCAAAATCTATAATTTCTACTGTTACTTTTCTCTCTTCCAACTTAGTTCAGTCCATCTTCTTTTTTCACTTGGAAACTATCAACAATTTCATGACTGTCCTCTTTATGTCCAATCTTGCTTGCTCTAAACCTTCTAAAACACAAATCAGAAGCTGTCCCTCTTAGGCTCCATAGCAACTTCCTTCCAAGATCAGGAAGCAGTAAACCTCCTCAGTAGAGCATAAAAAACATTTAGGGATATGCCCTTGACTATCTCTCCAGCCTTGTCCCCCACTAGGTCCCTCCCTACTTCAACCAAACCAAATTTCTCCATTCCTGGCAGCTCTCAGATTCTAAGACAGCCATGCTATTCTTTCACTATTGGCAGGACACAGTGGTTTGAATGTATCCCAAGGGATCACGTGTAAAGGCCTGGTTTCCAGAGTGGTGGTATTGAGAATGCTTATGGACATTTAGGAGGTGGGGTCTAGTGACAGGTCCTTCAGTCATTGGAGGCTTGCCCTCAAAAGGACACCACAGGATTGTGAGACCATATTTCCCCAAATCACTGCTTCTTGGCTTGTGATGTGTGCATTTTGCTCCAACGTATGATCCTGCATGATGTGCCACTCTTGTCAGAGCCTCAATGCCATAAGAACACCGAGTTTGGGATTTGAACCTCCAAAACTGTGAGCTAAACAAACCTTTTCTTCCTAAGTGGCCTGTTTCAGGTATTTCATTATAATGATAGAGGCTAAGACACAGACAAATATACATTTTGTTTTCTTTTTCCTCTATGTCACTCCTCTTCCTTCCCACTAGTCCCTAAATAAATATTGAGTATATAATATTTCAGGATAATAATAATATTTAATATTTGAATATCCTAAACCGAGAAAGTTCCTCATGTACCACTTATTAAGATTTTTTATACAGACAATGCATATAAATCTATGTGAATATATGTAATATTATGTATAAATAATACTATATAAAATAATACTTATTTTATATCTAATTATATATAAAATCATATAAATTATATAATATATACATAATTTATTATATTTAAAATTGTATATAATTGTATATTATTTATTATATATTAAATTGCATATAATTACATATAAAATTATATACATTATATAAAATATGTTATATATACTATATATAATATTATTTGCATATATTATTATATAGTATATATGAAGCCTTTTTTAAACTAACTATGGCATCCAGTTTTGAACCCCACTTAATACTGTGTAATTGAATGAAAGAGTACATCATCACTAAATCCCATTATATACCAACGATATGAATAACCACCATGAGGTGCATGTAAAACCAGCTGCCTTGGAAAGTACCACAAGACCATTTGTTCTGTAAGAGGTCACCCAATAGCCACTTCCTTCTAGTGGCCAATGCTCAGGATTATAAGTGGAACTAATGGCTCACCTTCCTATAAGACCCAAAGGATTTTTCCATCTTCAATCCTGGTTTATTTCAGTTGCCACCATAAGTCTAAGCCTCTCTGTGCATCCATCCACATTCCCCACATTTTTATTCCTTGATGGTTACCTGTATTCTCAAATAAAACCCAGTCTCTATATCAACCAATGCTCTCCTCTGGGTTTTTCATGTCCATGGTCTATCAGCAGCAAATCCCCATTCATCTGAATCTTCTTCCCCTCCCATTCCATTTCAGTCGTGTGATCTCTTTGATCCTGCTGCTACTTGCAAACCACCTCTCCATATTTTGCTTCAAAAAACCCCAATGACTTTTGATTTTCCTTCCGTTATACTCCACCACCTTTAATCTACTGCCCTTCATGTGAGGGTATGAGGCACTGATCTCTGGATCACTCCTCCTCTTAGTGTTAGACTTGGCTAATGGTGCACTCTTCCTCTCAGGTCCATCTCGTCCTTAGTTACTTTGACCTTCACAAGGACAATCTAGCCAACACTCTCATTGATTTCATCTGTTTTTTCACCTCCCATGACTTTTCCCTTCATTCCTCAACCATTCACTTTACCACTATACCTTTGTAGGTTTTATTCCAAACATTACAACATCTCTAAAATCAGGATTTCAAGCATCCCTGTTCTTGAAAATTATCCCCCTTTTTCCAGGACATTAATTCTAATCCTTTCAGCCTAGGAACCTGAAATTCCCAATAGCATGTGCATATGTGGGTTAGTGGGGTTAGTACATTGATTATGGTAAATTTATCAGTTAAAAGAACAACAAAACAACAATGAAACACTTCTCTTTTTAAGAATACTCCATGCCTGTCAATTCTTCCACAAAAATGCGGATCTTCTGCAGGACCAAGTTGCTTGGTGGTTATTATAAGCTCCACCTCCTCCCCCCACCTTAGCCCCACTTTGATCCTCAACATTAAATGATTCTGCATCTGATTAAAAGCACATTCCTGGCCTTGTGAAACTCTTTGAATTGACTAGGTTGGTATTTTATAGAAAAACTCTGTAAACTGAAAATCACTGGTGGAAGAGAAAAGTTAAAAACATTTTTTGACAACTAAGCAATTCGAAGATAGCTGTGTCACCTCTCTGAAATCACAGGGAACCATATTCTCGGTTAGCTGTCAGAATAATTGCCTAATAAATAGGTTAGGACACACATACTTATCCTTTCCTTTCTGTCTACCAGCTCCAGCCAGTTCAACTTCCTAAGCAGTCACAAACCCCTCTAATTATTTCCTCTCACAAACCAAAACCAGATGCAGTTTTTAAAGGTGAGATGCTGTATTGACTGGGGCAGGCCAATTTTGTTGCTATATGCTATTATTTTGACACTTTATGTTAGACCAGTTTAATGAGTGAGTGTGGAAAGTGTTAGAGGTTGAATCAGACTTCTGGGTTTAAACTAGTCTTCTACATAATAGTTGTGTAGACAGAGGCATTTCTTTTAAATTCTCTGTGTCAGTTTCCTCATCTGTGCTCCATTGCTATGGTGAGGATCAGATGCCGTTGAAGTGCATAGCAAACAATTGGAAAATATAAAGCCATAAAATTTGCCTATAATTATTACTGTTATCTCTACTTAAATTACCTGGAATTCAGCTTCCAGTGGAGATGGCTCACTGGGAGGATCTCTTTTCTTCATGTTATGCAGACATAGATGTAATTCAGACAAGTTTACTTCTGTTTCTCCAAACTGATTATATTCCACTAAGGCCTGATGAATCAAGATGTACTGTGCCTACAGTATCAAAGAAAAATGAAAATAATTACGTAATGCAGTGTCCTATGTGTCACATGTAAATAAAATAAGCATTCATACAATTTGGTTCATATTGGGACAATGTGTGATAAAATAATTGATATGGGTAACATGCAAATGTTCTGAAGTTAGCTCTCCCCACTGTCTGCAAATTTCATTTCACACTATTTTTTCAGAAAAAAATATACATTGTTTACCAAATAGAGTATTCATTGTATAATTTCATATCTCTTATTTTATTCCTCAACATTAAAAATAGTCTGTTAGTTTCTTCAGTAACTATTACTGAGTTAATAAGTGAAATTAATAACACTTGAAATTGTAATAAATACACAGGATATCAGAAAAGGCAAGTTAATATACTGTATAATGCATCATTAAAATTTTCTAGAACTTCTTAAAATAGAGAAAATTATTTAAGAAGATCAAATAGCCAAACCCTAATTTGACAACTCCTAACTTTTTATCTAAATTCATTATTTTGAAGGAAATTACTTATTTCTGATTTAAAGAGAAATAACATTTTTCTTTACCACCACCACTTCCCTGAGTTTTCTTATGTCTTTCTTCCTTGTTTCACTGATTCCACAAAACTTAATTTCTCATTTTCTGGTTAACAATCTATTTTTATACTTCTTGTTGATATCTATTTATCTATGAACATTTAGACCTTTTATATATTTTTCTGATTTAAGATCACAAAAATCATATTCTGTGTTTCATTTGATGACTTTATTCACTCGCTATTTCCATCTAAGCATCCATTCACATAGATAGATACAGACCTAGATTTCTTCAACTGCAGCCTGGCATTTGCTATACAAAGTCCACTACTGCTTTCCCTCTCCCCTGCTAATATCTGGTTCAAGTGTTTATATTGTTGTGCTTTTCTACCAATGTTCAATGCAAGGAACAGTACTGCACCTGTTTTTAGTTAAGCACAGTTGCAATTGCTGTACTTTGGTATACACAGTACAGACATGTGCGATTGGCAGGTCAACTACAGACATTTTTCAGTAACAACTTATGATCCAAATCACCAAACGCATAGCATACACCACAAACTTGTCTAAGTGCTTCACTTGTATTTCCTTTTTCTTTATAAATATGTGCAGTAAGTACTACCTTGATCTTCGTTTTATGGATGACTTAAGTGACGCACAGAAACATTAAACACTTGTCCAGAGGTGTATAGGATTAAAAATTAGAGGTAGGAATTGAACTTTGGAAGTCTAGTTTAATAAACCTGGCTCTTAATCACTAATGCTGTCTCCTTGTTTTTAATTCTGTGATATGTCACCAATCTGTTTTCAATGCTTTTATTTCTTCCCTGGTCTGATATTTGTCCGTAGTATTTCATTATTTTAAAAAATACACATATTCTATGGTCATCTTTCTTCCACAGAACTCTTAAGCATAACAAAATGATTGCCACTTGATTTAATTTTTAAAAACATTTAATTTATTTGAAGGTATGACAAATTTAGATTTCTTTTTATACCATTACTGTTTCCCTAAAATAATTTAAGTTCAAAAATAAAAGTGAGCATATGTTAGAACGTACCTCCACTTGAACCATGAGACACCTCTGTCGCCTGAGCTTGACGACGTAACCATAAACATCCACCTTGCCCTCTGCTTCCAGCCCTTCTAGCATGGCATCAATTCCAATGTAGGTGCCTGTGCGCCCAACACCAGCACTGACAAAACCATTAAAAAAAGTGGAGACAGAATCATAATGAGGAAATGAGTGGAGAACCATCAAGCATGAAGCAGAGATAAGAACCTAAGTTTCTGTTGAAAAAGGTCTATTCAGGGCCCTTGCTACTGTGTTCACAGATCGCAATATCATACTTTATACCCCCAAATTTATTCAATTATATGTTGGTAATTTACGAATTTTTTTTTTTTTTCAAAAAAGAATATAAGTAACATGCAGCAGATTCTTTCCCAAAACAGGAATTACCCAAGGAGAGGACATCTTTAACTCAGGACTTCAACAGACCCACAGACCCCTGGGTGCTACAGGAGTCTCTGTTTACCTGCAGTGCACCACAATGGGGCCACTGAAGAAGTTGCTGAAAGCATTCACTCTCCTTCTCAGTTTGAGGAGCAAGTGGGGATCTTCAGGCACCCCATGGTCTGGCCAACTGGTAAACTGAATGTGTGTCACCTCTCGTCCCGTGGTTTTCTCCTTTTTCTAGTCAAAAGGTAAAAATTTTCTCTTAAGGTGAGTTTGTTTTCACAGTAAACCATATAACATAAATAAGTGGGAGCAAGGACCCATAGGAAAAAATTCTTCATGCAAATGTAAACTGCTCCAGAGACTTTTCCTGGGGTGTACAGTAAGCTTTCTGCCATGAATGCTTTTCCCTTTCCAATTAATAACGAGTAGTTGAAAGCTCATGCAAGATGTTCATGCACTACCCAGTAAGCAGAAACTTACCAGTGAAGTAAGGTAAGGTAAACAGAGCTGAAACTCCTAGGCACTTTCATGCTACAAAGCCAAAAAAGCAAAAATAAACACACACCAAAAAATCAAGGGGTGGGAGTGGGTAGGTGTCAAGGTGGGGATTTGTGTGAAAAAAAAATTTACTAAATGTCACTCTCACAGGTGTTTAAAATTCTTCTGCTTGGTAGACCAGCAAACAGGACTATTTCTCACATGTAGAAAATCTGACTGTATTCCTTAAGCCCTCCAAAAGTAGAATCATCAACTTAACGAAAAATTATGTTGTTTGTAATTTTTCAATAGGAAATAAATGAGTTGATTAAGAATAGTAACCCCAGAGTAATCACGATAACCAGATGGGCCCTGATGTCTACAAAAATGCCATCAATGTGTATGTAAATGCCTATGTTTATGGATTGAGGGCCTATGTGGCTCTGTCAATCATGTATTTAGCCATGAATCATTGGCAGAATTGTTTCACAGCCTTCAAATGCAAAGCAGTCAGTAATGCAAAAGGAGCCAAGAGGGCCTTGGGAGAAATACATAATAAGTTTTCTTTTTCCTGTAGAAGAAAAATGTATTTGGACTATATAGAAATAAAAAATAGATTACTGAAAGACCTCCAACAAATGGAATTCAGAGAAAATTTCAACCTCTCATGAAAGATCTACATTTTTAAAATAGCACTATTAAAGTATATTCCATCCATCATAAACACCACTCATTTGAAGGGTTTTTATTATATTCCCAGATTGGTACATCACCCGTATCTAATTATAGGACATTTTTGTCAGCACAAAATGAAAGCCTCCACCCATTAGCTGCTGCTCCCCATTCCAACCCTCTCACCTGGAGGCAACTGTTAATCTACTTTCTAATTTTATCTGCTCACCTATCTGGAATTTATATGTAAATACAATTATTATATAATATATATGTTGACCTCCATTTTATCTATTACCAAGGCCACGGTGGTGGCCTCTTTATTTTCTGAATTAAACTTCTCTCTCTACTATATATTTAGAATTGATACTCCATGTACTGCTCTCTAATTGTGCAATTTGTCTAAGTATTCTTTCCATAATGCTAACAATCCATTCAGGATTATTTATTAATTTAATAATATAATCATTTATTTAACATACTTAATGGAATCTTCTTTTTCTAAAGTACTTTAGGAGTCCATCATAATAGATACTTTTGATTTGACATGGGCAAACCTGTCTTTGACTCATGGCTAAAATTTGACCTATGAACTTGTATTCTTGTTCTAACCTAACCCTTCCTCCTAGATGTCAGTGAAAGACAACTTTCCCAGATATATTTCAATTTCTCACATTTAATATTTCATAATTAAATTTTATAAAAGCAATATCAAAACAAAAATCATTTACTAAAACATACTCACATTTGTAATGCTCAGTTTCTGAATGATATAATCTGGACATTTTTTGTGCTCATATATTTTTACAATAACATCTCCAAAAGCCCGTGTGCCTTCTTCCATTGATGGCCAGTATTCTGCACACTTGTTCTATATTTTAAAAAAATCATTAATGATTCCAGTTTTTCATTTAAACAAAATTTTACTATACACTCTTAATAAAACCAAAACCCCAAAATTATTTATCCAAAATTCTCACAATATTTACATATTCTTTGTTAAGCACATTTACATATACACCTAAAATTGTGGTGTCCGAAATGAATTGTTTCCCATCCAGGTGTTCAGAAAGACTTCAGACTACATAGCAGAAGGACGATGTTCTGAGTCTTAGCTGCCTTTAAAAAGAGGGCATGCTCAGTGGTCAGCAAAAAAAGATGTGATTCATCGTGGTCAGTTACTGGCTGGGAAACCAAAAGGCTTTTATTCCTCTGAAGTCATATTATATGATTTAACACCTATCTGCTCAAAGTCAGTTTGAGTATTCACTAGTACTTGGGAAGTTAACACTTTTCAAGGTTCTGAACAATGCTAAGAAAAAGAAAAAGAAAAAGAAAAAAAAAGAAAAAGAAAAAAAAAAAACAGGAACCAAATAAAAGTCCACTAATTAAATCAAAACATCTAAATGTCATAAATTTAGGAATACATTTACATATGTACAAATTTTATTTTTCTGCATGTATGAGAATTCAAATCAAATGTTAGCACTACTAAAATAGAAAGAGTTCTATTTTAGTCAGCAGCACAAAAATATGGCTTTTTAAAATGCAATTCCAACCACCATCCTGTGAAACTTGTAGGTTCTTACCCTGTTTCCTTCTTCACATCGAGTGACCATGACAATAACAGTGGCTTTTTGTTCCCAGATCATCCTCCAGAAATCATCCACAGTTTCATCCCTGGGGCCTGGGAGATTAAAAAAAAAATACAAGTTAAGAGATATATTTTTAAGCGTTATAAAATAAATTTCAAAAAAAATAATATAGGACTATCAAATAAATTACCTTGTGCAGCAATATATTTCCTGGGCTCTTTGAAACCCTGTTCAAAAAACACACAAAAATATGTCATTTACTAAATACTCCATTATTCATTAAAATGCAAAATTCCTTTTTTATTTATTTTTTTTATTTTGTTTTGTTAACAGGGATTGAATCCAATGACACTTAACCACTGAACCATATTCCCAGACCGTTTTATTTTTTATTATGAGACAGAGTCTCATTAAGTTGCCTAGAACCTCACTAAATTGTTGAGGCTGGCTTCAAACCTGAGATCTTCCTGCCTCGGCTTCCCTACTTGCTGAGTTTACCGGCATGTACCACCATGCCCTGCTAACATACAATATTCTGAATTAGAAAAAATTGCTTTAGATTTGCCATTTGTTGGTTATAGATTTCCCAGGGCATTTTCAAATTATTAAGGAAATTTTATTAATTTGTGATCAGTCATTTAATTGTGCCAAGTGGATTAGTTAGCATTTGCAAATACTAGTCATGACTTTCATGTATTTTTCTGTATACTGCAAACACTTTTTAAAACTTGACTTCATTGTTGTAGGATAATACAACAATGTGCGAGCATAATCCAGTTATTATAGTTTAAATCCCATGAACCTTTACAGCCTTCTAACCAGCCATGTAGTTACTTTTCAGATTTGTACTCCATTTCTTTGTGTAAATCCCTCTGGAATTGCCCTCGACACTTCTACCTCTTAACTATTGTTGAAATATGCTGCTGATTCCCTGGAGTCTTTTTATGCAATTCCAGATAAGTGATGCAATCACTTTCATTTCATTACCTACAATGTCCGCTTTCTCTGCTCCTGTTACTAAGACAAAAAAGGGAGCACAGAAGTAGATAAAACATGATACTTTCTTTCAAAATTATCTCAGACTCTTTAATTTTACCTTTATCTCATTTACCTCAAGGAGAAAAGCTCCATAGAAAGAGATGAAGTTTGCTACTGAATGAACTTTTGCACAAAAACTATAAGAATTCATGTCAATTTTAGTAGCTTCTCATAGCACAGTATTAGTCATGTTCATTTATTCAACAAATATTGAATGGCTACAATATGTCAAGTACCAATCTAAAAGCTGAAGAAGCATGCTTTCAGGAGGTCCTAGCTGTGTTGAGGAAATGTAAATACAATCTGATAGCATAGTGGCCATATGTATTTGAACATAAAGTGCCCGGTGTTTTGGGGGTTTTTGTTTTTTCCTAGAGATCATCTAAGCTCTTGTGAAGTCTTAGCAGGTCTGCTCTCAAGTATTTTACTTTGAATAACAAATTATTATTTGTAAAAAAACACCATATGTAAAATAAATTTGATTAGTGCTAATTGGGAAGGTCTGTGGAGCTCATCTTACAGAATCAGTTCAAATAGAGGTTAAAAAAAATATGACATAGAAATAATAGTTATTCTTTGGATTATGACTTAACATTTGCAAAAGTGTTGGCTGCTATTAAAAATAAATCGTTTACGGATTATATTAAAAAGACAGAATAAGAGATTTCATTATGGATATCATGAGGACAGGTTAAGGGAAGAGTTATTTGTAGACTAAGATGGATTTCCAGGGACAATAGCAAACAAGGATATGAAAGCTGTTGTATATAAACCAAAGTGGAGTGCTCTCTCTAGGGACAGAATGCTTGGGGCTAAGGGGAGAATCCCAGATGATTCTACTAGCAAAGTAGAGAACATCTTTTGGAGTTGTGATATTTAACTGAATTAATACACATAAAGCACTTATATGATAACTGATAAATAGAAAATGTGCATAAATTATATTATTATAATCATAATAGTCATCATAATCATTGGTATGAATAATTTAGCCCTGGAAAATCACTAGATATATCAAAAAGTAACTTGATTAGTGACCAAGTCTCAGAGGTTGAAGATGAGTGATGTGTCTAGAAAACATTTCCAAGTTATTCTATAATTATACATGATTATAAAACAGTGGATGGGACTGTGTTTCTCCAAAACTTATGTCACCAGCTCTTCAGAATGTGCCCTTATTTGGAAATGGTATCTTTATGAATGTAAGAGTTAAAATGATGTCAAACTGGACAAGGTTGTGTTCTAAGTTCAGTGACAGGCATTCTTATAAGAGAAAGAAGAAGGACATTCATACAGTGACTAGAGACACAGGGAAGAAGGCCTTGGGATAGAGACAGAGTTTGGAGTGATACAACCATAAGCCAAGGAATGCCAAGGATTGTCAGCAGCCCCCAGAAGCTAGGAAGAGGCGAGGAAGGATCTTTCAGAGACTTCAGAGGGAGTATGATTCTGTGGACACCTTGGTTTCAGGTCTCTGACCTCCACAACTGTGTGAGAATAAGTTTCTGTTGTTTTAAGCCATCTAATTTGCTGTACAAAGTGCCTAATGCACTGCCAAAATAGATAAGCATAATTTGAAATTTGTGTCTTTACTAAAAATTTATATATTCAAGTGTTCCAACAGCAATAGCAATATAAACAACAACAAAAACAACAAAATAAAAAGCTGAATTATTTTTTTCTTTTTAAGAATCTGGGGAATTTCCTTATAAATCAGCATACATAACAGCATAAAATATACGTGGTAAGTTATTGAGTTGTCAAACCTTTCTGATAGCACGTTCTTTTGTCAAGGCTATATGGAGCTGAGCATGTTCATATGTTGCTGCTGGATTATAAACTGTAGTCTTTGCTTTACACACCCGACAAACGGCAGGCCCAGAGTACAGTTTGAACTGCCGAGAGGCATCACTCAGGGGAAATCTGGTCTAGCAGGAGAAACCAGGGGACTAGAGGCCAGGCTCTCGCGACTGGGCAGCTGGAGACCGCACGCCCTCTGGCGACAGTCCACCGGCTTCCCGCGTGACTGGGTGGCTGGAGAACGCTCGCCCGCCAGCGACAGCCGGCCGTTGCCCCTGCGACTGGGCGGCTGAAGACCGCATGTCCGCCGGCGACCGATCCCACGCCCGCTGCCTGCGCGACTGGGCGGCTGGAGACCGCCCGCCTGCCAGCGACCGACCGCGGGACTGGGCGGCTAGAGATTGCCCTCGACAGCCAGCCCGCTGCCTGTGCGACTGGGCGGCTGGAGTCCACGCCCCCTGCCAGCGACCGGGAGCTGAAACCAACCAGAGACAGTCCAGTCCCACCTCCCCATTCCGACACCCCGGCAAGGAGCCTGGGGCCCGCCATAGCAGAGAAGTGATGTCACTGGAGCTCGGCTGTCGGAATTCCTTCCCAGCGGAATCCACTTTAGCAGGCATAGTCTACCAACACAAAGGAGAGACAACAGAGATATACAAAACCAAAACAAATCTATAGAAGAGAGCAGAAACACAGCAATCAAATAGAGCTGGAAAGTAACGTGAACATCATGAAAAAACAAGGGACAAAAGGAGTACAAACAATGCAGGACAACCTAAATCTACAGGAGGACCTAGAAGCATCAGAAACATGGATAGGGAAAGAACTCAAGGCATACCTAACTCAGATGGAAAGGAATATTAGAGAAGACATGAGACAGCAAGTCCAAGCAATAAAAGTATATTTTGAAAATGAATTAAACAAACAAATTCAAATGGCAAAGAACGAGCTTTACCAGGAGATAGAGATCTTAAAAAAATCAAACAGTAATCCTAGAAATGCAGGAAACTATAAACCAAATTAAAAACTCAAACGAGAATATTACAAATAGACTAGATCAAGTAGAAGTCAGAACATCAGATAATGAAGACAAAGTTTATCAACTTGAAAAGAATATAGTCAACACAGAAAATATGCTTAAATCCCACGAGCAATCTATTCAAGAGTTATGGGATGTCATAAAAAAATCAAATTTGAGAGTCATCGGGATAGAAGAAGGCATAGAGATTGAAACCAAAGGAATGGACAACATATTAAAGGAAATAATTCTAGAAAACTTTCCAGAGATGAAAGATGGAATGGATTGCCAAATCCCGGAAGCCTACAGGACCCCAAACATTCAAAACCGTAATAGACCAACTCCAAGACATGTAATTATGAAGATAGCCAACATACAGAACAAGGAGATAATATTAAAAGCTACGAGAGAATGGAGGCAGATTACATTCAGGGGTAAACCAATTAGGTTAACGACTGGTTTTTCGTCACAGACTTTGAAAGTGAGAAGATCCTGGAACAATGTATTTCAAACGCTGAAAAATAATGGATTCCAACCAAGAATACTGTATCCAGCAAAATTAAGCTTCAGATTTGACAATGAAATTAAAATATTTCACGATAAACAAAAGCTAAAAGAATTTGCAGCCAGAAAACCAGCACTGCAAAGCATTTTGAGCAAAATACTACAAGAAGAGGAATTGAAAAATAGTGCCCAAAACTAACAGCGGGAGGTATCTCAGTAAAGGGGGAGGAAAATAACCAAAAAGTAAAAACAAGCCAAACTAAAATAAATAAATAAATAAACACAACTGGAAGTACAAATCATATTTCAATTGTAACCTTAAATGTTAATGGCCTAAACTCACCAATCAAGGGACATAGGCTAGTAACCTGGATCAAAAAATCAAATCCAACAATATGCTGCCTTCAGGAGACCCATATGATAGGAAAAGACATACACAGGCTGAAGGTAAAAGGTTGGGAAAAATCATACCACTCACATGGCCCTCGGAAGTAAGCAGGAGTGGCCATACTCATATCGAATAAAATCAACTTCAAACCTAAGTTAATCAAAAGGGATAAAGAAGGACACTATATACTGTTAAAAGGAACCATCCACCAACAAGACATAACAATTATCAATTTGTATGCACCAAACAATGGAGCTGCAACGTTCATAAAACAAACTCTCCTCAAGTTCAAGAGTCAAATAGACTACAACACAATAATTATGGGTGACTTCAACACACCGCTTCTGCCATTAGACAGATCCTCTAGACAAAAGCTGAATAAAGAAACTATAGAACTCAATAGCACAATCAATAACCTAGACTTAACCAACATATATAGAATATATCAACCATCATCAAGTGGATACACGTTCTTCTCAGCAGCACATGGCTCCTACTCAAAGATAGACCATATATTATGCCATAGGGCCACTCTTAGTAAATATAAAGGCATGGAGATAATACCATGCACCATATCTGATCATAATGGAATGAAACTGGAAATCAATGATAAAAGAAGGAAGGAAAAATCCTACATCACATGAAAAATGAACAATATGTTACTGAATGATCAATGGGTTACAGAAGAGATAAAGGAGGAGATTAAAAATTTCTTAGAGACAAATGACAATACAGACACAACATACCGGAATCTATGGGACACAATGAAAGCAGTTTTAAGAGGGAAATTCATTTTGTGGAGTTCTTTCCTCAAAAAAAGAGAAAACCAACAAATAAATGAACTCACACTACACCTCAAAAACCTAGAAAAGGAAGAGCAAAACAACAGCAAATGTATTAGAAGACAAGAAATAATTAAAATTAGAGCAGAAATCAACAAAATTGAAACAAAAAAACCCATTGAAAAAATTGATAAAACTATAAGTTGGTTCTTTGAAAAATAAATAAGATCGACAGGCCCTTAGCCATGCTAATGAAGAGAAGAAGAGAGAGAACTCAAATTACTAACATACGGGATGAAAAAGGCAATATCACAACAGACACTACAGAAATACAGAAGATAATTAGAAAGTATTTTGAAACCCTATATTCAAATAAAATAGAAGATAGTGAAGATATCGATAAATTTCTTAAGTCATATGATCTCCCCAGATTGAGTCAGGAAGACACACACAATTTAAACAGACCAATAACAAAGGAAGAAATAGAAGAAGCCATCAAAAGACTACCAACCAAAAAAAGCCCTGGACCAGATGGGTATACAGCGGAGTTTTACAAAACCTTCAAACAAGAATTAATACCAATACTTTTCAAGCTATTTCAAGAAATAGAAAAAGAAGGAGCTCTTCCAAATTCATTCTATGAGTTCAACATCACCCTGATCCCGAAACCAGACAAAGACACTTCAAAGGAAGAAAACTACAGACCAATATCTCTAATGAACTTGGATGCAAAAATTCTCAATAAAATCCTGGTGAATCGAATACAAAAGCATATCAAAAAAATTGTGCACCATGATCAAGTAGGATTCATCCCTGGGATGCAAGGCTGGTTCAATATACGGAAATCAATAAATGCTATTTAACACATCAATAGAAGAACCATATGATCATCTCAATAGATGCAGAAAAAGCATTCGACAAATTATAGCATCCCTTTATGTTCAAAACACTAGAAAAACTAGGGATAACAGGAACTTACCTCAACATTGTAAAAGCTATATATGCTAAACCTCAGACTTGCATCATCCTAAATGGAGAAAAACTGAAGGCATTCCCTCTAAAATCTGGAAGAAGACAGGGATACCGTCTATCACCACTTCTATTCAATTTAGTTCTTGAAATACTAGCCAGAGCAATTAGACAGACAAAAGAAATTAAAGACATAAAAATAGGAAAAGAAGAACTTAAATTATCGCTATTTGCGGATGACATGATAATATATTTAACAGACCCAAAAGGGTGTACAAAGAAACTGCTAGAGTTAATAAATGAATTCAGCAAAGTGGCAGGATATAAAATCAACACGCATAAATCAAAGGCATTCCTGTATATCAGCGACAAAACTTCTGAAATGGAAATGAGGAAAACCACTCCATTCACAATATCCTCAAAGAAAATAAGATACTTGGGAATCAACCTAACAAAAGAGGTGAAAATTTATACAATGAAAACTACAGAACCCTAAAGAGAGAGATAGAAGAAGATCTTAGAAGATGGAAAAATGTACCCTGTTCATGGATAGGCAGAACTAACATCATCAAAATGGCAATATTACCCAAAGTTCTCTACAGGTTTAATGCGATGCCAATCAAAATCCCAACGGCATTTCTTGTAGAAATAGATAAAGCAATCATGAAATTCATATGGAAAAACAAAAGACCCAGAATAGCAAAAGCAATTCTAAGCAGGAAGTGTGAATCTGGAGGTATAGCGATACCAGACTTCAAACTGTACTACAAAGAAATAGTAACAAAAACAGCATGGTACTGGTACCAAAACAGGCAGGTGGACCAATGGTACAGAATAGAGGACACAGAAACCAATCCACAAAATTACAACTTTCTTATATTTGATAAAGGGGCTAAAAGCATGCAATGGAGGAAGGATAGCATTTTCAACAAATGGTGCTGAGAAAATTGGAAATCCATATGCAACAAAATGAAACTGAATCCCTTTCTCTCACCATGCACAAAAGTTAACTCAAAATGGATCAAGGAGCTAGATATCAAATCAGAGACACTGCGTCTGATAGAAGAAAAAGTTGGCTATGATCTACATACTGTGGGGTTGGGCTCCAAATTCCTTAATAGGATGCCCATAGCCCAAGAGTTAATAACAAGAATAAACAAATGGGACTTACTTAAACTAAAAAGTTTTTTCTCAGCAAGAGAAACAATAAGAGAGGTAAATAGAGAGCCTACATCATGGGAACAAATCTTTACTCCTCACACTTCAGATAGAGCCCTAATATCCAGAGTATACAAAGAACTCAAAAAATTAAACAATAACAAAACAAATAACCCAATCAACAAATGGGCCACCGACCTGAACAGACACTTCACAGAGGAGGACATACAATCTATCAACAAGTACATAAAAAAATGCTCACTATCTCTAGCAGTCAGAGAAATGCAAATCAAAACCACCCTAAGATACCATCTCACTCCAGTAAGATTGGCAGCCATTATGAAGTCAAACAACAATAAGTGTTGGCGAGGATGTGGGGGAAAGGGTACACTTGTACACTGCTGGTGGGACTGCAAATTGGTGAGGCCAATTTGGAAAGCAGTATGGAGATTCCTGGAAAAGCTGGGAATGGATCCACCATTTGACCCAGCTATCGCTCTTCTCGGACTATTCCCTGAGGATCTTAAAAGAGCATACTATAGGGATACTGCCACATCAATGATCATAGCGCCACAATTCACAATAGCTAGACTGTGGAACCAACCTAGATGCCCTTCAATAGATGAATGGATAAAAAAAATGTGGCATCTATACACAATGGATTATTATGCAGCACTAAAAAATGACAAAATCATAGAATTTGCAGGGAAATGGTTGACATTAGAGCAGATTATGCTAAGCAAAGCTAGCCAATCCTTAAAAAACAAATGCCAAATGTCTTCTTTGATATAAAGAGAGCAACTAAGAACAGAACAGGGAGGAAGAGCATGAGGAAAAGAATAACATTAAACAAAGACAAGTGGGGGGAGAGAAAGGGAGAGAGAAGGGAAAGCATATGGAAATGGTAGGAGACCCTCAATGTTACACAAAATTACATATAAGAGGTTGTGAGGGGAAGCGGGGGGCGGGAAAGAAGGGAGAGAATTGAACAACAGCAGATGAGGTAGAGAGGGAAGATGGGAGGGGAGGGGAGGGAGGATAGTAGGGGATAGGAAAGGTAGCAGAATACAACAGTCACTAATATGCCATTATGTAAAAATGTGAGTGTGTAACCGATGTGATTCTGCAATTTGTATTTGGGGTAAAAATGGGAGTTCATAACCCAATTGAGTCAAATGTATGAAAGATGATTTATCATGAGCTTTGTAATGTTTTGAACAACCAATAAAAAAAAATTGAAAAAAAAAAACTGTAAAACCCCTCTAGAGAGCCATTTAGAATTTTCTTTTTAATTGCAATTATCTATGGTGGTTTTTTTTTTTTCCGTGCAATTCTAACAGATATTTATCCTACAGATACACTAAAACTCTTTTGGAAAAATAAAAGTTCATATGATTCATTATACCATTGTTGGTAGTAGTAGAAGTTAAGAAACCACATTTAATGCCTGATAATTAGGAACTGATAAAATAAACCTCAATGCAGTTATACTGCAAATCACCATAAAAATAGCTAGATGTAAAAATGCTCCACAAAGTCAAAACTATTTCTGGTCTGGCTCCTTCATAGGAAAAGTTGCTGACCCTGTTTTTTACAGTGATAGCATATAAATCCCAGATAGAGAGTTATATGGCTAGCAAGATATAGAATAGTGTGACTATTGTGTTTACATTTTCACATAAAGGGATGGTAATATATGTTGGTGCTTTAATTATATATATATATATATATATATATATGTATATATATACATATATATATATATATATATATATATATATATATATATAAAACTCTGGATGGGTAAATAAAAAGCCAATATAGAAGTGATCTCTTCTGGTAGATGGAGATATTGGGCAAATGGTAGATTGGGTAAGAAGAGTTTTTTCAGTTTATGATGTTTTTATAGTGTTTAAAAGTATTTAACTCATGTAAAGCATTATTTATTTACAATGGTATGATTAATGGAAATATTAAAATATTTTTCAGAAATTTATCATGTATAGATATTTTCATTTTTGGATAAATTCAGTGGACAGAGGATAGATGTCAATTAAGAATGTCGAAGGTACAATGTAGTGTACATAACAGAAGCAATGTGGAGTCAGGCTAACTGAAGCTGAATCTCAAGTCATTGTGATTGTGTGAACAAGCACAAGGTAACTAATGTCAGCCTCTTGGTCCTCATTTACACACCTAGCATAGTGCAGATGGCTGGGAAAATGTAGGGTTCTTATGATGAATATATGCTAGGTCATTTATTTTACTATCCAGCATATAATAGGCATCATAGTATATTAATTTGTAGTATAATTTTGTTTCACAAAGATTAAAATCTTATGTTACATCTGACACCAACAGGAATATAATCAAGAACTACTCTTTTAAATATTAGTGAGTCTGTTCACATCTGTGACCTGGCTTACTTCAAAATATTTCTAATAAATTTTATAAAACTTTACAAAGACAAAGAAAAAAATGAACAGAATGCATAGACATATGAAAAATTTGAACTGTCAATGATGACAAGAATATAAAACAATTTCATATTCTTACTCACATCAATATAACTGGCATTAATATAGTTTGACCCTGCATCTCCATTTATTTCAGAGAGTTCAACACGGTTATAATCATCTGTTTAAAGAAAAGAAAAGAAACAAGTGAAATAATGAGTAATCAAACAGCTTAAATATATAGAAATTCAGTTCTCAATGAGGACTCACAAGGCAGGATGTCAACATAACGGTTTTTATTTTGGTTGAAAGGCTTTCGAGCATCCTTGATAGAAAACTTGCTGAACACCCGCGGAATGCTCTGAAAGACACAAGTGTTCTTTGGGTTAGAGAAAATTTGGGAAAAGAAGTTTCCCTTCACCAGTTATTGTATTGAGTTAATGTGACATCACGTCAATTATTTTCTTTATACTGATAAGCATGTCAGATATGATTATTAATACTAACATTATTAGGAAGTATGCAAAACATTAAAAATGAATGATGAATCATTTCAGAACAAACTTCATAAATAAGACAAAATTTATAATTAGTTGATGCACCACTCTGAAATTCACTTAAAAACAGATGTTTGGATACATAGCTATAGTACAAGTATAAATCGGCCAAATATGTTTTGTGACATGACTTCATATTTGATAATAATACAATAAAGGATTATACCAAAATATTTACTCACTTCATATTATAATCTTGTTAACATTTCATCTGGTCTATAAATATCTACTAATAATATCTGCCTTGATCATATTGGGTAGTATGAGGGATACATTATTAAGACAAATGTTTAGATAAATACATTAAAAATTTTATTATCCTATGTCAGGGGTAACCCATACCTGAAATTCAGCGAGAAAAAGTCGTCCTTCATCAGCAATTTTTCTCTTATAAGTTTCCAACAAATTATCTGCATGAATTGGTTCAACATTCATCAGCTGTTTTTCATCATCTATAAACATATTAAAGATTCAAGTCTAATGTTATGTCTGTCTTTCAAATGTGCATACACATTACCACAAATTTGCATCTAAGACTTTACTCTTAGTGTCTTTCCTTCTCACAAACAGGCTGCCTGGAAAACCTCACTCACATATAAACATTCACCAATAAATCAGTATCTTTCAAATCTTGTGTTTCAGTCTTCCTTTGGGCTTCATATTGTTCTCTCTACTAGAATAGCTTTTCTAGTATTCGACTAGAATACTTTATATTCCTACAGAAAAGATCTCAAACCAAATATCACCATTGTTAGGACACCCATATATCCATGTAATTACATATATTTTATAGTAATTAAGATGTTTATTTTATAACAATTTTTTTATTTTCATTTTAACTTATTCTAAAATATTGTAATTATGCAAATGAAACAAGAGAATTTGATTAATACCCTTCTACCCACTACTCAGTTTAGTTTTATTGTCTATTTACACTAGACTGTGAAACAAGTTATATTCATTTATTGTGCCTCTAGAACATGAAACATGGTTAACTATGTTTTAACATAATATAAAAACTATGTTTCTACTTTTCCATGTCCTGTTAGGTATACTTATTTTGGTACTCATGTTAATTTTCTCCATTTAAAAATGAAGAAAAGTTGTCCATGAGAGTGTTACATTATTTTTATGGTCCATAGAAACCTTCTATCCATCACAGTTATCAAAAGAAGCTGTTGCTTCTTTGGGTTGCTGGGGACCACGCGTATTCACTCATTCTGAACTGAAGACCACTCTCAGGGGATTATGAAGTTCAGGTGTATAAGTTCTAGTTCATTCTATGGTGCAATCACTATTAATTTTGAGATAAATTTCCCTTCCCAATCTGCCTTAACTCCTTAAAATGAATTTTCCTCTTCTGCTCAGATGCTGTTGCTCCTGTGCTCTTAATTCTTCCTCAGTCTATCAAAACTAACTCTCAGGACATGCTGTCCTGTTGATTCATTTATTCATTAGTATGTATTGAATTCCAGGTGCTGGAATAGAGCAGTGAAGAGAAAGAAAAATCTCCCTGTGTTTCCAAAGCTTACATTCTAGTGAGAGAAGATAATAAACAAACGAATGAATTAATAACACACACACAGTCAGATATTAACATATTCTGCCAAAAAAAAAAAAAAGTGAACAACAAGGGACCTCCAGAGAAGCAGCCCTAATGCTTCTGCACATAGCCTTGATACCTGCTGTTACAAGGAAGAAGCCCTTCAAATGTAACTCAAGAGAGGTATTCTAAGGTCTGTCTGTCGTGAGTAAGAAAGAAAAAACAAACACTCATTACTGTAAGCATAGCTTCAATTTTTTAAATTCCATCTCTTTTTACAGGATCATGATTTTTTTTAATTAAAGAAGTAATATAAAAGTTGACAAAAAAAGGAATTTGTTTTCCTCTCCTAAATCAAATTGCTCTTCTGTGTCCTGTCCCTAACTGTGCCTTTAGTGGGAACAGCCATCATCCCACTCTGACAAGGACCTCAGGACACTCATCTCCTCCTTGTCTCTGTGACGTGCCTTCTGCTCTCCTACCCCTCCTCGTCCCTCATCTGTTGATCTAGTGCTTTTCAGGATCTTTACAGACCAGATCCCTGCCTTCCCCACAAGCAGGTTTCTGTTTTCTATCTTTGTGTAGACCCATACATATTCAGTAACTATAGCATTTATCAAATTACTGTCCTATTTGTCAATACACCTGTCTTCATATATTAGATTCGAAACCCTTCAAGAGCAGTCTGTGGCCCATCCCTGTGGAATTCTCAGTGCCTTGCATTTGGCAGAAACTAGGAACTTCATAGAGGCTTGCTTATAGAACAATTGGATTTAATTTTCATCATTGTATCAACAGAAGAAGTCCAGGTTAAACTAAAAATTTCCTAGTTCTTATTTAAAAAATAAATGGACTCAAATGAAAGGGTAAGCATATTCATAAGTAAAAAATAAGCATACTTACCCCTCTCAACAAGTTCCTGTGCTTCATCTAAATTGCTGTGAAAATAAGAAATATGAATGTCTATGATCTTAAGAAACACTGAATTCAGTTGGCATTCAATTCAACTGAGTGAATTTTATTTAATGAATGCATTGAAGTAAGAAAGAAATGAAGACAAGAAAGATGGAAAAGAGAGGGAAAAAGAGGAAGGAAGAGAGGAGATGGGAATGGAGGGAGGTCAGAGAAGAGGAAAAGAGAGGTGAGAAAGTAATTGGGAGTGGAGTAAAGAAAAAAATGAGGGATGATAAAACAACCAAGAAATGTCTGCCAAACTCTGGTATGTGACCAAAAGAGTTGACTTTAATGCTCCTGTTTTTCATAAAATATCATTTTTCCTGGCCAAAGAAATAAGTACATGTCCCCAACTACTTCCCTCCTTTCTTTTGCCTTTGCCACTCTTCGTCCTCTCTGATCCACTTTGTCCTAAAAGAACAGACTCATATTCTTTGCACTGGCTGTAAGCCAAGTAAATCCAGAACATTATTTGCAAATGTAAAAAAATGTGAATACTTAATATAAACCAGTAACACCCATAACAATGACTTCGATCCAGTGCCAGTCATGATCTGTACTCCATGCTGTTTTTTTCCATTCACATATTTATTTAGCTGGGTCCATGACTGCCTTATGGACATGAGCTTGCATGGCTACTTCTACCATGATTATTTTTAATTCATACATCAGTTCTTACCTGGATCTTTTCTTATGCAGATCATAGATTTTATAGAGGACAACAAGCAGGGCTATTGATGTCACAATAATCAGAAATGCCAGAAATGCAATCAGTGCTCTAGAATTATCTAGAAATAAAAAATAACATGAGGAGAGGTTATTATGTCAAATATTTTGCCTGATTACCTGAATAACAATCTTCAGAGAATGTATATATTTTTCACTGTCATAAAGCTTTATAAACTAAAAATTCTCAAATACGACCAGATATAAATAGATTTAATAAATAGATTTCTGATCTTGTGATTTTTGCTATATTATTTAAAGTCAATAAAAGCAGTTATATTTAAAGGGAAATGGCATACCCAAAGGACTTAAAAACAGCATATTGTAGTGTTCTATGAACACTATTCTAGATGCTTAAGATATGTCACAACACAGAATATAAAATTGACAAAAAGTCAGTAGCACTGCTACATGCTAATAGTAGATTTTCTGAAATAAAAATTAAGAGAAAAATCCGACTTAAAATTGTGACAGGTGGGACATGGTGGCATGCACTTGTAATTCCAGCTACTCAGGAGGCTGAGGCAAGGACAATAGCAAGTTTGAAACCAGTCTGGACAACACAGAGAAAGCCCATGTCAAATATATAAATAAGTAAATGTGAAAAGTAAACTATAAAACAAAATACCTAGGAGTAAATACTGCTAAGAATACCTACAACAAAAATTATTAAACATTGATGAAATAAATTACAAAATATAAATAAAAAAGAAAAGAAAAATAGCCTTTGTTTGTATATAAGAACAATGAACACTGTTAAAATGCCCTTACTACCAAAAGCAATGAACAGATTCAAGGCAGTTCCTAATTCAAATGTCAATGACATGCTTCACAGAACTGGAAAAAATAATTCTAAAATTTTATGGAACCGCAAAATCCCCAAATAGACACAGTAATTTTTTGACCCAAAAGAACACAGCTGGAGACATTACCTTCTTTGACTTCAAAACAGACTACAAAGCTATAATAGTCTGCATAGTATAGACATAAATGCAGACCTCTAGACCAAAATAGACAGCCTGGATGTAAACCTACACCAAGCTGCTTTTTGACAAAGGTGCTTAGTTCTTACAACACATATTGGATGAAGGACAATCTTTTCAATAAATAGTGCTGATAAAATTGAATATCAGCAGGCAGAAGAATGAAACTAGACGCATATCTCTCACCAGTTACACTAATCAACTGAAAATAGATTACATACCTAAATAAAAGAAATGAAACTATTAAACTACTAGAAGAAAACCAAAGGAAACACTCAGGACATTGGAAGGGGTAAGGGCTGTTTGGGAGACGAGATTCCCAAAGTAGAGGAAACAAAAGAAACAGTGGGCAAGTAGGACCTTATCAACATAAAAGGCTTCTGTACAGCAAAGGAGACAATCCATAAAGTGAAGAACCTTCAGAGTTGGGGGAAAATATTTGCAAACTATATGAATGACATGTGGTTGATATCTAGAATACATAAGAAACTCCAAAAACTCAGTAGAAAAAAATTAGAAATGAATAATCTTATTTAAAATGGGCAACATATGGATATTTCTCAAAGGAAGACATATAAATGATTAAAATGTGTATGAAAAAAAAGCTTAACAAAACAAATTACGAGAGAAATGTGATGAAAACCACAATGAGATATCACCTCACTCCAATGGTAATGGATATTGTTAAAAATACTAAAGATGACGGGTTCTGGGAGGATGTGGAGGACAGAAATCCCTTGCAATAGGAATAGGAATGTGAATTAGAAGATTCATGGAAAATGAGATGCAGGTTCCTCAAAAAATTAAAACTGGAACTACTGTATGATAGCACAAACCCATTACTGGGTATATATTTCCAAAAGAAATAAAAACAGTGTGCTTAGAAAACTCCCATGTTTATAGCAGTGCTATTCACAACAGCCAAGAAATAGAAAGAATCAGAGCCTCCATCAATTGATGAGTGGATAAAGCGTGGTACCTTGGCACAATAGGGTATGATCATCCATAAGAAGCGTGAAACCTCATCATTTGTGACAGCATGGATGGAACAGGAGGTCATTATGTTAAATGAAATAAAACAGGCCCAGAAAGATAAGACGTACATGATCTCATTCATACATAGAATCTAATAAAAAACTAGTCTCATGAAAGTTGAGAGCAGATTGGTAATGACCAGAGGTTAGGGAACAGGAGGGAGGGTGGGCTGAGGAGTGGTTTATCAATGGGTACTAGGTTACAGTTACACAGGAGCAAGAATTATATGTGCTATATTGCACAGTAGCATGGCTAGAGATCATAATAACTGCACATTTCAAAGAGCTAGAAGAAAAGATTTTTAAAGTTTTCAAGTATAAATATATAATAAATGTGTTACAAGTAGATGTTTCACCTGATTTTTCATTATCCAATGTGTACATATATGAATGGTACCCAATTATATATAATTTTTTTATGTTTTAATGCACCTACTAAAAATAAGTTTAACTTAAAACTTAAAATTCTAAAGAGATATTTCAGAAGACAAAACAAAGATACCTGTTCTCATGGACAATTCTTTCTCGTGAGGAAAGAGTTAATTAAATAATAAACAAAATCAATAAGCAAATAGAAAAGTAGTGTAAAAATGATAAAGTCTGTCAATATGAAAATACTACAACATAAGGCAGGCAAAGTACCAGTTCCAAAAATATCTGCATTCTCACAGGGGGAAATAGACACTGGACAAAAAGTCAGTGGGGTGGTAGGAAGGAGAAGGAATCTATATAGTATATGGTTAGTGAAGGTCTTAAGTTTTCTTGTCAATAAAATAGGTGTTATTTTTATTCTCTTTAAAAGGTTATTTATACTAGCTTCACATCTAAAAATGGTTAGATAGATGAATATAAATATGAGTGGATTATATTGAATGTTTTTAAGAAAGTTCTTATTAGAATAGACTTTTAAAGTGACCCAAAATGTTTCTGGTCCTGTCTATATCTCAAATTCCCTTCCCTAAAAATGTCAATCCTGACCAGGGGTTAGTGGCATGCATACATCCACACATACATACACACATGACATATGTACATACATGTGTGCATAACATCTTTATATACATATGTGTATGTATATGCCACATACATGATATTGATATTGTTGCCAGTTGTGGATAACATGTCATCAGAATACAATCAAATCTCATCTTCCTCAAGTAATTTATTTATTTGAAACCATGTTGCTAGCAAAGTAGAAAAACTCAAAGTGAGATTTTGCAAGAAATTGCATCAAGTGAATACAAATAGTATTCTGATCCATTATAGTTAATTATAATGGGTTCTACAAAAATATTAAGTAGCATCGGACTGGCTTTGATAAACTTATTTATTTAAAAAAAAAGCCAAATCTTCAGATATATTCTGTGGAGTCTAAACACAAATTTTCTACCTTCTTTCCAGGAACTCTGCGAAATGCATCCATCCATAACGGCAGAGAGGATGACAGACAAAGGTAAATAAAAGGCATAGAAATTTTGCATTTGGAAATTAGAAAAGAAAGCAGAGGAAGTCACCAACTAACCTGATGAACAGGAAAGAGACCAATCACTCAGAATATCTGAGTCTCAAATGTGAGGAGAACATACACGGTGGAAGGTAACCACAGGACAGAAAACAGGCAAACGTTTATTGAGTTAGTCACTCTAGATAAAGAGTTCACAATATTATTTGCTGATATATGATGGAAATTATAAGAAAAACTGCAAATAGACATATAGTCAAAGTGGTTATTCTGGAGAGGTAAACACCGGGCAGATAATGTGACATATAGCTGTTGTTGTTGTTATTATTATTATTATTATATAATAAAATTTATTTGAGGGATTTGTTCCATGTGCACCTTTACTTTAATTACAATATTTACTATAAATATTTAAACAGAGATATTGTTATTAGGGAATGCTTATCTTCAATTAGACAAATCAGGAGAGATGTGAATCTAAGGCCCACTTCTGAAAAGCCATGTTTAAGGGACAGAATAAAGAACAGAAGAAAAAAAAAAAGGCCACAATCTCTAAAACTGCACACAGGACAAAGTTATTAGCATGCATAAATGTAACAAACATTATCATAATTTAATATTCTTAGTCAATAATTCATCTTACAGATTATTTTAAGAAAGCAATAATCCTTTAATTGCATTTTCTAGTTTGAATTTATGATATTGCATTTGAATATGATGTTTACCTATATGTATTTACCCTGATAACTTAAGATATTATATTATTTATTTAAATGTCTAATTTAATCATTCAAAAATTAAATGTAAGTTTGATTGCAAAACAATATATTTTTGTAAGATAGAATAAACTTACAAGATGTTGAATGATGCTTAGTAACAGGATTTCCAGAATGTATTCCATTGTTGAAGTAGACCTAAATGTCAGTAATAAAAAAGAAAATAATTTAGTTTTTCAATGTAAATGTATAAAGCTGTTTATTTTTGTTTAAAATATGCTAATATGCTTTAAAGTTGAAACTTGAAGATCATGCCAAAATGAAGATCATTTCAAAAATGTTGTCAAACATTTTTGAAAAGGCAGTCAAAAAGATAGAAAGAAATCTTACCTTATTTTTAGCAATGATAATAACTTATAATCAGTGATATAAATAAAAATGGCTGAAGAAATAAAATCTAATACATCAAAAGGTTCATATTTTAGCATTAAAATTACCATCAGAATGCTAATATCTTCACATTTTATTTTAAAAAGGGAAATTTAACCATATGCTATTAATAAGAGTTGCACATAAAATGCACTTACTTTTTTTTTTTTTTAGAGAGAGAGAGAGAGAGAGAGAGAGAGTGAGTGAGTGAGTTTTCGGCGGACACAACATCTTTGTTTGTATGTGGTGCTGAGGATTGAACCTGAGCCACATGCATGCCAGGCGAGCGCTCTACCGCTTGAGCCACATCCCCAGCCCCAAAATGCACTTACTTTTTAAGGATAAATGAATACAGTGTAAAATATAGAGTAGAGGCATAACTAACACAAACACCTATATCTTATAATATTCAGTACAAATAAACAATGAAGATGTACAGGGAAACTGAAAGAGTAAGAAGTAATGATAATCTTGGCACAATAAAATCTCAAGTAAAATAGATTGTAATAATGCCTCAAAAGGGATTAATGGTAAATGTTTAATATGGCAAATATATAACCAGCCTTTGATTCTATAGAAAGTTAGATGATTTCCCAGTATTCATAGTACATTCACATTTATCATATATTGAGCTGTAAAAAAAATTCTATCAATTCTAAAGGCAGGGAGCACAAAATTCAATTATCTATTATAACTGATAATTACCAATAATAAAAAAATGCAAGCACCAAAAATGTAGAAACAGTCTCTTAATTAAAAACTTGCAATCACAGATTCTTTAGAAATTAGTAGAAATCAGAATACTCTAATTTAAGCATTCATTCATTATATTTTTTATGCAGGGATCAGAAATTAGTGACAAACAATATAGACATAAGTTTTGAACACAGTCAAAAACTTACCAAGGGACAATTCATAGTCTTAATCTCTTTTAAAATAACAGAAAAGAAAAGATATATAATGGTGGGGGAATAAATACTTTTGATACAAAACCTACCAGAAGAACCCCAAAATGAATATATGAACAATAAAAATAAAAATTAAGAATAATAAAAACATTGCTATTAATTTGTTAACAAAACTAAGTAAAGCTAATATAATTGCTCCCTCACGGAGGTGTAAATGTGGTAGTAGAGACAGAAATAAACATGAAAACAAGTTAAGATAAGTGCAAAGAAGAAAACAAAAGGTAGCCTTTTGCAGAGTGCAGAAAGGGATTTGGATAGTAAGATTATATGTTAATATGATGTTCACCTATATCCAGAATAATTTATAATACTTGAAGAGTGGGAGAAGATAATTCTAAGACGAGAGAAGAACATGGCATAAGGAGCTTACAGAGAATAAAACTTTGGTGCATTTGAGAAACTAAGACCAGCATGCCAGGAGTTTGGTGGGCACTAACAAGGCAATGGAAAATGCCCGTGAATGTACGATGTTATTATGGTAACAACAACATGTTCCTTTTAGATGGACGATTCTTGAAAAAATATCGGTACACTCACTCAAAAAGGTTATAAAAATCAGAAAAGAATAATCATATTAAAAGAATCCATAAGTGGTTCTCAAAGAATTTTTTTGTAGTAAATATATTTAAATAAATTTTTCAGAGAACAAATTATTCCTATACTATAAAAAAATCATAAAACAGAAAAAGGGAAAATATCTCAAGGGCGTTTTATCCCTTAGCATAACTTTTATATATAGCTGCAACAAGATCAGTGCATGCCCGCAGCTGTGCCAATACTCTCTCTCTTTGCTTACTGAATGGGATCCACTTTAGGAAAATCCATTCATAAAGACTATAAAATATTAAGCAATTGATCTGTAATATTTTAGAAGAATAATATACAATGACAAAGGAGAGATTCCCACCTCCCTTGGAATATGACGATGGTGTAGCATTAGACCTCCCACTGTAATTCATCATGTAAACAAATCACACCATGGTATCACAACATAATGGAAGTGCTACAAAGTGTGAATTTCAAACCCAAGCAGGAGATAAGTTCCATGCTTTAATATTTCTTTCCACGACTGAATGGCAAAGAACATTTTGTGCCTTAAAAATTACTTTGATAAAACTCCAACTTATGTTTCTGGATAAAAATAACCAAAAAAAGATTATCAATATAAAAATATACTTCAAGTGACAAAAGTTATGAAGCCAATGATCAACTTCTTATTAGTTAATTGTAGAAATTTCCATTTAACAGGAATAAAAGTGATGTATCTGTATAAACATAAAATTGCATAAGACTCTAAGGGCTGTGAAGAAAATTAAAATGTAAAGTATAAACTAAAAACAAAATTAACAGCACACATGACATAGAGTTTAACATCATTTAATATACAAAGAAATTACCCCAAAAAGTGGACAAATGAGGTGAAGATATGTTATCATAAGGACAATAACAAAACTATATGTAATCTTAACAGAAAGTAAAAATCCTCATTAAAACAGAAAGAGATACAAATACCTTATTCTACATGCTAAATGCAAAAGTATAGGCGAGACTCTCAAGAGACAGTCATTTCATACATTAATATAAAAAAACGGTGATATGTGTCCAAACAAATCTTAAAATATATGTAAATTTCTTTGGACTCAACCAATCTATTTCATGAAGTTTATCAAACAGAAATTATTAAAGACATTCAAAGATTTTGCTATTACCAGTAAGTGTGTTTACAGGATGTGTCTATATTAGAGATCAACATACAGTTAGTGGAATAGGATAAATCATGTAATAGAATTTAAGCATATATTAAAAATTACATAGTAGTAAAATATTTAACATGGAAAGATGAGCATGATATAATGACATATGAAAAATATGGTTTGCTGGGCGTGTGACACTGAGACAGGAGAATCATGAGTTCAAGCCAGTCTCAGCAAATGCAAGTCACTAAGAACTCAGTGAAACCTTGTCTCTAAATAAAATAGAAAAATATGGTTCACTAAACTGTATTCAGGATGTTGACATTATACTTGTTAAATGATTAAAAATGTGCATTACAGGAGTGGGACACGGTGGACCACACCTGTAATCTCAGCTGCTCAGGAGGGCAAGGCAGAAGGAATGAAAGGCCAGCCCAGGCAATTTATATCCTGTCTCAAAATAAAAAGTAAAAAGGGATGGGGATGTAGTCGCTCAGTGGTAGAGCATCCCCAGACTCAGTCCCCAGTAATACATACACACACACACAAACAAACAAATAAGAAAGGAAAAAAAAAGAAATGTGCATTGTACATTTTCAAAGTATATTCATAAACTATGATCTACACATTGAGATTATGAATATTTTAAAGTTTTTGATGCTCACTAATATTGTCTGAAATTTTGTTTTTAGCATTTTCTAACCTCCATGTGCATAAAATTTTGCAGTTGAAAAATTCACATTAATAAAAAGAAAAGGGTCAAGAAGAAAATTGGCTAAGTAATAATGTGTTGCACAGAAAGGACAGCACTTCTTGACACATGAGCACTAACTTCCATATAATCAAATCATTTTGAAGTTGAACAAAACATTTCCGTTAAGCCATAGTTAATAGTTCCAGGGATAAAAAGATTGGAGTCAAATTTTTGAAACTCCTTCAGTGTGATTCCATTAGACATCAGAGTTCATATGATCACTGATCTGAATGCTATTCAAGTACTAGATAGTAATTGCTAAAATATATATTGGTACTATTATTATTATAGAAAGCATGATCTTACCTTCAACTCATATTCTGTTGAATAGTAAAGATCATGTAAATAGAATTCACATTTTTTGTCTTTCTTTTCCATGAGACTACCTCCAGTTTTGACTTCCAAGTGGTAGCTTCCATTGTTGGGGCCATTAATCTCTTTAGGTTGTGTACATTTGACAGAAAAACTGTTGTCTCCCGTCTGGGTGACATTCAATCTCTGGACCTCGGTTGGATCTATCAAAGACAAAAAGAGATTTGTTATTTTAATCATTTAATAAGTACATGTTTAAATTACTGGATATTGTATATAGTATAAAATAGCTTAAATGTTATCTTGGGATTATAATAGTACATAAATTTAAAAAGCTGGAGCCAAACATTTAAAAACAAATCACCTGTTCATTCAGTGAGTATGAACAAGTAGGTTGTATTTCAAATCGTGAGATGTATGCAGTCCCTGAAGGAAAGTATGTGGAATTAAAGAATAGGAAAAGAGCAGAGGGTGAGGGAAGGAGGAGGGAGGAGAAATGATGGTGATCCAGAAACCTCCAAGGCCTACCTCTCCTTACAACCATCCTTTCCCCAAATTCTTGAATTTTCCCCAAATTCTTGAATTCTTGAATCCTGCTGAACAGTGGCTTGGTTCTTCAAGAGCAAGCAACAGATTGTGTTTGCTTTCTGTGATATCACAGAAACTCCGGGAGACAACAGAGGCATAAATTTGGCCTTTTAAAGTCAGAACCTCAATGACAGGGAGAATAAACCCTAAAAAGGGAAATTTTTTCACCAATGTGGCATCCAATAAACTCTCTGAAGCTTCCAACACTGCCTTACTCAGGGTCATTTCTTCTTCCTGTCCCTCATGGAAGTTAGTAATTAGGGGCGGATCTATCTTGGGGCCTGGAAACTATGGAGACATTATATAGATGGCAATAGCCAAATGTCCCCCAAAATCTCAAATGAAAAATATGATGAAAAATAACATAGTATGTAGATCAGTGTGACATAAAGAAGAAAACTGCTAAAAAGCATTGTGTTTCATGTGTTTTATCAGGTGAACAGAGGTTGATATAATGCTTTGTAAAACATTGCTAGGTCTCTGATTGCAGTTAATAGTCTACATAGTAAAGACGACAAAAAAGAATACATTTTTATTGCAGTTGGTTAGGTGTTCAGTTGCCTAAAATATTACAAATCTCACTGACGCATTATTCCTGCTATTCTATGACTGTGTCTAAAGAGAAGAGAGAACTTAGGATAGCAGTTTTTTTAATTATTTTAAATTATTTTTGTTTAAAATTGTAATAAACTCTAGATGTTAAAAAATGTGCTAGATCAATGTGTTTCCCAAATGAAGCATAAAGGTGGACGCATAATAGAATAGAATGCTCTTTGCCATTCATTCATGGAAAGAACTATTAAAGCATGGATCTCGCCAACATTTATTGTTGCCTATATTCTTGATGATTGCCATTCAGATAGGAGTGAGATGAAATCTTAGAGTAGTTTTGATTTGCATTTCTCTAATTGCTAGAGATGTTGAACACTTTTTCATATATTTGTTGATCAATTGTATTTCTTCTCCTGTGAAGTGTCTGTTCAGTTCCTGAGCCCATTTATTGATTGGGTTATTTGGGGTTTTTTTGGTGTTTGTTGAGTCCTTTATATATCCTAGAGATTAATGCCTTATGAGAGGTGGACGTGGTAAAGATTTTCTCCCAATCTGTAGGCTCTCTCCTGATTTTATTAATTGTTCCCTTTGCTGAGAAAAAGCTTTTTAATTTGAATCCATCCCATTTATTAATTCTTGATTTTACTTTTGTGCTTTAGGAGTCTTATTAAGGAAGACAGATCCTAGGCCAATGTGGTGAAGATTTGGTCCTAGTTTTTCTTCTATTAGGCACAGAGTCTCTGTTCTAGTGCCTAAGTCTTTGATTCACTTTGAGTTGATTTTTATTCAGGGTGAGAGATAATGGTTTAATTTCATTTTTCTACATATGGATTTCTAGTTTTGCTAGCACCATTTGTTAAACAGACTATCTTTTCTCCAGTGAATGTTTTTGTTGCCTTTGTCTAGTATGACATAACCATATTTATGTGGATTTGTCTCTGTGTTCTCTATTCTGCACCACTGGTCTACAAGTCTATTTTGGTGCCAATACCATGCCGTTTTTATTGCTATAGCTCTGTAGTACAGTTTAAGGTACCATTGTGATGCAGGATGCTTCTTCCAGACCTTAAACAATACCATACTTTCCTTGCTAAGGATTGCTTATCCAAATAAATTTATCCAAATAAATTTCACTATTGCTTTTTCTAATTCTATGAAGAATATCATTGGGATTTTGAAAAAAGGACACTGGTAAATTGCTGGTGAGTCTGTAAATTGGTGCAACCACTATGGAAAGCACTATGGAGATTCCTCAGAAAATTGGGAATGGAACCACCATTTAATCCCACTCCTTGGTTTATACCCAAAGGACTTAAAATCAGCATACTATAGTGACACAGCCACATTAATGTTTATAGCAGCTCAATTCACAATAGCTAGACTATGGAACCAGCCTAGGTGTCCCTCAATAGATGAATGGATAAAGAAAATGTGGTATATATGCTCAATGGAATATTACTCAGCTTTAAAGAAGAGTAAAATTATGGAATTTGCCAGTAAATGGTTGGAGTTGAAGAATATAATGCTAAGTGAAATAAGCCAATCCAATAAAACCAAAAGCCAAATGTTTTCTCTAATATGCAGATGCTAATTCACAATAAGGCACAGTAGGGGCACTAGGGAAGAATAGCATTATCTTAGATTAGGTAGAGAGAAGTGATGGGAGAGGAGAGGAGGGGATATAGGGATAGGAAAGATAGTAGAATGAAACAGACATTATTACTGTATGTACTTATGTGACTACATGACCAATATGATTCTGCAACATGTACACTCAGAAAAATGAGAAATTATATCCCACCTATGTATGACATATCAAAGTACATAAATACATTCTATTGTCATGTATAACTAATAAAAACAAATTATATATATATATATATATATATATATATATATATATATATATATAAACATATATATAACACACATATTTTTGAAAATAAAATGATATTATCAAAAATTAAAAAAAGTCTGGAACTTACATCCCGCTTGGGTTTGAAATTCACACTGAATAGCAGTTCCATTACGTTGTATTTTTGCAATGACAAAGGCGTATAATGATACACTATATTTTTGAAAGGGTTTCAAATTTCTCAAATCATATTTCCTTTGGTTCATATCCAGAGTGGCACATTTTTCTCCTTAGGAAAAGAAAAGAAAAGAAAAATTTAGCAAAGTTCTTAAAAGTCACGATCACCATATTTTTCATTTGGTTTCCATGTAATTCCAAGCAGACTCAAATTAATGAGAAATAAGTATATCCTTAATGCTCAGATGTACATATAATGCTCAGAAAATATTATTGAACAATTCAATTTTTATAAATAAACTCAAATATTCAAAAATGATGGTTTCATATGATTGATTTTAGTACATGATATATTTAAAATCCCAGATACATTTGTGAAGGTATTCTCTTTTATTCCCAAGACAACTATAAAAGTTGTAAATTGGAATACTTTTTTATCAAACCTTTTCCAATTCTTAGCCTCCAAATGTTGAACATTAACCTGAGCTACCATTATGAACCTTCACTGCAGACATCATTTGATCATCAATAACTAGGTCTGCTCTATCATACTACATTAAGAACTATAGGAATCCATGGGATCCATGAGACTGAGGGAAAGCTTCACTCTAGTATTGGAATCTGAGTTCTTCATTCAAAGATGAGTGAAACTGAGTGGCTTAAGGGAGAAAAGAAGATGCTATAAGTCAAAGAAGGAATGTTTTCAGTTTAGGGACAAGCCTGACTAAGTCAGGGACACATCTGAGAAATTGGGTCTCATTGAAGTATCTTAACATTCAGGCAGAAGAGTTAGCATTTGTCAAATGAAAAACATCACTAGGCATGTGTCATTAGCTGTCCATGGGCTGTGTGTGGACTGTTGCATGCAGTAGCCTTGCGAGGGCGTAAGTCTGGCATTGGGAACTTCTGGTGGCATCCCCCCACGACCTGATGTAGGTGAACTTTCCCCTCAAGCTCTGCCAAAGATCCCACACAGCATCTGAGATGGGTGTGACCTGACAAAATGTCAATCAACCTACTGAATGCAAGACATCAGGAAGCAAGACTTTGCCCTTGAAACCTTATCTCTGCTTTGATGGACCCCCTTAAGTAAACTACCAGAGCCATTTTGTCTTTTGTCTAGTTCCAGAACCCAAATGGACTAGATCTATCAGGGGCTTTGCTTCCTAAATATATTTCTGAGTATTTGTGCTTTGTTATTTACTAATCACTCGAGATTGTAAGTTTTAGGATGGCTTGGATTCTCCTGGACAGGAAGAAAAACTCCTTCATGACACGTTGGCCATCATCTTCTCCGAAAGTCACTGACATTTTTTTATTAGACAAATGACATAAGAAAGGATGGGTTAAATGAAGATAGGAGAATTAGCATGTTATTGCATAGTAGCTAAAATGATAATGATAAAACTGATAATGATAAAGAAAAATAAAGCAAGCACTTGTTCCATGTGCCAAAATGTCCGGCACATAATTTTTAGACAATATATATGAATCAATTAGTTTAATCATCTCTTTGACCCTATATGTAGTATCATCTGATTTTACAGATGAGAAAACCGAGCCACAGAGAGATCCAACAATCTGTCCATGACTTCAGTGGAAAGGAAGAATGAAGCCAACGTGAAATCAAGCTTGAGATCTCAGAGTCCATTCTCCATTCTTTGCCATTTCACATGCCAACTGGGGTAGAAGAGGGGACAAGTAACCGTAGCAGGACAAAGCTTGACTTTTTCTTGAGTGCCTCCATTCTCTGGATGTGCCATTGGGCTTGTAGAAGCAATGTGTGTTTCAAAGATGCAGTATATGCTTATGTCTTATCTTAGTCACTTATTTGTAAAGTGGAAGTTGTAATATCTAGACAACACCATGGGATTCCCAATAGTGAGATATCGTAGCTATTCTAGAATGATTACATTGCTGGTGGGACTGCAAGTTGGTGCAACCAATCTTGAAAGCAATATGGAGATTCCTCAGAAAACTTGGAATGGAACCACCATTTGATCCAACTATTCCACTCCTTGGCACATACCCAAAGGACTTAAAATCAGCATACTACAGTGATGCAGGTACACCAATGTTTATAGCAGCTCAATTCACAATAGCTAAATGATGGAACCAAACTATGTGCCCTTCAACACATGAATAGATAAAGAGAATGTGGTATACATACACAATAGAATATTATTCGGCCTTAAAGAAGAATGAAATTATGGCATTTGCCAGTAAATGGATGTAGCTAGAGAATATAATGCTAAGCAAAATAAGTCAATCCCAAAGAAACAAAGGCCAAATGTTTTCTCTGATATGCTATACTAAGTCACAATAAAGGGGGCTAGGGAAGAATAGAAGTACTTTGGATTAGACAGGGGGAGTGAAGGGAGGGAAAGAGATATGGGGCGAGGAAGGATAATAGAATGAATTGAACATTATGATCCTGTATGTGTATATGATTACACAATTAGGAAAACTCTACATCATGTATAACATAAGAATGAGAAATTATACTCCCATTTATGTATGATATGTCAAATTGCATTCTACTATCGTGTAACTAATTAGAACAAATTTTTTAAAAAGTGAAGCAACTGAGACATGTCCTGTCTCGGAGTCATGTGTGTTGCACTGAAAATTCCCAGAAATATACTAAGTTCTCTGCTTGTGCTTTCTTTTTCAGAAAGATCTCAGGAAATGTGCTATCAATTTCCTGACTTGGACTACTTTAAAGCATTTCTTAAACACTGTTTCAAATCATGTCACCATGTTGCTACTCAAGGGATTTTGTACTGTCAAAAAAAAAAAAAGCTGTATTTTTTCCTTTAATAAAAAGCAATCCATAAAATAATTTCCAGCTATATTATTGGTATTTTGTAGAGTTCACATTGATTTCAATAAGGCTTAAAAATACTCCTCTGAATGCAGTAAATTTAGAAGTACTCTTTCCCACTACTGAGGAATTTTTATTCAGTTGGCATCATTAAGTTAATGACACAATAGTGTAGTTCCCTAAAATGTTTAAAATCATGAACAACGCAATGGCAGAAAGAGTACAGCCTAAGCTGTTGAACATTTATCTTAAGTTCTGTTGGCCTCAGTTTCATCATATGAACCATGAAAAAAAAAAAAAAAAATATATATATATATATATATATATATATATATATATATATATGCCTTCCTTCTCAGAGTCATTATTAGGATACTGGATGAAATCTTTAACCCATTAAGTCCAATGTTTCCAATTCTGTGAATACTTCAACAAAACTCGCACTGGTACATTAAAATAGACTGGAAATTATAACCTAGAGTTTATATATTATTATATTAATTAATATAATTGTTATTAGAGTCTTGACATTATAATATAATTATATTGTAGACTGTACGCTATATTTAAGTTTTTACCAGTATTCCACATCTGGAATGATGGGACAAAATGGTTTAAGCAGAACATTATAAAAATACCCGATAAACCAAGGAAACTAAATAAATACCATTTACATTTTTCCTCACATTTTAATTCCTGGCTTTCAGAGTCCCTGAAACAAATTATGAAACAATAAAATACAATCTATGATTAAAAAGTTATATGAACTGTAAATCTGAAAGACTTTATTCCTGTGGATTTTTAATAGTGATTTTATTTGAAATAACAAGAGAGGTTAACAACTACTTCCAAAATATTATGATCCTACCAGCTCTCTTTGTCTTGGATACAGTGAGAGAGGATCTCATTATGGCACGGGTTTGAGATGAATGAGAAAACAAAGCAGAACACACCTGTGAGGAGGATGGTGGGTTTTGCTATGGAAAGAATAGACTGTGTCCTGAATCCAAAGGTGCTTTAGGCAAAGGTAGTGCATGTTCTAGAGTGAAGGCTGGATTTAGCTACTAGCATACAGTTTTGGAGAAAAGGGCACACATGATCTTGTCCAACTTCCTCTTCTATCCCTTCCAATCCTACACCAGCTTTATAGATGGACAGACAATATTTTGTGTACAGCCACTGGAATAAGTTTTGGAAGGTGTTTGCTTTTGGTTGGCTTGTTTAGGGACTTGAATAATGATTTTGAAACAGTATGAGTCAATTACATAACATTTACAAGACAGATATAAGTAATGTCTGTTAGAGATTTTCTTCATCCAAGCTTTGGAGTGCAAAGATTGGAACAAAGACACATCATGAAAAATAAGCCAATATTGGAGATGTTCTGTGTTCAGGAATGGAAGCAATTCTAAAATCAAGGCAAATAGGATACTCTCACAGTCTCTATGCTTGAAGCTCTATGGTTCACTGGCTCTCTTCATACATCTAATACTTTTAAATTCTTTATTTCTCTTTCTTGATATAGAATTTAATTCTATATAAATTACCTGAATTGAGCTTATGACAAAGAACAAATCCACTGGGAGTGAACCCACTTTCTGGGGATTTCCAGCTAATTACTCCTTTTTCGTAACTTTCACCATGGCAAGAAAGATTCTGAGGCATTTCTGGAACTGTTTAAAGAATAAGAATAGGTAATATGAAGAATAAGACACAGAACAATCATTCTTTATATAACCACTGTGCAATATTAATAGCCATATTTAATTGTGAATTAGCAATGAAATTTAAAGAACAAAATTGGAGTTTATTAAATTTGCTTTAGAATTAATGAACAGGCTAAGTGTCTCTTCAGGGTGGCCTTGTGAAACTTAAGCATTCCATTGACCTGAAGATACCCAAGAATGCCCTTTTCCTCTCATACATGTCATTGTCAAGATACCTTGAAATTTCTAGAACTTGCTGTGTCAGGAATATCAACTTTTTAGCACTGATAAATTTAACAGTAAGTATTTGAATAGCACTTATTGCTTCCAGTAACTAGTTATTAAAACCTGAGATAAAGAATATTATAGATGTTTAAATGAAATTTCTGAGGCATAATTTATGTTGACATGCATCCACTTGAGGTACAGCTTGACACATTACAATGAATGTATACATCCACATAACCCACACCATCATCAAGATGTAGAGTACTTCTATCATCTCAAAAAGTTCTTTTGTGCCTCTTCTCAGTCAACCCAGCTCCACTGCCCAGCCTACACACCTTCTGATCTGCTTTCTGTTACTATATATTAAATGTGTCTTATTATCAATTTCATACAAATAAAATTAAACAGTAAGTAATATTTTACATCCCACATATTTCATGTAACATAACGTTCTGGAGGTTTATTCTTGTTGGTGCATATGTCAGTGGCTACTGATTTCTTTAATACTCATTGGTCATGCTGTGGTTCAGATAATGAATGTCCTCCATGACCATGCGTTAAAGGTTGGTTCCTAAAGTGTGCTACTGGGAAGTGGTGGAACCTTTAGGAGATAGAATCTAATAGGAGGTTCTTAAGTCATTGAAGGCATACCCTTGAATGGAATTGAGGAACCCCAGTCTCTTCCTCTTCTCTTTTTGCTTCATGGCGCACAAGGTGAGCAGTTTGCTCAAGGATGCACTCCCCATGATTGCCATCCATTGTCCTCACTAGAGGCCCAAAGCCTGGGGTCACCCAATCTTGGAAAAGAACTTCCAGAATCATGATCTAAATAAACCTTTTCTATTTATACATTAATATTTCCTTCTAGGATGAAAAGGTGACTAATACAAGCAGTATTTATATCATTGTAAAGGTATGTCACATTTATCTATAATTCAGCAGTAGATGATATTTGAGTTATTTCTAGATTTTGGGCTACTCTGAATGAATCTGCTTTGTTTTGTGGATATATTTTTCCCTCTTTGGTAAATATCTAAAGTGATGTTGAAGGGTCATTATTACTTCACATCCTCACCAATAGTTACTATTGCCAGTATTTTTAATTTTAGTGGATGTAAACTATCATATTCACCTTATTGCTTCAATTTGCATTTTGCAGATGGTTAATGATTTTGATCATTGTTTTACGTGTGTATTAGGCAATTTTGTATATTTATTTTTGCCAAATGTATGTTTAAAACATTTGCTTTTCTTTTTCCTTTTTCTTTTCTTTTCTTTTTTGGTACCAGGATTGAACTCAGGGGCACTAAACCACTGAGACACACCCTCAGCCCTTTTTATATTTTATTTAGAGACAGGGCCTCACTGAATTGCTTAGGGCCTCGCTAAGTTGCTGAGTTGGGCTTTGAACTCACAATCCTCTTTTCTCAGCCTCCCAAGCCTCTGGGATTACAGGCATGTGCCATGGTGCCTGGCTGTTTGCCCATTTTTAACTGTCGTATTTGATGTCATATTTCATAGTTCAAAGAACTCTCTATACATTCTGGAAAAAATCTTCCTTTGTTGAAAAACATCAATTGTAGATACTTCCTTACAATGTATGGCTTGATTTTTTTATTTCCTTTAATCTCTTCATTCAAAGGGGAGAAATGTTCAATTTTGATGAAGCTCAGCTTATCAATTTTTTTTAATGATTCTTGATTTTTTTATGCCTTGGAAAGCTTTGCCTAGACTAAAGACACAAAGATATTCTCCTATGTCTTTAGTTGGATTTTTTTATAGTTTAAGCTTTTAGATCTACAGACCATATTGAGTGAATTTTTGTGTTTGTTTAGAGAGTTTTTTTTTCTATAATGATACCCTTTTCACAACAGAAATACTTATGCCTTTTCTTAAATATAAATATAGTTTTCTAAGATTCCTATTTTAATACAATGATTTATAAAGACTAATGATTTTAGTTCTTAATATGCAAAAGTATTATATTTTTCTAGAATGCTAAGGGTATAGTTTTTATGTAGTTTTATTTGCTCTTCCTGTAGTTTATATTATTTTGGGAGATTATAGGGAGAGCTGCATTTAGGCATTCCTCAGCCATTGCTTCCTCAGCCATTAGTCCTCAGCCATTGCTTCCATACAGAATTCAGAATCACTTTAGTAGGTTCCATCAAAAACTTGAAAATATTACAATTAATAAATAAGTTTAGCAAAGTGGCATATTGCAAAATTAATAGAGTAAAATCTATTTTATTTCTATATATTATCAATGAATACCCAGAAAATGAAATTTTAAAAAACAATACTATTATAAGCAGGAATAGACTTAAATTAGGAATAAATTCAACAAAAAATACAAAATCTGCAGACTACAAAACATTTTGGATATAAATTTTAAAAGACCTAAATGAATGGAAAGATACTCTACATCAGTTTATGGACTAGAAGACTAACTATCATGTACCCATATGGCCCAAATTGGTCTAGATTCAGCACAATCCTTGTCAGAATTTCAGGCAGATCATTTGTAAAAACTGTTAGTTGATCCTAAAATTCATCTGGAATTTCAAGGGCTGCCATATATTCCAAAAAATCTTGGGGAAGAAGAATGAATTTGAATGACTTCTACTTTCTGGTTTCAAAAACTTATCACAAAGCAATAGTAAGTGTCTAGTACTGGTATAAAGATAAATATATAAACCAATGAATAGAATTAAGAGTCAAGATATACACTTGTCATTATGTTCACCAAAGTTTTGACAAAAATAGCAAGACTATCCAATGGGAGAAAGAACATGTTTCAGCAATTGGGCAACCAGATAGGGCAACTAGATGGTCACATGCAGAAAGAATGAAGTTGAACACTCACCACAAACCATGTACACACACACACACACACACACACACACACACACACACACATATATATCAGTAATACAGAAATATATATATATATTTTACATATACTTATATAATATATATAATATATTATATATTACATATTATATAACATATCATACATATTATTGTAATATATATTCTATAATATATATTCTATAAGTACATATATATGTATGTGTGTATATATATGTATATATCTATATCTATCTATATCTATCTATATATATATATATATATATATATATATATTTCTGTATATATATTTCTGTATTACTGGGATAACTCTGAATAATGTCATATTATTTTTAATCCATTTTGCTAATTGTCTACTTACTATTTAGTTCCTATTTTCATAGGAAATAAGGAAATTCAGAACTGCAGTTGTCTAAGCTCTGGCCAGGTTTCATACCCACATTACATTAATCCTAAGCCTATTCCAAATCCTAAGAATAATCAAAGGGTGTTGAGACATTCTCATGCCTCCCCTATACTGTGGAGTATTTGAATAAAAATTATCTGTTTTTTGAATATTTGATGATCTTGCTGGTAAAGCTACCTTTTTATTTTTATTTATTTTTCCAGATGTTGTGAATTAAATATAGAACTTTGTACATGCTAAACATGTACATGCTAAACATACTACTGAGCTACACACTCATCCCCTATAAAGCAACCATTTCTTTTCTTTTCTTTCTTTTTTTAAACAGACCATTAAGAAAACAGGTGAGTAGAGAGATAACTTAGTATAGTTTTAATTCTAATTTCCTAATTCATCCTAGTAAATGCTCATGTATAAGAGCCTTTAGAAAATTATACATTTTATCTAACTTTTCAAATTGGATACAAGGTTATTTTCTAACTTACAGAATTTCTTACATTAAAAAAACAGAATTTCTACGATACTTTTTACTCTTATTGTTTTATTCAATTCATGGAGGAAGGATTGTTCTCCTAGACATTAGCTATTTTATTATTCTTTTCAAAAGCCAGGACTCACACTTATTAATGAATTCCTACTATTTTTGTTTGTTCCCTTGTTCAATAATATGTACTCTAAACCTTGTTATCTTTGTATTTGTTTCATAGGCACTTTTTATTGACTTTCATTCAACATATACCAAAGTGAAAAAATTCCAATAAAATCACTTTAACATTTTTAATGCTACAGAATTTCCCCCAAATTGGTCTTTACTCAAATCTGAGTATCTGTGCAAAGCACTCATTTTTTTATTGTAACTTTTGATCTATTGTGACATTTATGTTCTCTGTGGTTTTCTACTTATGTTCTCTGCCTCTTCTTGCTCTTCCTTCTCCTCTTTTGCTCTTCCTCCCCCTCCTCCTCTTGCTCCTCCATATCCCCCTTTCCTTCTGTGACACATAGAACTCTTCATTCCATAATTCTCTTCTACTGCTTGTTGGCAGTCCCATCTCTTTTACTTTCCTTATGGTGGTTACTCATAAATTGTCAGACAAATAATAAATGCATTTTCCTAGAAAATTCTGAATTTAATTGGACTCTTTATAGTTCTAAATAAATATGTAAATTTTAACACTTTTTCACCCATTTTCCTAAATGCTATTAATTTTCATAATCTCATGCTTCAGTTGTTAATTAAGAATTATTATCTTATTATGACTTATATTGCCAGTACTTTAATAACAATAATAACTATTTTGCAATCGATACTTAGATATACTACTGTGCTTTGTGAGTTTCTTTGCTCATTTTACTTCTGTCATAGAGGCAGGCTTTGACAGAGGGGCAGAAGGTACAGAAATATACAAAACAGAGAATTTTGCTATTAAAAGAAGGGAAAATGAAATGACAAGTGAGAAAACAAAACATTTTACTTATTTCAGTTCTGTTTCCAATATGATCTTATTAAAGCTTTAAACAGAAAAAATAAACAAGTAAATAAACTGACAGAAGTTAGGGCCTTATGTAATTTATTTTCAAATTCAACTTTAAAAATTGATAAAAATTTGTTCTCTAAAATTCCCTTACTTTCTGTACAAGAACATAAAAGGGAAAGCAATTTTACATATAAATATAGGTAACATACTCACTTCCAAAATCTGTTTCAATAAATATACTGTCATTAGTATATGAATTGCCATTATACAACACTTCTGATTTACAACTATAGTTTTTTTTCGGAAGAAGGTCTTTAAATTGTGCTTCTTTCTCAGTAGATGTCAAATTATCTGAAATAAATAATTATTGCATATGAGTACATAAATATATCACATCTAACTTTCTTTTTTAATCCATATTTATGATACTATAATATATTAATTGGCTAGGAAACCAATGCAAATGGTTGAAATAGTAAGTCAAAGGTCCTGAAAATGGTTTTGCTACACTCAACTTTTAAGGAAATACTTAGCAAGTATAACTTCATTTGAGAGTATCCCTCATTTAATGATGGAATGAGGCCTTGCCTCAGCATTCTCTGTTCAGAACTGAGATTGCACCTTAGTTAGCCTTTGCCTGGACAGACACTTTTTTAATTGCCCATCTGTCACACGTTTGCTCTGGCTGTGCTCACACTGCTTACACTGTATCAGGCATCTTTCCCTTGACATGATGATGACAGCAGATGCTGCACTCCATCCTCTGTATGCACATGTGTGTGTGTGTGTGTGTGTGTGTGTGTGTGTGCACAACTGACCTTCTTGCCAAATATGGTTTGGTAAGGGTCTTAGTGCCAAGGGCCTAGAAGCAGTTGCTGTTTTGCCATTATAATTATTTTCCAATAATAATAACAACTATTATTATCATTAAGCATTCTTGACCTTCTGTGTGAACTTTCTTGATGGAAGTCTGACATAGTAAACTCTTGAATCTTACAATCCCCTATCAGTTTTTCCTATCTATCAGGGTATAATCTCGTCAACAATGCCTGGTATATAGCAAATAATTACCAAGAAAAATATTTAAATTAATAAACTTTTACTTTGTCAGTATGACCCTTACAGGGTGAGTCTCCATTTTGTGAACTTGAGCAGTATAAATAATACAGTTGTTTGACTTCAAACATCCCATAAACCAAATAAATAAATAAATGGCAAGAGATAGGCAGGGAAGGAGGAGAAAAAGAATTAAACAGTATCTAGAAAAACTTTGTAGCATTAAAAAATTTTCTGATCAATGTTATAGTCTTACCACATTGATATTTGTAGTCAAATTTCTCTTCACCACAAGCAGGTTTTTCTTCCCATTTTAAACAAATGGAAGTATTTGCTACTTCTTCTGGTGTGCAATTAACTAACTTAAACTTTTCAAGATCTGTCAAGAATACAAAAATAGACCTGATTAACACTTCACAATCTGTATTATTTCCCAAATAAAGTCTCTAAAATTATATTCATGTCAAAATTTGATAAGTATATGATAACCTTCAGGGTTTGGTGCTTCCTGATCATTTAGTTGTTTTATTATTATTAATATTATTAATATTAATAATAATAATATCTACACTAAGCCTCAGGCCAGCATCATTCTAAATAGAGAAAAACTGAAGGCATTCCCTCTAAAATCAGGAACAAGACAGGGGTGCCCTCTCTCACCACTTCTATTCAATGTAGTTCTGGAAGCACTAGCCAGAGCAATTAGACAGACGAAAGAAATTACATGTATAACTATAGGAAAAGAAGAACTTAAATTCGCACTATTTGCTGATGATATGATCCTATACCTAGCAGACCCAAAAGGTTCTACCAAGAAACTTCTAGAACTAGTAAATGAATTCAGCAAAGTGGCAGGATATAAAATCAACATCCATAAATCAAAGGCATTCCTGTATATCAGTGACAAATCCTATGAAATGGAAATGAGGAAAATTACCCCATTCACAATATCCTCAAAAAAAAAAAATACTTGGGAATCAACCTAACAAAAGAGGTGAAAGATCTATACAATGAAACCTACAGAACCCTAAAGAGAGAAATAGAAGAAGATCTTAGAAGATGGAAAAATATATCTTGCTCATGGATAGGCAGAATTAATATTATTAAAATGGCCATATTACCAAAAGCACTCTACAGATTCCATATGATTCCGATCAAAATCCCAATGGCATTCCTCATAGAAATACAAAAAGTCATTATGAAACTCATCTGGAAAAATAAGTGACCCAGAATAGCTAAATCAATTCTAAGAAGGAAGAGTGAAACAGGTGGTACCACTATACCAGATTTTAAACTATACTACAGAGCAATAGAAACAAAAACAGCATGGTACTGGCACCAAAACAGGCTGGTAGACCAATGGTACAGAATAGAGGACACAGAGACCAACCCACAAAATTATACTACCTTATATTAGACAAAGATGCTAAAACCATGCACTGGAGAAGAATAGCATCTTCAACAAATGGTGCTGGGAGAACTGGAAATCCATAAACAACAAAATGAAATTGAGTCCCTATCTCTCACCATGCACAAAACTTAACTCAAAATGGATCAAGGATTTAGGAATCAAACCAGAGACTCTGTGTCTAATAGAAGAAAAAGTAGGCCCTAATCTCCATCACATGGGGTTAGGCCCCAAGTTCCTTAATACGATGCCTATAGCACAAGAATTAAAACCAAGAATCAACAAATGGGATGAATTCAAATTAAAAAGTTTTTTCTCAGCAAGAGAAATAATATGTGAAGTGAATAAGGAGCCTGCATTCTGAGAACAAGTTTTTACCTCTCACACATCAGATAGAGCTCTAATCTCTTTCGGTTAAATAACAAAAAAACAAATAACCCAATCAACAAATGGGCCAAGGACCTGAACAGACAGTTCTCAGAAGAGGATATATAATCAATCAACAAATACATGAAAAAATGCTAACCATCTCTAGCAATCAGAGAAATGCGAATTAAAACCACTCTAAGATACCATCTCACTCTAGTAAGAATGGTAGCCATTATGAAGTCAAACCACAACAAGTGCTGGTGAGATTTCCGGGGAAAAAGGTACACTCATACATTGTTGGTGGGACTACAAATTGGGGCAGCCAATTTGGAAAGCAGTATGGAGATTCCTTGGAAAACTAGGAATGGAAATACCATTTGACCTAGCTATTCCTCTTCTCAGACTATACTCAAAAGACCTAAAAACAACATACTACAGAGACACAGCCAAATCAATGTTTATAGCAGCACAATTCACAATAGCTAGACTGTGAAGCCAACCTAGATGTCCTTCAAAGGATGAATGGATAAAAAAATGTGGCATTTATACACTATAGAATATTACTCAGCACTAAAAAATAATAAGATCATGGCATTTTCAGGGAAATGGATGGCATTAGAGCAGATTATGCTAAGTGAAGTTAACCAATCCCAAAAAAACAAATGCCGAATGTCTTCTCTGATATAAAGGAGGTGACTCAAAATGGGGTAGAGATGAAGAGCATGAGAAGAAAATTACTTCTAGATAGGGAAGAGAGGTGGGAGGGAAAGGGAGGGAGAAGGGAAATTGTATGGAAGATGGAAAGAGACCCTCATCATTATACAGATTACATGTATGGTTATGTGAGGGAAAAAAAAAAAAGAAGTGTGTCACATTAGATTGGGTAGAGAGAAATGATGGGAGGGGAGGGGAGGAGAGGGGAGATAGGAAGGGCAGCAGAATAAAATAGGCATTATTATTGCTGTATGTATATATGTGATTGTATGACCAATGTGATTCAGCAACCTGTACACTCAGAAAAAGGAGTAATTATACCCCATTTGATTCAAATGTAAAAAAAAAAAAGAAAGAAAGATTTGATAAGCATATGTATAGCTTTTGAAAAAGCCTGCTAACCTTCAGGGTTTGGTGCTTCCTGATTATTTAGTTTATTATTATTATTATTATTATTGGTTTGCCTTTATTTTTAATTAACACATAATTGGTACTAATTTGTGATGTACAATGTGATGTTTTGATACATGTATGTGTTGTGTAATGATAATGTAAGGGTAGTTATATGTATCACTTCAAACTTTTATCATTCTTTATGGAAAACAGTATTTATTATTTTTTGAACACCATACACTTCAGTAGGGTTTCATTTAGAATTTATGTTACGTTTAAAAATAAAGGGTGAAAAATATCTAGATAAAATTTCAGTTTTGCACATTTTAAAAGATGTCATTTGCTTTCTTATTGGTATGTTCGTTTTTCTGTGAACTCTTTGACATTTACTAGGACTATTATTGCACAAAATATTCGAGTTTTCCATCTTGGGGAAGGCATTTTTAAATATTGTCAATTTCCCTATTTAGTGATTTTTTATTTCAGTAGTTTTTGGAAAACGAATGAATTCAATGGATTTTTTCTTAAAGCATCAGATTGTAACATATTCAAATGTTAATAAATTGCTCAATAATCTTCACTTTACTAAATGACAAAAGAATTTTTAGGTAACTATTCAGTCTTTCAATCACTCTTTCAAATGTATTTTGCTAAGAAATACTTTACTGGAGTCTGCTTGTCACCTTAGGTCATTTCTCTTTCCCAGCAGTGGTGTAGTTCACAAAATTAGCTTGATGTCCTAATGTAACGAAACTCTACTGTGAAATTATTTTGGTTCTTCCCATACACATCAAATCCTTAACTTAAATATGTGTGTGTATAAAAGATACGTGCCTATATAATATATACATATATAATAACTTTAAATAAGAGAAAACATAAATAATCAGGTAGTGGAATAAATCATATTTAAGTTACATGATCTCTTTGTAAAAGAAGCAGAAGCGGTGATCCAGGATATGAAGAGAAGGCTTGTATGACTTCATCATTTTTCCTGGGTTAGGGGAACATACAATTCAGTCATTGTCTACTTGAATTCCCTCAGCCCTGTTCTCTGATCAGACTAGTTCCTGGGACCACTAGAATACATATGCAAACGGTGCTGTGTTAATAAATATACAAATAGAAATAAATTGGTATTTACCTGGTGGTACATCTAATTTTAACACTTTAGGTGGAGCAATACATGAAGAATGTGATATTTTCAATTCACCATTGTAACATCCCTGTAGATTTTGCAATATTGGTTCACATTCTTGAAGGTTACATGACACATTATCTTTAACATTCAGCTCTGCCACAAATAATTTATTAGACTTGTCATATTTATAATTCACAGAGATGTCCTTGTATTTTTCCTCTGAAAGAAAATAAAAGTAAGAATTACCTTTTATAAATAATAAATAAAACTACATTAAATACAAATTCCTTAATATATATTTTTTAAAATGTCAAATTACAAACAAAATATCCCCACAAACATAAAAAAATAAAACAGAAGAAATACATCAGGGGCCTCCATACCACTTTTTAATAGTTCCCTTTACTTTACTTATCAAGGACTCCAACTTATAAATTTATATTTGGATGGTTATTGTGTTAATCTCTATCTTCCTAATGGGGCTATAAATTCCATGAAAACCACAATTAGTTTATTTTGAACACTGACATAAATTCAGGTCAATACATAATATCTGTTATTAGTAAGAGCTCAATAATTACTTGTTGAATTAAGGCACAAATCTGACAAATTTCTTCTAATTTATAATTTCCCTTGTTTTCTAAAATGTGGTTATAAATTATAGTCTTATCATTGTTTCTCCCAATATGTGGAATGTTAATTATTCATAGACCATATGCCCTCATTCAATCCTTGATTTAATTTTTTTTATAATAACAAACACCTTCTAAACACTTTAATTTAATGTCAACAATTTCCACTGACTGTAAAACTATCTTTTTAACAAATATCAATCTATTCACTTGTTTTTATTTCACAAAAATTCTTAAGACCTTGTTATGTTTAAGAGACTGTGCCAAACTCTAGAAATACAAACGCAAGTCAGACATAATCAACTTTTAGAAATGTAGAGTTCAATGTGGAGATAAACACAGATTCAATTGCAGGAGACAAGCAAAAGTCTGTAATAAGATTAAGCAATACTAATCTGTGAGCAAAGAGAGAGATATCTATTCATATTGGAGGGAGAGTGGAGAATTTCCAGAAAAGATGACTCTGTTTGTGTTTTAAAATATGAATGGAAGATACAGTACCAAATACAGGGGCCAGAGAATATGGATGGAGTGGGACTGAAAGTATAGAGAAAGAGCAGGAGGAGACACAAAGGCAGGAGCATGTGTGTTTGCAAAAGTAGTTTTGTCTTACTGAAGAGAAGAGTGTAAGTAGAGGATGATACCTGGGGAGAGTTGCACAGAAACCTGAACATAAAAGGTTGCATTACCTAAACAAATGCATGAAACAAATGTATACACTTAGTATAAAGATCAGCCTATAGAAAGCTACTGAAGGTAGTGGCTTCAGTGGTGAGATTTAGAAGGAAATGTAAGGATGAACCTGACTATAAAGACTTTGCTTCTGCTGGGACAAGAGGAAGAAAATGAGAGAAGAATGGACATCCTGTTTCCATATGTGTGTACTGAGCTATCCCCTGGCCTGGCAAGACAGAGATGAGGGGATCAGAAATGGACTTGTTTTTCTTCTTTCTTTCTTAATATATTTTGAAAATATTACTCACATATTATTATCTTTGCCCCATTCCAAAGTTAACTTGCTATCATTTCATTTTACAAATAATTAACTGTAGTTAAGAGGCTTCATCAAAGTTGTCTAACTTTACAATCCCGGATATCAAAACCAGGGCTGAATGTGAAATCTAACCATCTTGCCTCTGAGGAATCCTGGCTTTCTAGATCTGGGGCTAGTCATTCATGTGAAATTAGAGCTGGGGGGTTCTTCTTCAAATCTTGGAATAAAGAAGAAAATATTTAAAGTGATATTCCACACTGATGTAGGTTACCTCTAAGTAAACAAACTTACCACATGTTGGTCCAGGTGTAGTAGCAACTGTAATAAAAAAGAAAAGAATGTAAATTATTATTATTATTATTATTATTATTATTATTATTATTGTTTTGAAGAATAGAGCTTCTCTAGTCATTTTGGGGGAAAGCTGGTTCACATTTTTGTTTTTTTAACTTCATGAACTATAAAGTCTATCTAGTTAGGTTAAAACAATGGAGAGTTTGCCTAGTACCATGTTCTGATATCAAACCCCAAATGTTACAAAGTAATGAGCTAGTTCTATAAAATAGTCACTAAACACAATTGCAACAAAAACAATATTAAGGGCTGACTCAGCAGTGGAGCACTTGTTTAGCATGTGTGAGGCACTGGGTTCTATCCTCTGCACCACATGAAATAAAGTAAATAAAATAAAGGTATTGTGTCCATCTACACCTAAAAGTATTTTTTAAAAAAATCAAGACTCTTTGGTACACATCTAAATACATTATGATGACAAATAATCACACTGCGAGAGATATTTTAAAGGTCCTCTTCCCCTTTGCTAGCCTAAACCTCAACTTTCATGGCTATAATACTTATTAAGAGAAGTTTATACTTTGCTTTCAAAAATCATATTATAGGTAAAGATTGTGTTGTTGTTCAGTTTAACTTTTGTAAACTCCTTTAAAAGGAGTTTTGCAAAGAGAAAAATAAATTGCTCTTTCAACAAATTGAGTAGTATATTGTGTGAGCATATGATTTGACTGAAGAATCGGAAAGAAATGCTAATCTTCCTCAGAGTTGGAAGAATTTAGGGGAGAATGGTGGACTTGCAGACTCTGCTTTTGCCAATCCAGATGTGGCCATTGCTATGGGCATTCCCAAGGAGCCCCATCCATTGACCTCCATGCCTGCATGCTGCTTGACCAAAATTGCCACCCATCCTCTGCTACCTATCCAACACTTAGAAAGGAGAGCTCTACTGACAGCTTTATTCATTTCCACACTAATACCTAAACTCACTCTTAGAGAAAGAATTTCTAATAGATATGGTTATTTCTCATATGTTTTCATAAAGCATACAATTTGTGGGGAGCATTACTGCAGTATGGTGGCTATTACAGTAAGATTATATGGTGATCTCATCAGTTCTTGCACTGCTATTCCATGGCTCTCAGGAGTGGAATTCTAAGTTGAACATCACAAAGAAAGCAGCCCCCGGAAAAAGAGATGGAAGACCAGGCTGTGAGTACATCCACAGTAATGATGAGAGTACAACTGCATGACTGAGAGTATGGTTGTCACCTTTTGTTGTGGTTAGAGGGGCAGTGCTCCATGGAGTAGTTGACTGGACTTCTAGGGTTGTATTGCCAGAACCTATAAGGACATGAACAGAAGAATAAAAATTAATGAGTTTGTTCTATTAAAGGGTGAGGGGGGAAACTCTTTAGCAAAGATAATGTGCTCATCAAATGTTTGCTCTAGGAATCCTTGTTTGAACAGATACTTGCTTATTTTTGAAATAATCAAATGAACCAAAGATTTCCTATGACAAATCCTTTTAGATAATTAATGTTTCAAGTAATTTGAACTAAACATCATATAAGTTGATAGCAATTTATGCATCTTCTATTTTTATTCTTATCTGATGTGTAATCCTCTTCAAACGATTCTTTCTCCTTTCAATTTCAACTCTCCTTATTTTCCATATTAAGGGGATTGGTTACCCTTTTGTATTATCCACTGCATATCAGACTTTTTTGCACATTCAGTTTTTCATATCAATCTCATGAAATGAGTATTATTATATCCATTTTTACAAAAGGGAGAATCGATATTCAGAAAATACTAGCAACTGGTCCTAAAATCAACTAGAAAAATGAAGAAGCTGGATTTGATCCCAGGGCTAGATGACATGAAAGCTCATTCATTATCTATTCTTTTTTTACCACAAACCTTTATAATCTTAGTAATAAAAACATGTCCAGAGAAAGCTTACTGGTAAGTTTCTTGTGCTTAATTTAGTATCAAGATGTAAAATTCTATAAATCAGGAAGCCTGCAAATAATATTTGGAGTGATACAAGAGATACATTCCAGTTTCTAGTTTCTATTTCATTATCCGTAGCCTAAAGCACCTGCAACAGCATAGGCAAACCTGAGGAGTTCTCTGTGGTGCTGATGTTGGTGGTGTGTGCAGGTAAGACAGCAGAGCTGTTGTATGCAGGTGTGTGGGTGACTGCTGGAGTGAAGGCTGCAGGAATGGTGCTGATTAGTCTCCTCCCATCAGGGACACCTGCAATCAGAAGGGCCATCAGTACTGTCACTTGATCCTATCACGCAAGGGCAGTAGTTAGACAGCCCACATAAATATGATTACTGAAGCTAAGGCAGAGCAGGAGCTTTCAGGCATATCTGCTGTATCACCATATATGCATTCTGCAAAACTGTGCTAAAAGTATGTGGGTTTGTGGGAAACATAAACCTATACAGCTTTGTAATCAGACTACAAATTAAAAAATATTTGGAGTCCCAGGAAGTAGCTTGGACAGCACAGGGTGGCCAAGCTTTTTAGCTGAGAGTTGCTTTAGGTAATATTGAAACTATATCAGAGCAGCAGAGAGGGATGCTATCTTGGTGATGCAGATAACATGAAGACTAAAATGAAACTCTGCATATAAAAGACTGTGTTAAGGTTGACACAGGAGGAAGTAGGGCCTGGCACCTGCTGAGAACCTCGCATGAGTGCACCTCTCTAGGGAAGGATCTCTGTGTGCAGGTGCTCAGTTTTAATTTTCTTAAAATAGAAACAATGGGCTCCTGCCTATTCAGTAGCTGAGCTCAGAGTTCTTTCTGGCTGAAGGTTACACTTCTACTTTCACTGGGTAAATTCCCTTACCAGAAAAATATCAAATTGGTTTGGACCCAATACACAGTATTGGTACATTTTACTGAAATAATTCCCTTATTTTCTAATAATAGATGAGATAATAAGTATAGAATCTAGTGTTATAGAAGCTGCACATTGTACTCAGTTAAGATTTTTCCTTGTCAGGCTTCAAAGCACTTAATGTACATTACAGTCTGTCCCCCAGACATCACATCCTGAACTGCAGTGTGACTAGTGCGAAAAGAAACATGAGCTATCCCCTATTCCAGAGTTTGTTTGGTTATTTCAGTGAGGATAGCTGGGGTCATCAGTTCAATGATATGAAATTACGCCCCTCTGCAGTGAGACTCTGCATTTCGGCTGTGATACACATGCACATTCTGCAAATGGCTTTAATGTGCATATGCAGGCATCTTCCAATTGCTAATGGATTGCAGCCCCTAATTTAACACATTCCTTCTTTTGGAATTGGAAATACATCTCCCTCCTAATTGAGTTTAAGTTCTTAGTTCAGTCTTCAAAACCTACAAAACACCCACATTTAACTAAAGCCACCAAAGAGAATGAATGAAGTAAACACCAGTTCATCAGTTCTGGATCCCAAAAAGGGCTGCAGAGGAGTAGGAAAGTTTATTTATTTATACTTTTAAAATTCATTTAGACTTAGAACTGCCAGTCTGCAAAGTTTGAAAGCAGCCAGGTTTGTCTCTAGCCATCTTCCACCTTCCTTCCTGCTCTTCTCTCACTTGCCTCTTCTTTCCTCCCATACAACCCCTGTCCCCATGCGGGTCCTGAGGTACCCCCCCCCACCCCATTTTCAACTTCTCCAGATTCCCTGCTTTACCTCCTCATTTGGAAGCCACATTTCCCTCCTTAGGGAGGTAATCTCAGCCACAGTTTAGGAATGGCATTTACAAGTTTAATCGGGTTGATTCCTCAAAATAGATCTTTAATTAGTGGAATTAGCCACCGTGAGAAGAAGGATTCTTTGATGAAGGCAGAGTAGACGAGTTTATGTGACAAGCAGTCTCCAGGGGTCAGTTTTCTTTGGTTACTTTACAATTTCTTCCCCTCTACAACTTCTGAGTCTATGAATTTACTGAAAGCACCAAATAGTCTATTGTGGTTCCCTTGGCAGCTGGCTTAAGTGGAATGTGGCTGGAGGCAGGGACAGTTCTTCTAGTTTTTTAACATGTGTAGGTTTCTTGTAATATTTTCATGCCAAGAAGACAGCATTAATCCTTCAAAATAAATAATTATGTTGTTTATGTGCTTAACTTCCATGTTTGAATTGTACCAGGAAGCACTACTCTACTACCAGGTGTACTTGGATGTTATTTCTTTAACATCCAAGTACTCAGGCCACTCAATTTACATATGTGAATGTGTGGAATTATGACCTGAGAAGGGACATGATTGTTTTATCTGTGGGACAAAAAAAAAAAAAAAAAAAAAATGGCACCATGATAGGATTTAGACACTACTTTTGGAAAGATAGGTCAAGAATACTTTGTGTTGTTATGAATACAAAGATGCTTAATATGAAAGAATCTGGACAATTGGTAGAAAAATACAAGCAGGTATTTCTTTTTTTCAATTTTTAAATATAATTTCATTCTTTAGTGCCTTTCATCAATAACAAGCAATCACCTGTTCTTCATGATTGTTTGTGAATTTGAGGTTTTAAAGACTCATTACTCTTTATTACTAGCAACAAAATTTCACTGTACAATAACTGCCTAAAATAGAAAGAAACACAGTATATCATGATAACTGGCTCTTCCCCAGCCCTTTTTGCTGTAGCCTCAATCTGCATTCTTTATTATTTCATGTTTGTTAGAATGTCCTGTGTTATGTGATTTCATATTCATATCCTAAGGGTAATTACGAAATTCCAACTATATCAACGAGCAAGTGCTATACATTGAACAAGTGGCTGGATTTTTTCACACCCTTCTTTAATACAGGAAGTTGTTGTGTACTCCTCATATTTGTACAAGTCTAAAAGACCCGCAAACCTGAAGGATCAGGCCTGCTCAGAGTAGCCGTGAGTGTGGTAAGCACAGCCGTGCTGCTGAGTGTCTGCGGGTCAGTTCCTCCAGAAGAGGGCGCCTGCGAGTCGGTGTGCGTGGGTGGGGCAGGCGTCTGAGAGACTGGATCACCTAGGCAAGAAAATGAGATCATTCCATCAGTCTTCTCCACTGCAGGAGAAAATCCAAACACTAAGAGACTAAAAAGGAGCAAGTTTCCATTATAGTTACCAAACTGTGAAGTGACCCAATCTATTAAAATGTGCCTGCCAATTTTGAAGCTCACCTGGCAGGAAGATGGCACCTGAGTTCCCAGTCCCCAGATTCCTGGGGGCTCCTTTAGCTAGAAGAAGCCTTAGAGGATTCACGTTTCCGGATTGCTTTTGTGACTTTCAACTTTCTATGATCATTTCAAATTCTCCTTCAACTACAAACTGAATGCTGGAACATTTCCTTGCTCCTCCAATAAACTAATGTCTCTTAAGAATCACAAAGAAACAGAAAAATGGACAAGCCATGTAGTAGGCATCTGAGTAATATGTACAATATCCAAAAAGAATGGGGGAAATGCTCATCATTATAACAAATGTAAATCAACATCAAGTATTTTTAAATACTATATTGACAGTTTTGACAGATTGATAATATTTATTGCTAGGAGAAGTGTAGAACCAGTTAAACACGTGTTTGCTTATATACACATGTGCACATACACACTCAGGTAACCACAGTTCGTGTACGTTGCAACTATTTTGAATGGTGCATATTATATCATCAGAAGAGTGAACTAAAGGATTTTTCCTTGAGTTTATCAGTGAGCAAGAAAAAATTGGCTGCATTCTAAATTATAAATCAATCATAATCATAAATCAAATAGTGTATATAGAATTTGTTGTAGCAGATAACTGAAATATCACCCAATGGCAAGTTTGTTTTCTATATAATAAAATGTGTCCTTTTATTAGAAAGCAGAAGACACTTTTCCAAGCAAAATTTGCCATCAAATTAATACTGCCAAAATAAATTAGTATTTTAAGATTATGTATCCTTGTTTCCAATTATTTCAATTTTAAACCTTTTTCCTCATATGCTCTCTCTGAAAATCTATGAGTGTACTTTGTTCAGGTAAAAAAGATAGTAAGTGGGAGTAAAGAGTCAGAAATGTCTCAAATGTATGACTTTTAGTGTGTATGTGAAGTGAAACATGGAACCTTTAATATGGCAGACACTCTGTGACATGGCTCAAAATAACAACTTAGAATGAAATGTTCCACCTAGCATCAGCAACTCCATCCTTACACTGCTTTTGTAGAAACATCAGGCAATGAATTCAGATGTTTCAATAGGTTCTAGCCACCTCTCTGCTATTGGTGGCAGGAGGAAAAGATTAAATATCAGCCAGTAATTGCTGAAGAAGACATTATCCGTTTATTTAATAACTTACTAATATATTTCATCAGTATTTGTATTCAAAACACTGCAACATACTCTAAACAAAGTTTTTGTGACTGTGTTATATTGTTTCACAAATTAAGATAAATGGCATTATTACTAAGCAGTCACATAGCTTCGTCTCTTATCATATTATGTCTGCAAACCAGTTTGCTTAAGAAAATGACATCTAGCACATTGTTTCAGAAATACATGGGCAACTGTCCTGTTGGTAGACTTATGTACTGAATATACTAGCAGACTTAATATTGACCAGCAAGTGAGCTGGAATTATTGATACGTGAATGTTCTAAGGAGCAAAAGTACTTTTAACATCAATCTGATATTTTGCTATAATATTTTGCCTTAAATTACACTGTCAGGTCTTACAACTCGGGTTAATTAAAATAAATTTTAAATAATGCAAATATCTTTGGGAGAAACCCACATAACAAAACTGAGGTAACAATCCTCAGAGTAAATTTTTAAAAATAAATTGTCTATGTTCAATAATTTTCTGATGATATGAACATGGAATGGAACAAAGGAGTGGGAAGATTCTACTTTAGCTCTGATAAGGAGTTCCAATGTGTCCTGGGCTGCAGCAAACCTGAGTGAGTGGAGAGAATGATGCTGAATGTGGAGATGGAGGACACTGGAAAAACTTCCCCCTCCTGATTTACTTAGGGCCTTTCCTCCTTCCCTTTCCCTCTTCCTAATGGCACATATGCATGACATTAGTCAATCAATATTTTATAGACACTTAATATTACCCACACTTTATGCACTTGAATAAAATACATCCTTAGAAACTGCACACATAAAGAAAAGCTGTTTGATTACTTTAGAATATTTTTAAACAGATAAGGTTTTCCTAATATATTTCAGTTACGAACATTTTTATGTCAACCTGTCATAGCAAAAACATTAGCATCATCCAAAGGGTCCAGGGAGACTTGGCTGAAGGATCACCTGGACTAGGAGAAGATGTGGTCTCTGAGGAGTCATTTTCTCTTTCAGAGATGCTTGCGAGTGAGGGGGTAGTGGTGGAAGTCAGTAAGGGGCTAGTTGGAGGCAGAGCACTGGAAATTGCTGTGATGTTCAGTCCTTCTATATTAATGGGAGATGGAAAAAAAGAAGAAATAAATACATGAATCATCCTGAAACTCAAATTCACCTGAATATACCAACTCTCTAGTCCATTATAATGTGTATGCCACGCCCACTACACATGTGTGTCATAGACATGTTGTGGGTGCAAATACAAGTGCATGCAGAAATACAATATGCAGACTTAGATAATAAACCAATCTACAAAATAGTAGCAAGAGATAGAAGTGGGGAAAATGGTCTTAAAAATATCTTTCCTTTGCTGCCTTCCCATTAAATTTCTGGGTTTTTCAAAGCATTTGGATTCAGAAGGATGGAGAACAATGGGTAAAGATGCTTAAAGGAAATTTTAAAAAAACTTTTAGATGAAGAAAATGAAGGAGAAAGATAAAGTCAGAAAAAGGTTATCAGGAGAGACAAGATTCCAAGAGGAAAAAAGAAAAGACAAAAATTCTAGATACACACAAATTTTTAAAAATAAATAAATAAAATGTAACCAAAGCAAAAAAAAAGTGTGGGTAAAGGAAAACAAAACAAAATTCACAAATAGGTATACAAATGACCCATATTTATGAAAATGTTAACATGTCCTCAACTTTATGATAACAAAAGAAACACAATTTAAGGTACAGAAGTAATATTTTCCACAGTTCAAATTTACTTTTTTTTTTTTTTTTTTGAAAAACCAAACCTGTTTTTATTACAAAGTGGAAACTAGAAATGGGATTTCATTCTGCAGAGGTTATCACATGGAAATAAAAAAAAATGCAAAACACCCCTCCTTTTAAAAATAATAAATGGCATAAATCATGTCGACAGCTGACCATTACACGGTGACATTCCTATGAGTTTTGCACCAATAAGAAGCTGAATTATATTAATAACTGTGCTTTCTCCTAAGCATTTAATTAATTTAGCTCTTCCCATTTTGGAGCAAAATGCTTTGCAAATATTTGTGACCAAGTAGTAGTTAAATAAGTACCTGCACAATTGATGTGTATGTGCACTTGGGAATAATTTTCTTCAGGGTAAATTAGCAGTGCATATGCAAGGCCTTTAAATTTGCATGTGGTTTTTGAATGAACAAATCTATTTTTTTGTGAAAGAATAGGGAAATATACCAAACTGCTTATTTTTAAACTTACATGTGATTTCTGGAATTATAGAAATTAATGTTTTCTAATTTTTCTGTTTAACATGTATTAATTTCTTTGAATAGCAAATTATACATTTTCAAATATTCAATTAATCAAAACTAAAATATTACAAAATTACTCAAATTAATTCAGTTCAAAGGTTAGGTGATAGAAAACGGCACAAATATGGGAAGATGGAAAGATTGGGAAAACTATAAAAGAAGTGGGGAGATGAGAAAAAGAACTAAAATTGGGATATTTCTGATTAGAAAATTAAGAAAATATAAATAGGAATGACAGGAAGAAACCCTAGTTTCATCCATTAATGCTAAAAGTAAATTTTCACTAAATATGGATAAAACCAATCTGAATCATACCGAACTGCAAATACATGGGAAATATCACATAATTATTCTGTGATTATAGAAATCCAAAGTCCTAGTGCACTTGTTACATGAGTTATTTTCCAATGATAATATTCACTATCTAGAATTATATAACCAGGTGACTCACAATTCAATCCATTTAGTAACAAACTTTCACTCATAATTATTTGCCAACATAACCAATGAAACAATGAGCCAGTAGCTATTTCCAGTCTTTGGGGTCAAATTGAAAGCCTAACCATAGTATTTTCCTATCTACTATTCATTGAATAAAAGGGAGGGAAGGGAAGGGAAAAGGAAAGAGAAGTGAAGAGGAGAGGAGAGCAAGGGAGGGAGGAAGGACTGAGCTTAATATTCTATTCACCAATGTTTGCTCACATTACAGACATGGCAACTATTCATGTGTTATTTTTAGGTTAGATCAATTTTTGGTGTTGGCAGGATTCCAATGATCCCTTTTGCTCTGAGAGAAATGTTGCAACAAGCTCTCTTTAGCATCCACTCCCGCTCTTTTGTTAGATTTGAATTACAAGGAAACTTTAGAAGGAGAATCAGTCCAAACACCCAATATAACAAACAATGCTATGCTATTTTGAAGAGTGGCATTTCTTTTTTTTTAATATTTATTTTTTAGTTGTAGTTGGACACAATACCTTTATTTTATTTACTTATTTTTATGTGATGCTGAGGATTGAGCCCAGGGCTTCACACGTGCTAGGTGAGCGCTCTACCACTGAGCCACAACCCCAGCCCAGAAGAGTGGCATTTCTAAAGTCTTTACTTCCAACAAAGCAAATTCAGTCCTGGTATATGAAGCTTGGTGTTCAGAGAACTGCTCTCCCATATAGAAGTCTCCATATCCTTGCACACACTTACGCTCTAGTTTCACAAATAGAAAGTTAAGATTAGGAAATATGCTTCAGTGGCCAATTCCACTTTGTCTCCAAACCATCTCTTTGGTGAGATTATTGGTTCCCAGTGATAACATTCTTGTTGACAATATTAGGGAGAGAACATTCTCTTTTGCATAATGTGTTACAATTTTAACTCACCAGTTTTTATCATTTGAAGATTTATGACTGCAGAGTCAGGACAGAGGAAATGGAAGCTCCCTCACAATGGTACCAAGTCATTTACCATTTTAAACACTGATACCTTGTTCTACCACATATCCGTCTCTCTACAAAAACACTTGTCTATAAAATTGAGCATAAACTAATTGTCTATGAAAGAGGTGCTAACTTTCATTTGAGAAGATGTCCTAAATCAATCACAACCTGCTATTCAGGAATGACCTAAATTCCATTAGACCTTTAGAAAATTAAAAGAATAAAAAAATAAAAATTAAAAAAAATTAAAAGAGTATACTTCTTACACAGATTTGGGAGTGTTTTCATTAGTGTTGGAGTAGATTTTGTTTTCATTATTGGGAAAGAATTTTTATTTAATGACAAAAATAATGCCTATAATTATCCAATTTTCAGAATATGTCAAATGTGTCAACTTTAGAATTGTGTGTTACAATTATTAAGTCAGAATTGTATCAGTGATTTACATATCTTCTCAGTGCATACTGTCAACTGTATTTTTAATCAGGAAATAAATAGTACATTTTCAATAATGATAACATTTAAGTTACATGATCTATCTTTAACTGCCTGCAATTTAATTTCTCTATTATTTTGTGTGTAATATATAAAAATTTATTGGTAGAATTTTTATTTTTTTAATTTATTTATCTCAAGATTTGGACAGATTTTAAGACCATTCATGCAGTTGTAATTTGAATATTTGAAATGATTATTACAAAATATCTCAATAGTCAAGGCTTTTTTATGCTTTGAAAAAGGCAAATTACTCTTAAAGAATTATTATGCAAATAATTAATAGTTTATTAAGAATATATGTGGAAATTTAAATATTAATAAATTATAAATGTTAAAAAATATTAATTCTTAAATAAACATAATTATGTTTAGACTTCTCTTCAATATCTCAGATAATTTTTAACACGCATTTAGACAACAAATATTTGTATTCTAACTTATTTATTTGTAATGTTAAAATATTTAAAAGTAACGAGAATCCTGTCATGTGATTTACTGTCAACTTTAAGAGAAGTCAGTGCTTATATATGATAATGTATATACAACTTAATAATATATTGAGGTACTTATCAAACCTATCTCATAAACAGGATGGAACAAGTGAATGTCAAGAATCATTCAGAATTAAAAAACTTGTTCTTAAAATTATTATTTTGAATAATAAAAATATGTCTATATTAAATATGTAACCTTTGAAATAAGAACATAAAATGAAGAAAATAGAAACATTGATTCATTCTTACCACCACTGAGAGAAGTTGAGATTTGCCCAGCAAAATGGAAAACAAAAACCTCTTAGAAAACTTCAGTTTACATATGCATGCAAGTATATGGCAAATTTAAATTTACACATCATCTTTATATTAGAACATTTATAAAGTTTCAATTTTCAGTATTTTTAGTTCTTTGAAACTATTTTTCCTCTCCATATGTTTTAGAATGTGCCATAGAAGTACATAGGTGAAACATCTTATTTAGATTTTCAGGTTGATGGCCGGCTGCTGGAAGTGGCATTCGGGGTTTCTGGATGCATTTAAGTCATGATCTACAGGTGTATGTATGGTTGGCATAGTGTTAGAGAAATAAGAATTTGAGGTTTGTTTCACAGTCTTTGGATAGCCACTGGAGTGATGTCATGAAGGTGGATGTAATGAAGAAGCATTTGAATTTAGATCAAACTTTGAGAAATGGAAAATGGATTAACAGATGACAAGACTGAAAACAAAACAAAAAAAATCATGGGACTACAGGAAAACAAATGAGAGACACAATATCCTTATGAGGACAATGGCATCCCCAAAGAAACAGGAGAAGAAAGGGTCCATGAAACACTTAGGAAGTTGCCATCAAGACTGGAAATCTTTGGGAGCAAGAATGTGGGAGACTATTAAAGAAAGCACTCATACTGATGGTTTCACATTAAAGTGAATTACAGTAGATAGGTCATGGAGAATTTCATTATACTAAAAAAAAGAAAGAAAAAGAAAGTGAAAGAAGAGAATTTGATAAGCTTGAGATTCCATGTAAAATTTTTCAGTAGCATTTGAATGCAGAGGTTGGTAGCTCAAGATACACCTGGACTGGAACTATAGTTCAGCATATAGCTGGATATTGCAGCTATGGGGGCAAAGGAGATCCCCAAAGCTGCATAAAATAAGGAGACTCCAAAACAGAATCCTGAAGTTAAGTGGCAATTAAGAAGAAGGCTAGCAAAGCTAACCAATTAGGTCAAATAACATGGGAATCTACTTGGCACAACTGGATTCAACATGGAGATTGTGAGATTGCAGTAAAGAGCAGCTTTGTTGGCACAATAGAAGCTGCATTCAGTCTCGAGTAAAGGCACATGTGTTCATCCTATCTTACTGAATGACAATCAAGAAGAACATTAAGTTCTTTTTCAAATGATATCTAAATGAGATTGTGAAAGGGAGCCAAGCATTGAATGGAATGAGGGATGGACTAGTATTTAAGATGTCTTCCTGCCATGAGATGTCATTTTCTGAGGACAAACTGATCTGAAAACATCTCTTCCCCTCAGAGGTGCCACCAGAGGAGTATGACCACAGTATTCTTCATCAACACTCAGTGGCTTAGGCCTTGGAATGAAATGTATTTTTATGTACATGTGCTGGTGGTATATGTGTATAACTGATGGGTAGTGTATAATTATTAAAATATGCATTTTCTTATTATGTTTCTCTATTTTTTTCTTGATCGTTCATTCTGATCATTCATTGCGTTGCTTAGCAATGGGCGCATGCTCTGAGAGATGCATCATTAAGTGATTTCATCTTTGTGAAGCATCATGGAATGTACTTTCACAATTTAATATTGCTATAGCATCACTAGTTGATAAAATCTCATGGGGTCACTGTTGTATATGTGGTCCACTGTAGACCAAAACATTGTTATGTGGCACATGACTTAATTATTTTATATAGATTATGGGTAATTTTTTCCCTCTTCATGTTTAGTAATTTTTTTATTATTCTATTCCATATAAATTATTGTTATTTTTATTTTTCTGTTAAACACCTATTCTCTCCTCTTATTCATAATTTTTTCCTCTTAGGTTCTTAGAATTCTATTGGTTTGCAAAAGTAGTAATAAAAAATAAAGTATTAGTATAGCATTAAATAATAATTCTCATGTAATAAATGAATAGAAAAATATCCCTCATGGTATGGTAAAGGATACAGTATATCACCAAATTTAAAACACTCAAGTTGCTTTGAGCATATAAATACATTTCAGACAATATATTTCTCTTTATCTGAGAAAGAGATGTGCTTTTAAATATCTAAATTATTTTTATACACTCTTTCTTAATATCAACATGTAACTCCTTGAACCCTGAAATGAGTTAATTTGGTTCAGTTGGGTTCAAGAAGAATTCATTGTTTTGAGGGCATGTGATCAGATGTGAAGGTTGAATGTGACAACGGTGTGGTCCTTGCCCTGGAAAAATTTATACTCCATATGACACAACACCCAGTAGCCTACAAAGACATTTAATTCATGGATGAACCCAATTCAGACTAATGACTAAAATTACTTCTGTGGCAGATTAGCAAGCATTGAAAGAGAAAGATCAGCAGCTGTAGCTAAAGAATTTTCCAGATAGTAGGTGGTCAATAAGTTAACTCTTGAATGATTCTGAGAGTAAATTCAGGGTAGAAATCAAACAGATCTGACTATAACAGCTTTAGGAGAAAAGGTGAGGAGCAAGCTTTAGTGGTTCTGATAAGGAGGTTTAATTTTTTTCCTGAGAGTGATACAAGCCATCAGATCAATGAATATAAAGAAGAAATCAGGTAGTAAATCTGGTAACGGAGAAAAGAGGAATCCGTGGACATGCCCCAGCTCCAACACTTATTTCACAGACCACTAGACTTTTGGGATCTGACCTGTTAGCGTGCTGCCATTGAAATATGTAGCTTCAAGATATAGAGTATTTTATAAAAGGAAAATATACGCTGTTGAGGAAATGAATGTTTTTTAAAGAAAAAAAATTTGAATATTAGAGTAAGTATGCTAGAAATGTTTGCAAGTAGTGGACTGTTCACTGGGCCCTATCTGTGTTAAATACCTCAGAAAAAAATGAATTTAATTCCAAGCAGTTCATATGCAATGCATTTTAAAAGAAACTATGTAATGTACAGTGTTTTAATCAGAGTTCAGAAAAGGAGAACAAAGTAAATTACTGAAATAGAGTTTTATCTTTTTTAAAGACAGACCTAGAAATGGTATTACGTTATTATTATTAGTCATTAAAAGTTACTGAGTGCTTAATGGGTGCTATGCCCTATACTAAGCCTTTTGCTTTTCTTTTTTAACTTAAGCATTGCAAAAACCCTATGAAGCTCAGAAAACTCAAGTGTCTTTGCAAGGCTAGTGCATGCTAGCCCAGGGTTAAGTCTGAGCCTGTCCGACTCTGCAGGCCATATTCTCAATCTCAGGCCTCCCTCTTCCCTCATAAGTCTGTCCTCACAGGCTTTCTTCTTCATTTGAACTTCATAGCAAGGGAAATCTTTTAACACTATCTTAGGTTCTAGGAGAATGTGTTTATTAATAGCTCATAAGTTAATTTTGAAAAGCATTTTAATCGGGATTTTCCTTCAGAGTACATTACTGGTGATATTAAAAATGCTAAAATAAACTTGACCCTGAAAATGGATATTCAGATTCAATCATAATTTGCTGAATGAATGTTGTAAACAAGGTACAGAAAAAGATTAGGAAAAAAATGAAAGATTTATTAAACTTATTTATTATAAGATACTCTCATGACCAGGAAGTCAACAAAACTATAGTGAAAAACACAAGTATTAAAAAATTTATAATCCATAGGTCTCTTGAGAAGCTGTGAAAGCTTCTGAAGCTTGGGAATAGAATTATACATATTTCTGGCATAATTGTGTTTAAATACTCAATATTTCCCCAAATCCTTTCATCTTTTATGCAAATAGAAAAAAATTTAACATCCCTGGAAAACAAAATAATTCCTTAAGTTCTGACATATTTTCCTTTCTTTGTTCATGCATACTTTCCATAAAGTTTTCTCAAATTGAACATATATTTACATGTGTAGTCATTTACCTCTGAAAGCAATTTTAAATTCCTCCACCAAGTGGCTATATTAAAATACTGTAGCTTATGTTTTTTTAAAAATTTTATTTACATGAGGTTTCAAGCTTGCACCTACATACCTATACCTACACACGCACGCACACACACACACACACACACACACACACAAACACACACACATACACCCACTTTCATCTTTTTTAAAGAAAATTCCAAGACTTCAGCATTACCTATTTAGACTCAATATAAAACCAAAATTACTTGTTCTCATGGCCACAAATTTTCTACAAGCATATTTTCAGTATAAATAAGATTTCTTACTCAATATGATACATGACATGAAAATTTTTAACAACTCAAAAAAACTCATAGAATCACTATAAATTTTTTTTTTTAAATTGAGAAGATCACTCCAACATTCAAATCAAAGTACTTTGCAGCCACATCAGCAGTACAACTTGAAATAAGACATTAATTTCCATAGTCTGTATCCATTTGAATACCTAAATGTAAAGTTTTTTTAAATTATTTTTTTTAGAAATCACAAAAATTTATGAATCTCAAAATAGGAGCACACAGGTGACCTACATGAATCACCTGGTTAAAAATACTGAATATTTAAGGGACAGTCAAAGGCAATCAGTGCACTAACAAATACTTCTGTAGAGATGGTCTCTGCATATGAAGGTAGAGGATAAATGACATTGCTTAGATATTTAGAAGAAACTATCTGCAAAATGTCTGTACTAATTCTTCAATGCCTCTATCACATTTTGAAATTTTTCCTAAGTTACATGAGCAATGACTTTCTGTTTAATTTCATGTGTGCAGACATAATCAGAATATTGTTAAAACCATAGGTAGAAGCACCTGGGATGAATCCTTATTGTTAAACCAAAAGACCTAAAAAGGTTGGTTGTGTGAGACATTTAATTATTTCACGAACTATCTATTTAGCTGCAGTAGACTGTCACAGATTAATCTGGTTGAGCAATCAAAGCAAATGAGCCAAGTAGTTACCTCAGTTGTTTGATGTATGTATCCAGCCCTATGCTCTCTATACCCTAGCTCCGGAGTTACTTAAAGTAACAATCTTCTGTTACTTAAGTAAGTAGGTCTGGTAAAAACAGGTAGAATCTTTGCATACAATACTTAATAACCAATGCATGATAAGTACATATCAAATACTAGCTTATATTAATAAATTAGGATTATGATGTATGCAAACTGTATATATGAGCAATACTGTGAAGAGATGGCAAATAGGTAAAGAAAACTACATAAAATAGTAGGGATTAAGTGAGCACATGCCAAGATGTATGACAGGTAAAGAGAGAGCCTCAGTTTTTCTAAAGAATGAACTGTATGGAGTTTTCCTTTAAATTATTTTAAATACATCAAATAAATATAATAAAATGGAGCACAGTAATATTCTCAGTGTTTCTATTAATTACAGAAACATTTTGGCTTTAACCTTCTGGGGACTCAATGTTCTACACTTTTTTTTCCCCACACACAAGTGCCCTGTATCTTCATTATGTAGGGAGAGCAATAGTTAGTAATATTGCAGTAGGTGGCACTAGAGCACCAAAAATCTGTAAATCATTCAACCCAGAGCTCTTTTCCCCATTATAATCCTGTTGTGAATCACCAACGGAATTGACTAGATACATTAAACACATAAAAATGTAGATAACAGAACACTTGATCTTCAAAGCAGCGTTATTCTAACACATGTATTGTTACTGAATTTACCTTTCCCAATATGTTTCCTTTACAACTCAAAATGTTTAAATGATTGCAAATCAAAGTTGCCTTGAAGTCACACCCTTAAGTCCCGGATCAGAGATTTCAGCAAGAACCAGGGATAAATTTGAGTGGAATGGCATTTCAAAAGATGTACCTGGGCTTTAAATACCACCCCTTCCACTTTGCTTCCAAAAATAAATAAATTAAATAAACGGAAAACCACTTCCAAGGGGATTTAAGCCTATCTAGTTGGCAAATCGAAGAGAAGTACAAGGACAGAAGGGCGAAACAGAATACATGAAATACATGCTTATTCTAAATATTGGTCTAAAAGGATTGGAGGCAAGCTCTGAAGGTGTAGAACACATACCTGACCTCCATAAACATAACAGCCATGCAAAGTAGAAAAACTAAATAAAAAAAATTAGGGTCAGCTAGAACTGATATGCACAGCTGTCCTTTCTTTGTATGCCATGATAATAATAAATCATATAAATAAAAGTTAAAAATTCTACTTTTATTTACTTTGTAAACCTGGCATATGATCCACAGATAATAAATCCAACAAACTGTATCAGATTAATAAGTATCGATAGGACAAAAATCGTGTGCATATGACAGAGAAGCTATTATCAAGATTTCAGAGAATCAGAGGAAGTAGCCTTTCCTTCATCCATTATCTTGTCAGAAAATAAAATTTTGATAGACATAGCTCACTGAAATATTTTTATATATCAATAACTATGCACATCTCTTTCTCTGTGCATGTGTGCGTATTTTTAATCTAATCATCTAGGTAAGTCATTCAGCAATTATTTTACATATTTTGTAGGGAATTAAACTGTGAATTAAAGGACTTCAGCAAATTGCTCACAGTCATACAGAAGAAGTGTAAGATTTGAAGTAGTGTCTAATTAACACTTGCTTTAGGCAGACTCAATGTTAAAAGAGTAGTTATATTATTGTTATGTTTGGAATCCTTTGTGTAAAATAGTTGCTGTATATTAGCGGAGAATAATTCAGAGATTTCTACTCACAGAAATGATTCAGGATTCTAATGGTATGTATTGACATGTGTTCATCCAATAGATAAGGAAACTAAGGCTGAGAGAGTTTTTGCCTTTCTGATTTCATTAAATAAAGTTAAGGCTGATGAATTTATAAGTTTCATCAAGGCCCATAAATTTTCAAAATAATTTTTTAGGCCTCACTCATAAATACAAATGGACATCCAAGACACACTAGACCAAAGCCTCCCACAAGGAGATTAACACAAGATAAACATAGGTGGACCTTGGCAGAAACAGACAATGCAAACAAAAATCATAAAACCAACTCTAATTCATATTTTCAGAAATGAGGTGACATTGCATCCATGAACAAAGAATAAGAGCTTAAAAAGAGCAACATTTCAACATCAAGGTCAAATGGATATTGGCTAAAATCTTAAAAAGCAAACCAAAAAAAAAAAAAAAACCATAAAAAAAGATAACTATTTACAAATGGCATAATATTATCAAAGGTGGGAAATGGGGTTTGGAAAAGAACTGTTCTTTACTATAGGAGTTGAAGTAATTGTCTAAATGTTCAAACACTTTTTATATAAAAATACAAATAACAAAGAAAAATATCACTATGTAAGAGAGTTAGGGATAAAAGGATGAATGTTTACAGCCTTGGGGTAAAACAAAATCAAATTATTTATTATTTTTAAATATAGCAATTGTGTTCATCTCTCTCCTAAATAATTATCGTGCATGATATTGTAAATATTATTTTTCACTTGTGAGTCAATGTGAGTATGCACATACTTTAACCTAGAAAATTAATCATGCACTTACAGATCTTTTATATTTGTCTTAAAACTCCATGTTATCAATTTTAGAAATGTTGACCAACTATAAAAATGATGGCAAAAATTTAATAAAACAAGATAACCAGGTATGAAAAAGTGGTTATGTTCCCTTTTTCCTATCTTATAATATTTATTAATAATTCATGGAGAATCTAGATTATCACTTCCTGTGTGCTACTGGGGAAACAGGTCTCTGATTTAGATTCACGTGCTGTAAAAAGTCCCATAGTTAAAATACTTTAAAAAGTAATTCTACATGCCCTTTGGAAAGATTCATAAATTGTATTAGCATATTAAAGGCATAGATAAGTTTATGTAGTTTCCTTTAACCCAGGATCTCCCAAAAGTATTGGCTAGAAGCCACATACTCATAGAACATGCACAATGGAATGGCAGTGTTCTTTGGAACGTAGCTCATGAAATTCTCATTTGTATCATTTGTAGTTATGTGTGTGTGTGTGTGTGTGTGTGTGTGTGTGTGTGTTGGTATGTCAATATTGTAATCCTGATTAATACAAAATATCAATCTTCTATTGCATCAATCCTAGCTATGCATAAAATTGAAAGTACAGATTACTGGGCTCCACCTCTGGAAATTCTGATTGAGTAAATTTATGGTGTGAAGTGAACCATGTTGTTTTTTTCTTAAACTTCAGTGATTACAATGGGGAACAAGAGTTAAGAACAATTGGTAAAGATGTCTCCTTAACTATATCTATACACTCTTTTTTTTTATAACCCAGATGCTCTTTTAATACTTTAATTTCCATATTTTTTTTTTATTTTTATAAAAATGCCTTATTCTCGTTACTCTAATCCAAGGACATATACTTTACTTATACATCGCACTTCAGAGAACAAAAACCATTAACTGTACTAGTCTGTTGGTATGGTTTTGTGGCTTTTCATGTCTTCTAGAATGGATAAGGTCATAGTCAAAGAAATACAAAGAAACACCAAAGTACCTTTGCACAAGTGAAGAAATTGTCTAATCAATGTCTTCAGTCCTATTAATAATAGTTACTGTTTAATAAGCAGTTACCAGATGGATGGCACTGGGCTAAATAACATTACGTATTATTTTATCTAATTATTATAAGACTCCTACAGAGCAGATAGCATTATTTGTTTTTTATAGATGAAGGGTCAAGAACATAAATAAATATGAGCAAGGCTAAAAAGCTCATAGGAAAGTAAGTGTAGATTTCAATGCATATCTGATTCCAAAAAGCCCATTCTTGTTCAACCACACTGTGCTACAGGGAAAAAGACCGAGGGCTAAATTTACTCCTTGTGCCAAATAGATATGAGGAACTCAACAATAAGTAAAATACCACGTATGAACATTGTTCAAACTGTCACACATTAAAACTTATTGTTAAAGAGCACAAACTACCAGATGATGATTGTAAAAGAAGGAAATTCTTTTAATGTAGCATAAAAGGGGAAGGACCAGTGAACAGGCCTGCCTGTGACAAAATAAAGCAATCACATGAACTTGTGCGTCCTTGGTGTTTTTACCCAAATCATCAAGGAAAAAAAATCAGTAAAACATGCTTGAAAACGTGTTGTTGTCTATGCTTTAAATTAAAACAAAAGCAATAAAAAACCTCTGCTCACAAAACCTGTAACTTGTAAGGAACAGGGTGAGGGGGTAAACAAGTGAAGAGGGTAGGGGACAGCGATTTCATCTAGTTCTGTTTAAGATTATTCACAACAGCACCCACAAAGTTTTCTAACAACCAGGAGGCAGATTAAAATTATACTATGTGTGTGCATGTAAACTAAACACAAGACAATAAAAAATAAACAGAAAATAAGTGCTAGGTTATTGAGAGATCTCCTAACAAACCAGTATCCATATCACCCATAGGATCAAATGTCCACCAAGCCTGCACCATTTGCAGCCCTCCAACCCCCCCAAAGCTGAGGAAAATCCAGCAAAGGCTGATAAACGCACCACTAATTTCTTCTCGTTTCCCCTCCACACAAATGCTGAACAGCAACACTTGGGTTACTTTCAAAATCATTAAAGAAACCTGGCATAATGGGGAAAGCTACACTTTGAAAGAGAAGAGGTTTTCAGTGTGTTGTTCTCACAGACTGCTGTTTGCACAGCTAAAAGCTCACAGCAGTGTCTTTACTGCCCTTGTGGTTTCTCCTCCTTGCGAACTTCTGTTTTTCTTATTCTGAGTCTTTATAGGAAAGGAAGAGGTGTAGCTCATGCGGTTAAGCACACAAGCGCTTCCAAATGGTGCAACTGGTTGCCATAGCACTAGCATAATCAGCCCTATCTCAGGGTAAAAACCACAACTTCTCTAGTTTGTGTAGAAGCTGTCTGGTTAGACATTTAACTGCTACATAATACTGAATTTCAGGGTGATTTGGTTTGGCTTCAGTGAAAATATATTTCAAAAACAAGGTTGATTTTTATTGTGATTTGGTACCTTTCAGGAGCACTTCATTTTGAAAAGCATTCACAATGCTATTTTAATAAGAATAAAATATTAAACTCCACTTAATCTTCAATAATGTAAAAAAAAAAAAAATCACCCTTTCTTTGGCCAGCAATTGGAGTTTACTAGTTAGTTGTATAAGGAAATTTTGGAGAAAAAAGGTTAGAGATGCGTGTATTTAATTGTGAATTGAATTCATATTTTTTTAACCTCAAAAGTATGAAATGATCAAACATAATCTAGGCAATGATTTTTCACCTTTATGCAGAGTCCTCTTAACAACATCGTATGTGAAATATTACTTTACTAGTAGAAAAATACCACATTGCACCCTTCACAAGCAAATGTACTGAGCTACATTAGTTAAGTGATTTCTTTAATATGGGATTGAACAGTCTCATGAAAGTCAATGCTGGAAAAAACAGAAATTCGTAGGGACCTTTTCTGACATCCCACATTAACTGATACCCTTTTGCCCCAGTTGATGACAATTTTCCATACTGAATATTTCTACCAATTGTCTTCTGTCTTCACTAAATCAGTGTTTCATGATACTAAAGTAATATATCAGCCTTTGCATTCATTAATAAGCCTTAGAAAATATCATGAGGACCTTTCCATTTACGTTTGGGGCAATTCTGGCTACATTGGCAAAGCTTTTTTTCTGTATTGAAAGTAGAAGAAGAAGGAGAAGGAGAAGGAGAGAGAAGGAGAAGAAGAAGAATTGAATACCTCCAATCCAATACATTATCTCACATAATATTCATATTGTCCCTATGAGATAAATATTATTACTTTTGTTTTATACGTGGTAAAAGACAAACCTTTTAAGTAAACTGCTTCAAGTACAGAGTAAGTAACAGTGCAATACCTCAGTCCCATGTCAGTCGGTCTGCAAAGCTCCTGCACTTCTTGTTAAATCCATAACGCTGCCTCTCGGGAGTGGAGGATTCTGAGCATTCATTTCCCAACCTTGTCCTGCGCTTGGACACGTAATTCTTGAATACCTAATAACTGGAAGCTGTGTTTCCTTTTCCTTTCCATTGCCTCTACCCTACTCTAGGTAGTCCCCTTCAGTCACCTTTGTACTGATGACTTCCTCTGTCCCTTTCCCATGCCTGCTAGACATCGACCTCTTTTTAAATATATGGATATATTTCTTTACTGTTAAAATGTTTTAGTAGGAGATTCTAAAAATTTTATCATTGACCTTACATCAGTTCCTCATAAAGGTAAAGAAAGACTGTAATATCTACTTACGAGGCTGTTTTGTCTCTCAAATAAGACCTTAGCAATGTGTTCAATAAATGCTAGTAATTATTATTATCTCATATCACTGCCTTCCCACATTTGACTTGCTAACTCAATTTGTGCCTCTGAAAGGCACAGATATAATTAGCATCCTTTGTGTTTTGCACCGTGGTTTATGTGAAAAAAATAATAAATTTTAAAATGTTCATCATAAATATAGCTTGTGCCTAGGTTCTCACAGTATGAAAACTTTGAGCAATAAAGTTTTGAAACTCATTGTAAGAAATGACATGTGTAATTTCTCATTTCATAAGATGGTATTGCATTTCCTCTTGGCATTTTCATGTGTTTTTGAATTTTCATACATCGCTACATTTACCATCCTGCAAAGAAGAACAAAATGCAAAACTATGCCCCCAAATATAAATACTGTTGTGGAGAAAGAACTGAACCTTGTATCATACTTAACGGACCTGGTTTTGAATCCCAGCTCAGCCAATTAAGACCTTGTGTAAGTTAAATACCCAGCAATCCCTGTACTGGGTACATACACGACAATAATGAAATCACTATGAAAGAGACATCTGCACTCCTGTGTTCACTGCAGCACTATTCCACAAGATATGGAACCAGCCTATATAGCTATCAACAGATGAACCAGTAGAGAAAAATGTGGTACATACACATAAGGAATCATTACTCAGCCATAAAAAGATGAAGTTCTGTTACTTGTGACAACATAGAAAAAGATAGCTATAGTTAAATACGAGGAATAAGTTCTGGAATTCTATGACACAGTAGGGTGACTGTAGTTTACAATAATGTATATTACAAAATAGCTAGCAGAAAGGATTTTAAGTATTTAAGGTGCGGGACATGCTAATTATCCTGACTCGATCATTACATATTGCACATATGTATTGAATCATCCCTTTGTGGCCCATAAATTTGTATTTGACTTTATAAATAAATTTGATTATTGTGTCAGTTTAAAGTGACATAAAATAAATAACATTGTGAGCTTTGTCTGTAGAACAAGAATCACAATACCTAGTAGAAGTATGAGTTAGTATGAGGGTTATATAAAGGAATACTTGCAGAGGACTTTGTAAATGGGTAGAAGATCCACAAGTAGTGTTGAGTAAATTACAGTTTGTTCTTTTAATTGGCATGCAAAATTTCATTTTCCTACTAATTTTGAATTTTATAGGCATCTAAATGTGCATACTATCTTGAATTCTGATTTCTTCATAATTCTACTGTGATTATGCAGTTATGCTAAGCAAAAAAGAAAAGCCCTGGAGTAATGGTCCCAGATGATGGTATGTAGAGTGCCCTCCCATAGCTTGAATGTGTCCATCATGTTCAATGCTGTATTTTATCCTATTTCTTTCACATTTTCCTGCATTCCTTGGAGGGCTTTAAAGAAATGTTATCAAAAGCAGGGCTTTTGAGTAACAATAAAGTTATCAAGCCTCAGCGACACATGATTTTTTGGTGGCCAGTCACATGTGATTCTGTCTCTATGCAGTGGGAACAGCTGCCTTCCATAGGTTCTGAATCCCAGTCCTCCTTTGTAAAGCAGCTCAGAAATGACGCCAAAGCCAGGCAGTTTCAGGGATCCAGTTTGCTGACAATCATTCACAAAACTTCCTCCCAACCTTCCTCCCCTCACTGACTGACACAGATCTACCATCTGTTTCTTAAATTTGACAACTATATAAAAAATGTTTTTCATAAGTTCAATGAAAAAAGACATGGCTTCTTTTCAGGTTCACATTATAGTTCCTGTTGATGGGCTTAAGTATTCTCACATCAATAGGACAACTTATACTGATGTTGAACCTAGGCTAGAACAGTAAGCAGCAGACTAATGCCTCTGAAGTATAGCTCCTCTAGGCCTGGGTCTGCAGGGTCTAGGCCCAACCTGGGCACTCACAGCACCTCAACACTCCATGCATACAACTAAAATCCTTTGCACTGAATTACTTAAAAACAAAACAAAACAAACAAACAACAAAAACATAAAAACAGTTACATGATCTCATGACTTTAGAAACATTTGGTGAGTGGGGCATGGCAGTAGTCTATAAAATTACTCATTAATGGTCTAGTTTCATTTCTACCATTTTTTTTTACCAATTTTTAACATTAATGTGCACATTTTAATCCCAGATAAGATCTATAGCCTTGATTTTGAGGAAGGAAGGAATACTCTAAGGAAGGAATGATGTTTTGGTCATTGGCAAGGTTTTGAAATTATAGTTCCAATGTTTTTTAATGTTATTCTTTTAAATGAAATTAGCAGGTAACAACAGAAATTTCCAGTAATGCAGCAGCTGGACATTAATAAATGGATAGTTGTCTTTTTTTTATAATGATGAGATCTCCTAGGGAACATGGACGCTATGTTTCAAATTTTCAGCAATAACATACATACCTTAGTAACATATCTAGTTTATAAATATAGACAAATATTTTTGTGTATGATCCATAAAAAAGGAAATCCAGTTCTTGACACAGGATGTTATTTCTTGACATAAAGCAAAGATCAATTAGGGTCAGCAAGTTCTATGGAAAATCTTATGAAGAACTAGGCTTCTTTTGTTTCTCTCTCTCTCTCTCTCTCTCTCTTTCTCTCTCTCTCTTTTGCATTATTTTGCTCTTTATCATAATATAATCCTAGTAAGGTGGAAGGTCAGGCTAAAAGGAGATAGACTCAAATTTTATTTTCTTAAAAATATAGGTTTTTGTTTCCCACCCAAATTAATTTCATCTTGAAAAAATACAATTAATATTTTCATAAAATGACTGGAAATAAGAAGTGCCTAAAATTTTCGAAGGCTACTACAAAATTTATTACTGTAATTCTAATGGCAGGAAAGCTTTTCACTTTACTATATTGTTAGCACAATGATTTCTCTTCATTTGCATTGTTTTTACCAAAGAATGCATGTAGTTGAGCCACACACCATAGATTTCCGTTTTGTTAAGTATTAACTTTGGTGTCACTGAGAAAATTAAATGACATGCTGTTGGTGGTAATATTGTAAGTTACTCCATCCAAATTAGAAAGTTGGTTTTGAAAGCCCAGCATGGTGGCCTGTAATCCCAGAGGCTCAGGAGGCTGAGGCAGGAGGATTGTGAGTTCAAAGCCAGCCTCAGCAATAGCAAGGCACTAAGAAACTCAGTGAAACCCTGTCTCTAAATAAATACAAAATATGGCTGGGGATGTGGCTCAGCAGTCTAGTGACCCTGAGTCTAATCCCTGGTACCAAAAAAAAAAAAGTTAGTTTTGATAACAAATTTCTCTTGAAAATTATTTGTAATTAAGAGCATAAAAGTTCATGTTTAAGAAAAAGAGCATAAAAGTTCAATTTGTACAGAAGACATCCTAAAATTCAGAGATATTCTACAAAACACCTGACTCTTTAAAAAGTTTCAAGGCCATGTGAGTCAAAGAAAGATTGAAAAACTGTTATATATCAGAGCAAAGAGACATTGATTAACAAAGGCACCATGGTTTCCTGGATTGGATGACATAATAGAAAAAAGGACATTGTTAGAAAAAATAGATGAGATCCAAATAAAAACCATAGTTTAGTTAATAGCATTGTGCAATGATTATTTCTTAGTGTTAACAAACATGCTCTTTAACAAACATATTAGAGGGAGCTGAGTAATGAACGAATGAGAACTCCGTGCATTACCTTTGCAACTTTTCTGTAATCTAAAATTATTCCCAAATTAAAACCTTTCTTTAAAAAAAATGCATGGTTGTAAGTAGTTCAGAGAAAGAAGAAACAACTTTTCTTTCATTTTACAGTTGAATGGTTTTGAGACTGGACACTCTCATAGCACATCTGGCATATGCTTGAATCACAGCCCCACTTATGACACCATCACACAGATGTTGAAGATTAGCTCTACTGAAGAGACAATGTTACACATCCTGATGTGTTTAAGGGGTCATAACATTTCATGATTGAAAGATCATAAAGCTTACCCATCTATCTCCCTAATACTTAAAACTGTTCTATAAAACTCCCATTCACTGGTTGTGAGTTTATTCTTAAATGCCCTAATTGGAAATACTCTTCTTGCTCCTCCTGACTTGCCAGCATCCATTACCTAATTGAGAGGATGAGCGTGAGATGCTTCCCCAGGAACTCCTAAAGGGGAGCGTGGTCTTGAGGCCAGCTGAGCAGTGTCACTCCACTGCAGCAGGACAAGGAAGCAAATGCAAAACCAATGAAGGCCTTTGTTTTAAGAAGATAGAGCTGGATGAAATAAAAAACACAAACATACTTTCTTTCCAAATTTTGGTGTACAGGGGGCTGGAGTTGTGGCTCAGCGTTAGAGCGCTCATCTAGCATGGTCAAGGCCCTGGGTTCGATCCTCAGCACCACATAAAAATAAAATAAAGGTTTTGTGTCCAACTACAACTAAAATTAAAAAAAATAAAATAAAATAAATTGGTGTACCAAAGGAACTCACAAATGCCTACCAATGAAGGAAGGAAGGGTTTTTAATCCCCCAGTTGTATACATAAGCCACCCACATGGAAAAAGTCATTTAATTAAAACCATATTCAGGGGGAAAGTAACACTTCACAATTTCAAATTCTTAAATTTGGGTTTGCTTTATAAAAATACTAACAAAGTAAAGAAAAAAATCATAAATCAAAAGTCTATTTTTCTGCTGCATTTTCAGGGACATCTTTTTTCATTCTGAGAACACGTTATGCTTTAGTCTTTCACCACACCTTGTTTATTTTTTCTCAGTATCACAGGGACAATGACAAAAATGAATTTTATCATTTTTCTGGATTAAAAAAAAACTTGAGGATGGGGCTATGTCTTTATAATAGAAATAAGCAAATACCTATTTTCATTTGTTTAAAACAAACCCATTTCTATTTACCCCAAAAAATATTTTCAAATGCCTATCATGTATAAGATGCTGTGTTTGAAACTGTGTATTCATAGTCTTGGCCACAGCTTAAAGGAGAAAATAGATCACATAGGCACAGTCCCAATCACTAATATATATACCACACTCAATATGTATCAAGCCCTGCACTAGGTACAGACAATATTTATATTTCCCATATTTATCGCATCATTGTAATCATATAGGATGTTATTCTTATTGTAGAAGAAAAGCACAATACATAATTTGTCCTCCATCATTCAGCTTCTTAGTAGTAGAGACAGGATTTGCTGCAGAAAGTATGACTCGAGATTAATTCTTTCAGTCATTAGAATATAATCATATTACAAAGTCATAAGCATGATAGTGTCTTGGGTCATATGGAAACAAGAGAACAGTGCCTGAGAAAGGGAACATCTAAGTTAAGAAAATTGTGTGTGAGTTAAGCAAGAAGAGAAGGCGATTTTTTCAGGAAAAGAGAACAGTGTGGCCCCAGACTGAAAATCTAGGATATTTTCGAAAGTAATCATTGTTCTTCAAGGCTGAAAATCAAGGTTTAAGGTAAAAAGTAATGCTATAAATGTTTCTGGGGAAAATGTGATGTTGGTGATGAAGGGCCTCCTATTCCAGACTGAGAAATGAGACCATTATCCTCAGGATTATTGTAGAACTTTAGGTGGGTAAGCAACTCAATTGTTGTGTACGGAAGGGAGATTAGGGATGTAAAATGGATCAAGAGGCTGTAAAATATTTTATCAATCATGCACAATTAGCATTTTTAAAAACTTATAATACGCACTAAGGAATTTATTTGTTTATTTATTGGGTACCAGGTGTTGAACCCAGGGGCGGGGCGCTTAACCACTGACTCACATTCCCAGTCCTTTTTTTCATTTTTAATTTTGAGACAGGGGCTGGGGATGTGGCTCAAGCGGTACCACGCTCGCCTGGCATGCGTGCAGCCCGGGTTCGATCCTCAGCACTACATACCAACAAAGATGTTGTGTCCGCCGAGAACTAAAAAATAAATATTAAAAAAATTCTCTCTCTCTCTCTCTAAAAAAAAAAATAAAATTGAGACAGGGTCTCACTAAGTTCTTAGGGCCTCGACAAGTTGCTTAGGGTCTTGCTAAGTTGTCGAGGCTGGCCTTGAATTTGTGGTCCACCTGCTCAGCTTCCAGAGTTGCTGGGATGGTAAGTGTGTGCCATCATACCCAGTTTAAACCTTAAGGAATTTATTATTAGTAAAAACTAAAGTTAATATCATGGGCTGAGTGATAATATCAGGGATCACATTCTTTCCACATTTTTGCACTGACTTCCACAGGGTATGATTTAATTGCCTTCTTGGTCTCAGAATGACCAGGAATCATATTCTCTTAAGATAGCATTAGAGCTGAGTGAGGATGGTGGTGCATCCTGTAATCCTAGCGGCTTGGGAAGCTGAGGAAGGAGGATCGCAAGTTCAAAACCAGCCTCAGAAACTTAGCCAGGCCCTAAGCAACTTAGCAAAACCCTGTCTCAAAAGAAAAAATAAAAAGTGCTGGGGATGTGGCTCAGTGATTATGTGTCCCTAGGTTTGATCCCTAGTGCCAAAAAAAGAAAGAAAGAGAAAGAAAGAGAGAAAGAAAGAAAGCCCTAGAGACAGAAGAGGGATCTTGTCTTTCCTTTGTCTCTTCAAGATTGAGGGAAGAGTTTCCCCAAACCTCTTTCATGTTTCATTGGGCTAAATCACATCACCACCAAAGGAAATGAAGTCACCATGATTTCCTTTGACCAATCAGGAACTAACTTGGTAGCAGGGAAATAGCATGATCCAGTTGAACTTCAAGACACATGGAGGGCTTAAATAATTAAGTAAATGCACCTCCCACCCTCCATTTTTTAAACTGAAGATCCCATTAGCAAGAAAAACAGAGGTATGAGGATAACAATCCCAGAAACTATTGCCAAAATGCAAGTGACCCAAATCAAAGTGTGGCAATGGAAGTAGTTAAAAGAAAACACGTTAAGAGAGATGAGGAATACAGGATTAGTACTTTATAACTGAATGTGCTATATTAAGAGATAAGGAGAAATTCAGCATATACCCTAGACATTTAGCATGAGCAAGTATGTGGAAACTGATATAATTCACTAATAATAGGGAATGAAAGCAGAGTGGGTTAATGGAGGATTTTGAGTTCAGTTTTGGTATTGTTGAGTGTACGATACCAGTGGGACAGCACTGGGAGTGTATAGTTGGATCCCTTATGCAGGAAAGACAGAAGAGCTGGAGATGCACACGAAAAACCATCAACTTACAGAAGATGTACTAAGCAATGGCAGAATGTGATGTAGTGTGGGGACAGAGGAGATGAGGCCCTAAATGGAATATATACCAACACCAACATTAAGGAGCTAATGGAGAGAAAGGACTGAGATAAATAAGAAAACTAAGAGAAGATGGTTTCATGTTTTATGAAAACTAGAAAAGAATTTCAAAAAAGGAAACTGTCCATCATGTCAAATATCTTTGAGAGATAAGGTAAAGTAAATGCTTATATTTCATTGGTTAAAAACTGAGGGTTCAGGGGAGATGATATTGGTTATAAGTGTGTAAGTAGTTTCAGGAATATTCTGGAAGAAGAAACCAGAAAGTAGTAGGTGGAGAAGAGAATGGGAAGTAAGAAAATGTAGATTGTTATGCTAGAAAAAAATCTTTAAGAGTTTGTGAAGCAGGAGAAAGGGCTAGAAAAGAGTAATTAAAAAGCAACTTACAGTGGAGAGATAGTATTTATTTATTTTTTAACTTCACTGTCATTATAATTCTCTCAAAAATGTTTTTTATGATTGTGTGTGTGTGTGCGTGTGTGTGTGTGTGTGTGTGTGTGTGTGTGTAGTTCAGGAGTAGATGACTGAAAAGTGCAAGATTTTAAAACATAATGTAAATATTTCCGGAGTATATTATATAATAAATGTATAAATTATGTCTTAAAAATTTAAGTCTTTACTTTTATATATGTAAGTACTGAATGTGTCCAATGCTATTTTATGTTCATTTTTCTATGTGCTTCTTCAATGGTGTTTTGTTTTATTACTACTTCTTAAACCCCATGCCGGTTAGCTTTCATATTTAGGAAGTTCAATACAGTTTTTATACCTACAAAGGTTATATAACAGTGCTAAATAAATATTTCATCATGAAGATTTTGTTTTCCAGTGTTTTTCCTTAAAAAAAGCTAAAGAAAATGAACAGGAACACTTCTATTCGGTATTTTTAAAGGCCACATCTGTCATGAAAGCCCTAGTCAAGCTATTCCAATAGAGTACATCACTCATGACCTAACTTATAAAATGTCAAAACTCCTGAGATATGTATAAAATGTAATTCAAAGTGAAAACTAATACCAGTTTTGAACTTTATTTAACATGAAAAAAATGTTTTTACAGCTCTAAATTTAGGTCTTTACAACAGAAAAATAAAATTGTTATTAGTTTGTATTTACTAAGGCCAAGTGGGTGATGCCAAAGAACTATCTGACTTAAATTTATTCCCTGTACAATCAGGATGATGAGGGTGAGAACTGGGGAAGAATCTGTATTTTAGAAAAAAACGGCTTCATCATTCAGTGGACTTTAGGGCTCAAAGATGAGTTAGGCTATTAATTCAATTAATATATTTCCTGAATTTAAAATTTTGCTCTACTATATCTCTTGACGTGCGCGTGCACACAAACACACACAAACACACACACACACACACACACACACACACACACACAGGTTTTTTCACCTGCTTGGGGAAGGTAAGGGGTTCTGGAGAGGCTTGCAGGGTCCTGGAATAGATCCTGTTTCTGTTCTAATAGAATGGGAAGTCAAGGGTGCCTAGGTCCTTGATTCCCATATCTATAGAATTCAGCAATGGGTTATTTAGGGTAGGTTAAAACACACTATGATTTTATGAAAATAATATAAAATCCTTCTAAACGAAAAAAAAATGTGTTTTGAAAGGAAAAGCTAATTATTTTTTTCGAAAGAAGACTTATGAGTACTATGAGCACGTTGCAGATGGGGCGGTACCGTGGAACATTACAAGGAAGGATGGCAGAAAGCATGAAAGGAGGACACGGGGTGCAGGTGGGTGCATGTGAGCACCGGAAAAGGCTGGCAGACAACGAGTGTGAGCATGACTGGTGAGAGATAAAGAATCTTGATCAGGAATTTGGAAGCGACTAAAAATTAGTCATTTCCAAACATCCTCTCAAATCTACCACAGTTTGAACTCTGAATATAAATGTGTTCATTTTTGTGGTTACTTTGCAACCATTTAGGCATTTCTTTGTAATGTTTGCCCAGTGTGCTAAGCTTTGGGTACACTTTCAACTATATTATTTAGGTTCCTTTGAAACTACTGCCATTAGATGGAACCATACAAAGTGGTTTCTTTTGTAGGTCAACAGTGATTAAATATTGTCAGTTTCAAGTGTTTCGGCGAGTATGTTGTATATCATCTACTGTAACTATGAAAATATTTTCCATTTGAATGTACCAGAACCCTCAGGTGGTCTTATTGCTGCTTTTATGGACAGAGGCCAGGTTTCGGTAAAGTTCTCTTAATTTCCCTTCAATATGTATCTATTCACCAAAAGACTCTCCTTTTTTTTTTTTTTCCATAGAGAGAAATGGATTCCTCAACTCAGAAAAGCTAAAACTTCCACCTTTGCACTTTTAAGTTCTGAAATGTCAGCAATCTCATGTTTATCTCCTCCTCTAGCATTTATAGTCTAGTAGTCTTCTTCTGTACTTCTTCTACAAGTACCCTTTTCACCTGATCAGAAAAAGCATTGATTTTTCCTGGAGTCCTTGTAGCTATTGCCACAGATCTCTTCTTTTTAAAATCCCCTTCCTGACACAAGGCCTTCCTAATTCCTTGTCACCCCTTCCCACCTTACCCTTAATTACGTGTTATTTTTCCAATGGAATTATTACCCTTTGCCTTAGGAACCATTACTACCAATTTTGCATTAACTTCTTACATGAAGGGTGTTTTTGTAAGTCTTCAGTCTCCCTGACTTTCTCTACCTATTACTTCCCATTTTTAGTAGTAATACAAAAGAAGCAGGGCAGCACTAAAGCACTTAGTTTGTATGCAAACTCAATCGTTTAGACACTTTGTGTTTTTTCTATGTGTTGTGCCCTGCCCCTCTTGTTCATCTACCTGATGTTTAAATAGCTTTCAGAATCCTAAGTGAGATGACATTATTTTTTGCTACCATGGCACTGTGCATATATTCACATAAAATATCACCTTGGATTTGAGCTATCACCTTGGATTTGAGTACATGTAATGCTCTTCCCCTAGAGAGCCACATGGCTGGTTCTCATCATTTCTGCCCTTCACCCAGTGTTTCTGTCTGTAAGATCACTTTAATAATTGATATTCAGCTGTTAGGACAGTATATTTTAACTTTCACTTCTTCATTCAGAAACAGCTACTATCGGATGCCTGTGTGATTTTCTATCATTTCCTTCTCTACTCTGCAAACACAATTACTGTACCTGGGGTCTCACTCTTCCTTATGTTTATTTTTGTTATAGCCTCTTCTCATGCTGTGCACTGTCAGGAATACCAGTGACACAGTCACTACCTATCCAGATCTTAGGATTTAAATGGTATCAGCTATCTGAAAATCCTGATTTTCATAAATATTTTTAATATATTTCTGTGGTACATTGTGAATTGCTGGTTTGTATAGCTGTGTACAGGTGTTGTTCTATGAATAAAATGGGCATGTTTCCAAGGCAGAAACCATGATTTTTCTTTTCTGTTCTCTTCCCAGGGTTTAGCTTTGTGCTATGAGGCTCGCAAATACTTACTAACACAGGTAAGATGAATGAATGGATGAATGAATGAACGTCTCCTCTTTGTTGTCCACAAAGGCAAAATCTTGACTTTAAAAATCTACATGGCCAAGGAAGTCGGCATTCTTTTATCAAGAATTATCCCCACTGGAATAAACACACTATTTTTTTTCCTTTGTTTTGGGTACACTGGGAAGCTTATCAAATAAAATGCCTTCATATAGATGCAATCACATGGAGCTATGGCAGCTAACACACACAGTAAATATTTCAAAGCTGTTCAGAATGCCATTTTCATCCTTGTTTAACTCTACAATAGAATTGAAAAAGTAATATGTTGTATTTCTCAGTGCCTCCCTCTCACCCCTCATAGCAATGGGTGGCCATTGGATCTATTTCTGACCCCTAAGTATAGACAAAAGCCTCTGGGGAGGGTTTCTATTCATGAATAAAGAACACCACCTTATTAGGCAAAAATCTCTTGCTTCTGTGTTCTTCTCTTTCTTCTTTCTTGGAATGAGGATTAGAGGCATGAGTGGACATCAGCCCTTATTTAGATACAAAATGGCAAGCATTAGGACAAAAGCCTGCAGAATGGGAAGGTGGAAAAGAAACATGAAAAAGATGTGGGTTGCTTATGGCATGACTATGCCTCTGCACCTGTCATGTGTCTCATCCAGCTGCATCTCTGGAAATGTTGCTCCAACTTAGTTGAGCAACACTGGTAAATTTTATTTTGTTTGACAGCTGAATTCAAAGACAATGACCACAGTAATCCACAGGATCGCTACCGAGGTCTCCTATAATCATCAGAATTCAAGAAAGTTTGTATTTAACCCATATAGACAAATAAAAATGAATCTATTTTTCAAAGCATGTGCATGATGGACGTATACCTTGAAAAGAGTGTTAAGGTCACTTTGCACAGAGAATATTTTATGTTCTTGAGTTGTATGTCTAGTCTTCCTAAGGTGAAATCTGTTCACATCTTCTCTGTTATGGTCCTGTGCATATTTTAAGTCTGCCTTTACATCACAGTTTAAACTCAGTTAATTGATTAATAGACCTTTCATTTTTTACTTTAATTGCAGCCTACAGACATGGTTAGGAAACACTGTAACATTTCCTTTTCTTTAAAAAATAGACTTGAATTACAGAATCAGTAAAACCATTTGGCCTAGGAAAGATCTATCAAGTCTAAAGGATATGGGGGGGACACAATGATTACCAAAAACAGTTTCTCCATTGTTTCTACACTCTCCTTTCTACCTGAGTGAAACACACACACACACACACACACACACACACACACACACACACACAGAGAGAGAGAAATGCACATATACACATTATTCCAGCCATACATGTGGTGCATTTCTGTTATTCAAACCTGTATAATAGATGTCCACAACATTGCCTACATCTTTAAATTTGAATATTTGAGCAGACTGAATAATGACCTGTCTTTTGTAAGTAAAGATTCACTGGTGTCTTAATATACACAGTATATACATTTGAGCCATATTTCCAGAACAAAGGAATCACACATAGTTCTCCATGTTATCATTTTATCCTTACTGTGCCAATTTGAATTTCCCCCCCAAACTCTCCCAAATATGCTTTACCATCTATGCAGTGGTATTTATTATCATGTAGTACCAGAACCATACTCAAATGTCTCTGTGGTGGCTACCAGTCAGATGATAAGGATCCAAAGAAGAAAGATGTATGTGCTAGGTTCACAGTTTATCTCTTCTTGAGACACATTAACTGCGGGGACAGATCAGGATTCTAATTACTCCAGTGACCTCAAGGTGGAAATCTTGCTCAGACAACCAGAGGAGCTGAGCCAACCATTGCAAAGCATCCTTGCCTGATCAGTCTGTTCTCATGTCTTTCATATCTAACCCTTAAGGTCTCAACAGTGACTTCTTGATATTGGCTAGTTTTGATTTCAAAATACAGCCATTGAAATTATAATAAATAATGAAATGTCTTCCTCTATAAAAACTGAATTTATTAAATTGATATAAAGAGCTGAAGAATAGTCCCCAAATGCCTTCCTGGTACTGTCTCCGATTCCATTCATATAAAAAGGTTCTTTTCCAAAATGGGAGACCTAGATTTTTATGATAGCCTCACCCCTACACCCCAAAACAACACCAGCCTTAGGAGGAAAAAGATAAGCATTTTCTTCCCCTTATCATAAACCACTGTTGATATGTGAGTTACCCGAAGTTCAAAAAGAAAGAACTATTCAAAAATTTGTTCCAGTGCTACAGGAATATAGGCCTGTGGGCCAGGGCACCAGCAGAATAAGCCTTTGACCGGCAATCAGGCAACAATCAGGGTTATAATAGCCTCAGAGAGATTTTGTATTTTTCCCAAAGCGTCTGTCCCAGAGCTTTATGCACTTGTCTGATGGAGACATCTGAAATGAAGATGAAAGTGGTTCCTGACATATTTGGGTTACAAGTTTCCAGATTTTCAAAAAACATTCACTATTATTAAAGTCCACTTTTTGTCATCAAGTAACATGACTATTTTAAAAATGTCTATTTTTTAAATGACCATTAAAAAATATTAGTTGACAAAGAAGAAAAATCAGTTCTGCTTTCTACTGGGAAGCCCACAGCAGTGTCTGCCTTGGGCCCTGATGAGATAGTTGGAAACTTTCAGGGTCATGTTACACTCTCTGCAGTGTCTTCTCAGGATAGGTAGTGACTTAGTTTTTCTCACCCACAGAATCTCTACTCTTCTTGCTACCCAAATAATCTCTACTGCTGTCAAGACACTTGGCAATTATGGCTGAATTCATCAAGCAGCCATTTCAAACAGTTATTTCCCATCTTTGTACAGTTCCCTTTAATATGTGGGAAGATATTCTGTTCCTTATTTCTCATAGCTAACCACAGACATGAAATGAAAATCCACACTCCCCTCAAGTGTATAAGACTATAAATATATACACATATATATTTATAGTCTTACATGAATATATAAAAACTACCGTAAAGTCCTATACTACTGTAGAAACTACCTAAAGTAATATTATTTAACTAGTCCCTCTCATATTCTAATTATTTAATATACTTTCCCCTAAATGACCTAAGGCATGTGGAGTGTAAAAATATATATATATCAATCATTTGGACACACTGAACATGTTTATTGTGAATTTTGATATAGAAAAATTTCTGCTGCTTGTGTTCTTGATACTCTGTTGGTAGACAGGTAATGTGAACTCATATGTAAAGGATAAAAAAGAATACAAAGAACATTAGCAAAAAATAATCATAATAATTGTTAACATGTACTCAATGATTTTTATGTGCCAATCATTTATTCTTTAGAATCTCTGAGGAAACGGAGGCACAGAGAGATTAATCAACTTTTCCAAAGAAGCATACTCAGTGGTATATCTGGGATTTAAATACAGGAAGTCCAGTTAATTAACTGCACTCTTTACCACTGCAAAATGACCTTGCATAACGATGTCACCTATTATGGCCACAAGACTAGCTCTGGATAGGGGAGGCCACATGTCTCTCACATCCACGTCAGGATTTTGTTCATAAGACCAAGCCTCTAACTGAAGTCTCCTTCCACTACTTCCTGAAACTCACCAGTACCTCAAATTATTCAAACTCAGGATTGCCTCTTTCTATTTCCACAAATCCAACTGTGCCCCTTTACACTTTACAAGAAGTTTAAAGCTTATTTAATTAGATCAAGGAATTGTATAGCTAAAAGTACTCCTGAGAATTCTATTATTTTTCTAAACAGATAAAAAGTTAAAGACCATTATTATTCTAATTGTTACTGCTACCAGCTTGATTTCTTTTTGTTAATGGACTGAAAAGAATGAAATTGAGCAAGGTATAGAGGAAGCAGGTGCACACAGCAGGACTCAGGTCCAGGGATTTCAGAATTACATAGAAGAAGTCATCGCAAGTTCAGTCCTGCCTGTAGTGCAATTGTGTCAGGAGAGGGTCTCTTTTCATCTGTGGGGTGGTCATGGGCTTAAGAATGTGTCATACTTCGTAGGAGCACAGACCCGGCAAGCAGGACACAGGTGCTCCATCTCTGCCTGGACTGTAGTCCTTGCTCTAGTGTGGGGCCAGGCTAATTCAGGCCCTTCCTTCTACGTGTGTAGAATGGACCCTCTGGACATGTGGCACAGTTACTGCTAAAGGGAATGGTGGGTCCAGATTGAGGGCCTGATAGGAGGCCCTCAAGGTCAAAGGAGAAAACCTAATTTATATAATGCTATAAGAACATCGGGATGTGAAGTTACAGCAGCAGACACGTTAGAACAGAAAAATAACTGTCAACTAACTGAGAATATCTGCAGTATGTGCAATGCTGTCCTAAAAGCAGAGATAGAAAATGGATTAGTATGGAGAAAGTCCTGTTATAACATTTCAGCTTAAAATTATAAATATATTAATATCTATATTTATACTAATATGAGCACACACACATATAAACAGAGCTCCCAGAAAAATCCCATTCAAAATGACACTGGAATCGAGTTGTTTGAGATAAAATTTTGGCTTTGTCTTCTGTTGGTTATGTAAACTCAAAACAAATTTTCTAATTTTTCTGAGCTAAATAATATTTTAAAAATGAGGGGCTGGGGTTGTTGCTCAGTGGTTGAGCACTTGCCTCACATGTGTAAGGCACTGAGTTCCATCCTCAGCGCTACATAAAGATAAATAAATAAAAAAATAAAGTTATTGTGTCCACTTACATCTAAAGAATTTTTTTAAAAAATAAGAACATAAAACTCAATATAAGAGATAGATGAGAAAATTAACACACATATTAACATATACATCTAGCATATTAAGTGATTAATATTATCAGTTATTTTAGGTATTAATCAGTATTATTGTTAAAAATCCTCAACACAGTATGGCAGAATCACATTGCCTAACACTGGTTTTGTTGACTCTGAGATTGCAGGTGTACCACACAAAAATTGCAAAAGAATGAAATCCTGTCATTTGCAACAGCATGGATGAACCCAGAGGACATTATGTTAAGTGAAATAAACCAGGCACAGAAATACACATGGTACACGATCTCACTTGTATGTAGAATCTAAAAAAGTTGGTCACATAGAAGCAAGAGTAGAATAGTGGTTACTAGAGATCAGGGCAGAGTAGGGAGGCTGGAGAAAGGCAGGGAACAGGCTGGTCAACAGGGACAGAGTTACAGATAGATGGGAGGTCTAAGTGATAGCGTTCTCTTGTATAGTAGTGACTATAACTAATAAGAATGTGTTGTAAATTCCAAAATAGCTAGAAGAGGTCAATGAATGTTCTCAACACAAAGAAGTGATAAATGTATGAGGTGATGAATATGCTAATTATACTCGATACAATTATTGTGTGTCAAAGAATAGTCAACCTGTTGGACATGGTAACTTCCCAATCATCACTTTTTGAAAGACATATATTAGTTGATTCCAGGTACCAGGTCTCTGAAGTACTGTGTCCAGTCCAGAGTAACACATATTAAAAAACGAATTGAAACCCAAGAGTATTCAAAGGAGACTGACCTGGGGACACAGGGTAAAGGGGGGTACAAGACAGCATACTTAAAAGTTATTTTCCTTTTGATCTCTAATTCTCTCATTATTGGAAAATAGTTTCTGAGAACTATATGGCAACAAAAAGAATATAAAAACAAACATAAGAATCTAGCTTTTTCTGTTAAGATATACATTAAAGAGATTTGTAAAAATGCAAAACAGTGCCACCATTTCTATTAAGTCTTTGCTTTATAGTATGCATTTTTTAAAGTTTTTTTTTGGGGGGATAGGAGGGTGAGTTACTGGGGATTGAACTCAGGGGCACTCCACAACTGAGCCACATCCCCAGACCTATCTTGTATTTTATTTAGAGACAGGGTCTCACTGAGTTGCTTAGCACCTCGCTTTTACTGAGGCTCACTTTGAACTCACTATCCTCCTGACTCAGCTTCCCTAGCTGCTGGGATTACATGTGCGAATTACATGTGCATATCACCCTGCCCAGTTAGTATGCAGTTTTCTTTCATATCATATTATTTATCTTAGCACTTACTGAATTTATTCTTATTGTTAAATTGAGAATAAATAAATATTTTAGAATTAACTATTCTTTCGTGGTAAATATACATATGAGCAACATAAAGAAAAGCTCTTCATAGTCCATAATTGAGTTTAAGAAGTTTATGTATAGGAATGTTTAAGAAGGAGTCTTTAGACTAGTTTGAGGACACAGGTTTAGTTTGAGTGTAGAAGATTTTGAAAACCACGGATTTCAAGAAATTTGAGCAGTTCAAGATTAAAATGGGCTTTCCTTTAAATAAAATAGTCTTTAGAAAATATTTAATGTCGATGTGTGGATAAAGAGATATGAACATTGAACTCCAAGGTTTCTTTTAACTCAAAGATTGTGCAACTCCATTGTAAAAGGAATTGAAATGGGGACTTACCAAAACTGCTGTTCTCAAAGGCTTGGTGTGAAAGTTAGCAGGTAGGTGTGTGTGGTTGGGGGTGGAAGTCTGAGGGGGAAGGAGAAGGTGAAGAATCCCAGTGCAGCATAAGGGTACACTTTTGAGTCACTGTGTTCTGGTAGGTTCTTTGATGGGCAGGGTTGTGAGGCTCAAGGGCTTACTGTCAAAGACACCTGGGTTTCATACTGGGTTCTCTTTCTGGAATGATGGAAGCTAGTGTCCATTGCAAGTGTCCTCTGAGCACTGCAGAAACTAAATAGTTAAGATTTTTTTTGAAGGAAAATTCACAGCTGTACAAAGAATTCCTTCTTTAGACTATCACAGCTGACAATTTTGTAACCTCTATTTCTTGTTTTGCTATTACTTTTGCCTCTCTCTCTTTCTATATAGATAGATAGATAGATAGATAATTATATCTATACATATCTCTCTATATATATATATATTCATCTTTTATATAATTTCAAATCAAAATTTAAACACAACTGCACAAAATAAAAAATGTACAAACATTTTTTCTGTGATATGTTCACAGAAGAGGAAATGTAAATGTTATATAAACATTAAAATTAGAAAAAATAAAATACTACCTCAGGCTGGGCATGTTAACTATGTAGCAGAATGGTAGAGTGTGTGCTTAGCATTTATGAGGCCCTAGGTTTGGTCACCGACACTACACACACACACACACACACACACACACACACACACAGAGAGAGAGAGAGAGAGAGAGAGAAACCCAACCTCAATAAAAATCAAATTAAATGCTAAATAATAAACTTAAGAATTAGTCCTACCTATAAAATAATACATTTGAAAATGATGAAGGTAAACTCTGACAAAAGCTTGTGAAAGGAAACTCACATTGCTAGAAAAAGCCCAGAGACAACAACTTTTCTGAAAGCTATTTGTCAGTCACTATGTACGAAGAAATCTAAAACGTTCCTAGTCTTTGAGACAAAAAATCTAGTTCTAGAAATCTATCTTAAAATATGGCCATGTATATATATGGACAAAGGCTTCTGTATAATGGTATATGCATTTTAAGGAAAAGCTACCAAAGTGTTCTTCATTGACTGCAAACTGATAGACTAGTTCTATAGAAGAATTCAGGGGGAAAAAATCCTTCAGGGTTTGGTCATTGAACATACATGGCCAGTTTCCTCAGACAACCTCAACTAGCACGTCTCAGACTGAGCACAGGTCCTTGTTCCTCATTGGTGGAGGCCTGCACAAGTCCATGTGAGCAGGGACCACTTGTCTCTTATCCACTGATTCATCTCCTGCTCACGGGCATACAGTGATTCTAGCTTATGTAGAATATTTACAGAAATATTCTTGTTTACAAAATAAGCAAAAAGAAAAGTCTTTTTTTACAAAATAAGCAAATAATTATTATGAAATGTGTCAATGGTGACAGGCAAAGGAACAAGGCAAAATCAAAACATGAACAAGTTGGTAACTCCTTCTTACAGACTTTGGCCCAGAAGTCTCCACCGGCCCATTCATCAGACTAGCAGTTGTCAGTTTATCAGTTACCAGTTTGCAACTTTAAAGAAATAAAAGCTTATATCTCCAAAAAAAAAAAAAAAAGTGATTACACTTGAAATAATTTCCTCCTTAATTTTAAATTCATCATCAAGGTATATTTTAAATATTTTCAAAAATCTTATCTGGAAAGAAAATGCTTTTTCTTATTTACCACTAAAATGAAGACTAGCAGCCAACACAGATATTCTCTACCTCCATCTGTAAGGGGCATCGGAAAGCTATTCAACCGGTTTCATGAGAAATACTTTTAAACTTTGTTACTCCAAAGAAAACGGAAAACTGCACTTCCTTCTAAATCAGCAGGAAGAACCACCAGAAAACTCTGCTACTCTCTCTAAAAGTGAAGGTGACTGAACTATAATAATTTTCCAGAAATTAGCACAAAACCAAAAGCATGGTTACATCAAATACTGTCCTATACATGTATCATGTCGTATTCCAGGTCACAAATGTCAAAGCACTAACCATTTTTAGGGGATGACAGGAAGAGGAAAGCATAGAAGAAGCATAGAGAACTTGTTAATTTAATCTGTATAAAAGAAAAAAAAAAAAGCAAAAAGGATGCCCTAAATTTACCACTTCACGAACAGATACTTTTCTCATTCAGTAGAGATAGACGGTAAGTCATGGAGAATATTCAAGAGCATCCATATTGTCCTGCTTCAAGGAATGAAAGTATTCATTGTATGTCTTTCAGGAGTATAATTATCAACAGTGTACATTGTCTTATCTTTTTCCCCTCCTTATGTAGACAGTAACATAATCAAATAATTGGTAAGGTCAATGGATTGCCATACTTGCCATCAGAATAGCAGGCCTCAGTATCCGTTTATCTGTACAAAACAGGCTAAAATATTTCCATAGGGCCAGCTTCTCTCAATGAGTTACAGGCATTCATTTTTTAACTCATTTCATGATTAATTCAACAAATAAATGTGTCAAGGCTACTCTAATGTGAGGCACTGGATATGCAAAAGTAAATCGCTCCCTTAGAAGAGTTTACAGTAGAAAGAAATTTTAAAAAAATAAGGAGAGGCATTGCATGGACACAGAACCAGAAGGATGTCCCCAAGGGCATGGAGGAAGGCTACAGCATATATATATATATATATATATATATATATATATATATATATATATATATATATATCACACCTCTTCCCTAGAAAATGGGGGGGTGATTTTTCAGTGTTTGGGTACAGTTTAGCTTAACACATTCACTGAGCACCAAACATACTAAACTACTTCTGTCCAGTTATGGAGAAGATGCTACCACCACATATTTTTATGAGGTATTCAGGAAGCCAATGACAACAAGAAACCTAGAAGAACTTGTGTTCATTCAGAAAAGGACAGGGACATTAAAAGATGAGGAGCAAACTGAAGACCTGCTGTGGAAAAGAAGCACTAAAATGGGCATTTAGCAAGTATGGGCTTTTCTAGACTTCTGGTATTTCCATTTGGGTGGAAATTGAGAAGAAAAAAAGAATACAGAGCAAAAATTTCTCATAATGTTTTGCAACTTCTCCTTCTGGTCTCAGTTAGAACCCAGAAGTAGCAAGAGAGTTAAAAATGCAAACACTGTTTATTATGATTTTTTTTCCAACAAAATGGACTATACTTTATTTAGGTACTTTTAGGACTTCAGATGAATATCTATCTATAATGAATTTGCTTTTTTTAAATAAGAAAACTGTTGAAATGATATCTCCATTGTTTGAATCCAATGGAAACAGAAAACAGTGTGGCCAATAAAAGTCAAATTTCTTTAATGAAAAAAAAATTCCAAAGCACCAGTAATCTGGTGACAATATTCAATACAGAAAAAATTCTTTTCTCCATTAATGTATCATCTACGAGTAAACATGGACAAATTTTCATTTTCTGAAAGACTGTCAACACTTGGATTAGTAGAAACAACCAGATAATTTTCTCTGCTCTAGGAACTGCATGTTTCGAATTATAGTACTAACTTTGGTCTGCTCGAAGAAGGTGAATCAAAACATTTAGCATATGGTTACACATACATACAATATGTATTAAAAAAGCTCTTGCGGGGCTGGAGGCGCACACGTGTAATCCCAGTGAGCTTGAGAAACTGAGGCAGGAGATTCGCATTCAAAGTCAGCCTCAGCAAAAGCAAGGTGCTAAGCAATTTGGTGAGATCCTGTCTCTAAATAAAATACAAAACAGGGCTGGGGATGTGGCTCAGTGTTAGAGTGCCCCTGAGATCAATCTCTGGTAACACCCCCTCCAAAAAAAAAAAAAGATTCTTAATTCTATCCTATGTTGGAGTTTCACTGTTCTCTAACCAAACACAGTACTACCATCTTAAGCAAAGTTGATTTTTTCCCCCTACTCTCATTTAATCTCCTAGTCTAAAGCCCTTTACTATTACTCCCCCATAGAAGTCTGCTTACTTTAACAATTTCTGGTCACAGGATGTGGCTGCCTCAGTTTTTATCTCCATCTGGCAGAACATAACCAAACTACCTACTTGAGCTCTCAGCTTCTACCTTGTAGCAACCAAACTTTCCTGTGTACCCTCTCCCTGACCCCACCTCCATGACATGCATTTCTTGTAAAAATGGAAGGTCAGTAAACTTCCTCAGAGGACTTGTAGCAATGCGTAACAAAGGAATTGATCCAGTGATGCGCAGTAGACACATGGTGTTAGCTCACTGATTTGGCATCAGTGGCCACACAAAAGTCTCTGATGTATCTTGATAGCTCCTATAGTGTCCACTGTCCCTGAATGAGTCCTTCAACCTCCACTGGCAGCTGTCTAGATCCAGTAGGGATGGGGTGGAGGAATGGGGTAAAAGAAAGAAAGAAAGGGAAGCAACAATACCTTTTAATTTAAAAACTAAATATAATAAATTCCTACTCTTTCCATATGCAAAGGATGACAAGACATCTGTCATTTTTTTTTTCACTCTGAAGCCTTTAATGTTCTGTCAGATCTTATCAGACACAACTGCCCTGCACAGCTGCCATGGGTAAAGGAACACCGTATAGTGAACATCCATGATTATAAGTGAGTTTCTATTTATCTTTGAAACGATGACCAAATTGCTGTGTCTTTAATAGGGACAGATAATTCTTACATTTAAAAAAATGCCAGTTACAGTGAATATATTTTATATATTTTTAAACCGTCTTAAACTTATAAAACATTTTGTATTTCACTGTCACTAAACATTTCTCACCTGCAAATATTTTTTAGCACTTATATTAACTGTATATAAATTATATGAAGTGCCCTTTGGTCATTGTGTACCGTAACCAACAAACTTCCTGGTGAATAACACTTAGGGGTTGATTTCTGAAGAAGTACCCAGTGGCTAACCACTTAGTCTAGAACCACACTGCTTTACCACTGGAACAGCCCAAAGAAATTACAACTCCTTTAGTAGTTCTCCGTGAAGGTGGTTTACTTAGGCAGTTTTGTTCTCAGGACATTTGGCAAAGCCTGGAGATATTTTGAGGTGTCACAGATGAGGGGAGGGTGCAGCAGGATACCACTGCATCTAGTGTGTGAATGTTCCTAAGTGTCCTGTGATGCACAGGACAGCCCCATTCTCCAGCCGAAATGCCGGTAGCTTCAAGATTGAGAAACTGGTCTAAGTCCTACATCTCATTGAAAAGGGAACTGAAGCTTGAAAAGGTCAAGTAACTTACTCAAAACTACCTATCAGAATTTAAATATGGTGAATAAATTGGTGGCAGATTTAAAATTCAAACTTATCATTTAATACCTAATTCAATATTTATTCCATTATTTCAGTCAATGTGTAAATATCTTATAATATGTCAGAAGAATTCTGTACTGTTTTCTCATTTTTATTATAATAAAGGACAGGTCATTAAACATCATTGAGTTTCAGTTTTCTCATTTGTAAACCAGACAGTTGAACTAGATAATTTCTAAAGTCTTTTTTTTTCTCTGAAATTGTACTGTTGTATAAACAACAATGCTGTATTCTTCAGTAGTTTCCAAATTTCCAAACTTTTTTCTGTTTAAACTTTTTCTTCAGGAGTCCTAGCCCAAGTAAAAGCAGGAAATATTGTGGTGAATTAAAAAAAAAAAAAAAACCTCACAACATTTTGGAGCAATACTTGACTCTCACTAAATAGTAAAGAATATGAAATTCAGGTGTTATTTTAACATGGACATGATGGGTGAACATTTATATTTTTCATTCTTTTCTATAAAAAATTTAAAATTCTATATTTTGTTGAAATATTATTGTTTTGCCTATATTAATGTGAATTTTGAGAAACTTTACATGATTTTCTCAAATTAGAGTGCATATTATTCTCTTATAATAAGAGGGCAAGGTTAAAAGAGATGAAGATCAATTGAAATGTATTTGAAAAGAGGCACCAAGAAACCGAAGTTGCTCATTATGTGCTATATTTTGTCAAATGAAGAGTTAGATAAGTTAATTGCTACAATTGTGAAATAGGGAAGTAGATATAAAGAGAGAATGCATAGCCATCTTCTCTTCACTCAAAACAAAACCAGCACTTGTAATCCGTGTACGTAAATTTTAGGTATATCAAATGATCCCTAATTTTAAATACCTTTCATTACAAAATTAGAGAATAAAATCTTAGCTACTGCTTTGTTGGTTCAATCTGCTAGCTACATTTATTTCAATTGGAGGAAAATAAACTATCTTTTATTAATTAAAAAAATTACACAAAAGAATTTTAATCTAAACCATGTGCCATCATTATTGTTAATCTTGGTACATTTTCACAACATTTTGATGGACCTTAAATCAATTAACACTATAAGGGAAAACATCTGTGGCCCTAATACATTTTAGGGTAGCTTTTAATATTGTTTTTATAAGGAATCTAAAATGAATTTAATTGAAAATGCCATAATTCATTGTGTGTTAAAACAGTAGATATTAAAATCAAGTCAATTTATTAACAAACATGAAGCATGTGTATCTGTAAGAGAGGATTATTAGAAAAGCCAGAGGAAGGAAATGTTTTGTTTCCCATCAAATCCAGATGTTTAGCCCATAAAATGGAGGGCTTGCTTAAAAGGTAGGTTATGGTACTGGAATCCTTAGGAAGTGAGACTTCTGAAAAAATTCATGGGCAAAATAGATTTTTAAAGGAGTTATCATGGACTTTTGTTTAAAAATAATTAAAGTGATGTTTTCAGTATTAAATATGAAATGGAATAAGGAATGAATTAAAAGGCACATGATTTTTTCCAAAACACATTTATGAAAATATTTTGTTCTGAAATATAAATATTACTTTTTAGCAAAAATAAAGACCCATGATAAGTGTTTCCTTTTAGGCTTTGATAAAATATAAACTGGAGCCAATATTATACAAAATCATTGCTTTAAAGTTGCACTGATTTTTCTTTTTTCTGTAAGTCAGTTGCTCTCTAGCATACGTATGTTTGAAAATAGACTAATTACAAAACAGGAGTCCACATTGATAATGGTCAGTCTATATTTCTATATTTTAATTTACAGAATAATATGTGAAAAAGTTTTTATTTTTAAATAAAATTTCAATTTTCACTCCAATTCTTAAAGTAAAAAACCATGAGAAGCTAATTATAATAGCAATAACAGAATTTCTGCACTCCTTTATAGTTTTCCAAATGTTTAAATAATGTAACTATTCCTCATATTATCCCATATCATTACATTTTAAAAAATGCTTTCACATTCATTTTCTATAACGACCCTATACTAAGAAGCATAAACATCAAATTTTAGTTTAGGAAAATATATTCTATTGCATATAGCAAGAAAAATCATTTGGAATTCTTTTTTCTCTTCTTGGAAATTGACTAAGTTAGACGGGAAAACATGTTTAGTAAAATTGACATTAATAGAAAATAGCTTTAGTTTTACAGTGCTCCTGCAAAACAGAATGTGACAAAACTGGCACAAATTGCACATTTGACATCTAAAGGTATTTTTATTATTCTTATTTCTCTGCCTTTGAAGTACTTCTTATATTGTATCTGACTTGTTCCAATTCCAGAATTTTGAGGTTCCACTCGCCTTTGATCTCTTCCCTAGTCATTCCCAATACTTCTTTCATCCAAGACTTTCTAGCTGCCCTGAACATAACACCACTGTCTATTAGTAGAAAAGGGAAAATCTATTTCAAAGGCTTTGGTGATTTTCTCTTGTAGGTCACCCTGAAAGTATCTTTTTATCTTCCCCAGTGTGAGAACCTTCACCTTCTTGAATCTCTGGTGGACTCCTGGGTTCCATCTGTTTTAAAGTTGCCATTCAGCAAAGAGCCATCACAGCTGTTTATATTTACATGAGGATCATTCCCCTTATATTTCAATGGGATGTTATTTCCTTCTTTTAAACATTTATCCTTGAAACAATGGGCCCAAAATAAAAAATAAAAATACACACTGATATTTGTCCACATAATTGAGCTAACACATCTGAAAACTGATTATTTAGACTTACTAAGCTTTTATCTCATTGCTATATACAAACACAAGGTTTTTCTGCATTATAGCTAATTATACTTTCAGATTCACAGTAGACAGTGCCTACATGCATGATTTCTATTTCTCACACACTAATACAGTATTTTCATTAACCTGTCATGTTTTCTCTCAATCTCTCCCTTTCCCCACACTCTCAATTTATTCTTTAAAATGTGGAGTAAGCAGTGGTGCTTAAATTGCTCCTTTATATTCATCTGAAAATTAAGTAGGGGCAGGAGGAGAAAACAATAAGACTTTCTCCTGTGCAGACTGAGCCTTTCAATATGATTTCACTATTGAGATCACAGTAAACCACCAAACCATCTCGGCCCCATTTTCAATGTAAGCAAAACTACCATAATGCAAAACAAATACCAATAATATCTAGATCACTTGTTCTTTGAGTTTAAATATAATAGTTTCCCCTATTAAAACTAATATCCAAGGGGCTGGGGATGTAACTCAGTGGCAGGGCACTTGCCTAGTATGCATAGAGCCCTGGGTTTTATCCTCAGCAATGGAAGGAAACAGAAGTAATTAGAAGAAAAACTTGAAAAAGGATGAAATAAAATAAAACTAATAGGAAAAGTCTACCCATATATTCATTTAGTAATCCCAAGAATTCAGGATTATTTTAGAAATAATTCTGAGGCTAAAGAGCACAGTGTCTCTCAAGCATCAGGCCCTCGGGGGCACTCAGTGTTACTCCCCTTTCTGATTTGTTCTTCCTCAATTCTAGTATTTAATATTAGAACAAAGAAAATCAAATATTACTATTTCCTCTTACAATATGATAGCCAGTAAGTTTTACTAATATCTGGAAACAAAGGTAGCTATAACTAGAAATTATAACAATTTGCAAACCTAAGCTAAACATGATAACATCTGTAAACTATTGAAAATAGTTCCTGGCACAAGGTAGGCATTACTTCTTTTTTTTTTTTTTAGGTACCAGGGATTGAACCCAGGGGCACTTAACCACTGAGCAACATCCCCAGCCTTTTTTTTTTTTTTTTTTTTGAGACAAGTTCTTACTAAATTGCTTAGGACCTTGCTAAATTGTGAGGCTGGCCTTGAACTCTCTAATATGTCTGCCCCAGCCTCCCCAGCTGCTGGGATTACAGGTGTGCCCCACCATGCCCAGCCCTCAACTATTTTTTATGTTAGTTTAGTAGTTAGTACAGACTACTAGTTAGTATTAAAACAAGTTGCTCTGAAATACAAATCTCTTTTAAGTAAACCTGCCAAACTGATATCAAAAGACTTATTTCCATTTGTATGCTTTCTACTTATCAAGTAGATTAGTTTCTACCTAATACCTGCTAAATCGATAACCAGTTATTTTTCAAACTTCTTTAAGAAATGGGAGATTTAAAATTTGATTTATAAATAAGCCTTTTATATAACCAATGAACTCACACAGAAAGACTCCAACTTCTCCAAGCACTGGCTTAAGTAGTATTTTTTAACTATTTTTATCAATATACATCAACAATATACATCAACTATTTTAACAAAATACAAGCCACTAAGCAACTCAACAGAGCATTATATTTTCAAGAAACTTTTCAGCTAAACTGAAACAGCTAATTCATTAGCCTCTCAATGTACTTTGCAGTTTTTATTAAAATGAATTAGGTAAAGCAACAGCTTTCTTCTTTTTTAGCAACTATTCTTTGCAAGTGGTGGTATATTAGATAAAGATATTAATTCTTCTAAATATTATGAAAAATTTCTTCATAATTATTTTTCCAACAATGTTAAAGTAAATAGGGATTCACTGTTCACCATTCAGACAAGACACTTATTTGGATATTTATGTGAAATTTTCCTGACTTTTCAGTATATATCACTAAGAGTGCTGGGCCCTCTACACTCATGGACTCTTCTTTTAACATTCAAAGCAAAATGTATTTCATTTTTCCCCACTGGCTAGCCTGTCGTATTTTGTCCTCCTGTTTCTTCTTCTCAATCCTTCCAATTATGGAGTGCTCCAGAGGATTCAGAAGTACGCCCTCTGCTCTTATCTATCAAAATATTTCTTCACATGGTCTCATTCAGTCCTTTAGCTTCAAAATTCCATCTGTACACAATGACTGGCAAATTTACCCAGTTCAGTAACTCATGGGGGAAAAGAAACCATTTTCTATAATGTCTTTGTCCTTTCATGCAGCTATTTTCTTCATTCTAAGTTAATCTGTCCTTTTTTTTCCACCTCCACTGCCAACATTTAGTCCAGTAGTCAAGATCACCATCCCCTATCTCCCTCTTCCTGATTCAATTGGCTCCAGCAGTTGATTTACACTCAATATATTCTCTTTATAGCAGCCAGAGTTGTGTCTTTATCATGAAAATATGATTAGGTCATTCTCACAAGTTCAAAATGGCTTCATCTCATACCTAGGATGAAATCCAGATTCTTTGTGTTTTCAACAAGGAGCTATAGATCTGCTTCCTATTTGTCGTTCTAGGCTCAATATTCAACGTTAAGTCTTTCCTCACCATGCCACAGGCAGCTGACTTTTCTGTGCCTAGAACTTGCCAATTTTCTGCTTTGGCCACATGGCCTTGGCACCTGGCATTTCCACTCACATAGATCTCCATGTTCTTGTCTAACCAACACCCGACTCAATGGCACGTCTTCAAAGAAATCTTTGATCAGTCTGTTTAAAGAAGCATTCACCCATGACTCTGGCCTATCACTATCATATCAGACTGCTTAATTTTCTTTACACCACTCAATTGAAATTTTCTCAATTATCTATTTCATTTCCTGTTTGTTATCCCCCCCCCCCCCCGCCACCCATCCTTGCTAGGATGTAAGTTCCATGTGGGTATCTTCTCCGTTTTATTTGTGACTGTGTCAGCATTGAGAACAGTTTCTGTTACATAGTAGGAACTCTGTAAACAACTGTAGAATCAGTAAACAAATCATCTCAATTACTATCCCATTATTATTCCCATTTTATATCTGACGAAACTGAGGCTTCAAGGGTGAATTTTTGCAATCTTTCATGATTAGCAGGTTCAGACTGGAATCTAGACAAAATTTCAAACGTTGACTTCTGAAGCTTTTTAGAAGTAGAGCTTGACTGAGTCCAAAGTCTGCCTCATCATCTAATTTGTTTTCATCAGCTTCCTGACCCTTTTCTTTTCCTTATCTACATCCCTGGTATCACTTCCTATCAGAGACAAACTCTGAACTGATAATTTGTGCTTCACTGCTTTCCTTAGCTATTATACATTTTGATCATGTCTAAAGTATCAATAAGTAGATTCACAGTGTAAAAATATGTATGGATGATTGAAAAGTAGAAATACTTGGGGTTGATTAGGTCTGATTTTAGAAACAAAAAGATGTATTTGGAAAACTAAGTCTAGGAAGTCAAAGTAAATTATTTGCCCTAAATTATCTGATTAGCAGATCATATTTATCATCTTGACCAATTAACAAACATATATTTTCTTTTTGGTCCCTAGAGTTACTAAGTCAAACTTGTCTCTGTAATAGGAAACTATAAGAAAGCTCTACCTGATTCATTTAATGAATCTTTTGGATGACTCTGAAAAGATTTTTTGGTGTCACACTTCCTGGAATAAGATGAGAACTTCATGTGTTTTCCATGATCAAAGTGTTTAACAAAGGTCAAGTTACTTCCCTTGTACTTCAAAACAAAAATTTAGATACATTGGTGAATTATTCAATGGCTTTCACTTTATGTAATATCAAAAAACAATTAATAAAGGGAAAATCCATTCTTTCCATGGTATCACTCACCTCAAGGCAAACTCAGTCCTATACTTCATTATCCCCCTTTTCAAGATAATAGTTAACATATTATTTTTGCATTATTTGTGTGGCATCAGCAATCATGGAAAGATAATTAAAAAGCAAAGATATCTTTTCATTTCTTCCAAGAGATATAATCTCAAATGAATTTTTCTTGCCAAAAATATGGACGAGGCTCTGTGTACAAAGATTCAAGTAGTTAAATCCAGTGGATGGGACTTAAATGCATATTTCACACAAATGAACAACTGCCCTCCAGTCCTCCTGCATTTTACCCACTGACATAGTCATGTCTGCAATTACTTTATTATCAAGCTAAACACACAACATTGATTAACTCACTGGAAAAAAGCAAGGCCTAGTATGAGATAGACCTAGGTTAAAAATTCCATCTCCCATTCCACCCAGCCCTAGTTTGTTTATGAACTGGTGACTTCGGAAATTTACTCTGAAAGAACATCAAAAAGCTAAGGATGTGTTGGTTTAGTGTATATGGATGTATGTTTCTACCTTTTCTCTCCATATACATATTTTATTTCCACTATAAATCACAAAACTAATGAAAGGAATTAGGTCCACTTTCTAGTCCCTTATTGCATCCACCTTTTGTAAAAAAATAAATATTGAATAATAATCTACACAACTCAGTGGCAACTGCAGAACTCTAATTGAAGAGTTTGCAGAGAAAATCTAGTCAGATCAGGGACCTGGAGGTAGTCTTACTAATTACACAAAGATTTTAAGAGAGTGATTTTTAGTTATAATTTATAAAGGACTACCAACACCAATAATCATATGTAGCAAAGAACATTATTACTACTGTGACAAGCAAGCTTTGGGGTGCTGATGGAGACCTTGGAAGTCAAAACTTCATTTCTAAGCAGCCACTGCCATAAATAGATTGCAGACTACATGAGAATGGGCACAGGAAGTGGTATTCCCAACAAGCAGCACAGAGAAAACATGCATCAAATAGTTGTTCCTCAGAAAAATTAATGAACTAATGAATAAATGAATAGATTTAGTTGTCCTGGTCAAATGAGATATTAAGAAAGTTTTTAGGTCTTGAGTACTGGTAGTCTGTGAGATTTTCACTTGCCAATTTATTTATTTATGTATTTCTTCAATTGTCTAGAATAATCATGATTTTCCTAGAAAAAATTGGATATGCAATTTTATACATAGCATGTGATCAAAAGAAAAGAGGGAAAAAACAAATGACAGCAAAAACTTTATGCAATTTCTTCCATCTTTTATTCCTAAAATTTTGCAAATTTTCTACCATATAGAAAAATTCACCTGGAATAATTCACTTAAATAATGACAACAACAAATGGACAGAATTAAGATCATTCATATGAATCATTAAGTGCTTCCTACATACAGAGATGGGTTGATCACACTCACAGACCATTTGTGCATTCAGAAAAAAAAAAGTGTCAGGAACCTGCAGACACTTGTAAATAAGCAGAAACCCAGTGACAAACTACATGAGTTCACCAGTCATTGTGAGAGCCAAGTAAAGAACACTCCAAGAGGGGCTGGGGGTGTGGCTCAGTGTTAGAGTGCTTGCCTTAGCATGTGTGAGGCACTGGGTTCAATTCTTAGCATCACATATAAATAAATAAAGTCCATCAACAAATATATATATATATATAAACATTCCAAGAGGAATGTTATTCACAGACCATCACAGCAGCAGGACAGCTACCCAGGGTAAGGGATGTAGTGTGACTGTTGATAGTGTGGCTGCCCCAGAAGGCAGGCATGATTTTCTAGCTAAATTTTGAAGTGGAATTATAATTTACTCAATTGGAGGGAAAAAAAGATATCCAAGGAATTAAAAGTAGCATAGCCAATGGTTTGAAGACAGAAAACTATTGTATTTTTGGGAAAATGAAAGTTACAACAATAGTCTATAGCATATGTCACAAAGCAGCTACAGAAAAAGCTGTAGAAATCTAGAGGGATTCAAATATCAAATAGAACTGCAAGTACAATGCTAATTGTTTTTGTCTTTACTGGTACACGAAGATAGGATGATGTGATACTTTCCTACCCACCATTTTACACTAAGGACATTTAAATTTACCATGTTAATTTTTTTTAACTTTTTGCTCCATGAATAAGAAGTTAGTACCAAGTTAGTAAACTAATCAGAATGTACTACAAATGAGTGAGAATTAAACATAATTCTATACAGCAGTTCCAGAGATGTTTCTAAACTTTCCAATGGCTACCTATGGAATAATCAAAATTATTAAAATCTCAACATCAATCCAATTGAAAGTATTCTCAATCTCAATATAAATGCTACTGATGGAAATATCAACATAACCTAAATTGGAGAATGGTTAATGCTTCCCAATGTAAGTTTGAGAAAAATGAAAAATTAGATTTTGTTTTAGGTAACAATGAATTGCAAAAATTAAAAAAAAATAAATATCAGTTGCTAAAGCAGCACACAGGAAATCTTTCTATCTAAATAAAGGAACTAAACCATTTTTAAAAATTTTAGAGATTTATTATTTGACAAGTAAAATTATAATTAGAAATCTAATGACAATAAGGTAAAATACTGTAAGTATAATTTGATGTGGATAAAACTGATTCATGAATTTAATAGTACATGTAATTGAAAAAAAACTTAAATGAAAGTGATACTATTGAATAGAGTAAAGCAAACATGAAAATTTAAAAAGTGGAAATAATTTACTTGAGCTACATAGAAATAATTAATTTGGTTTAATGGAGGTCTCTTTTTCTGAAACTCAAGAAAAATTCGTATTGGTATATTCTAATGAAGTATTTATTTTCATTTAAAAGTTGGGGAGCATGGGAGGAATAGATGAATTCTGGGGGGCGGGAAGGGGAGGGGGTTGGCAAGGATGGTGGAAATTGATGGACATCATTATCCAAAGTACCTGTATGAAGACACGAATTGGTGTCAACATACTTTATATATAACCAGAGATTTGAAAAATTGTGCTGTATATGTGTAATAAGAATTTTAATGCATTCCACTGTCATTTATTTTTAAAAAAAAATCAATAAAAATAAATAAATAAAAGTTGAGTCAAACATCCCTGGTGTCAAAATCATGGGATCATAACATTCTCTACCCAATTAGGGAGTAACTAAAAAAAGGATGCACAAATATAACATTTTTATCCTTTTACAGGATTATTCTGTACTTGCAAGGATGGGCCCAGTAAGAACTGAAGGAAAAAATATTTTCAGGCTATGGTTATAATAGGAAATGGTAAAGAATTCCTAGTGAAGAATGTAGAAGGCATGGAGTTTATAGAACCTTTAGAATATAGAATCTAGAGTAGCCTGAAAAATCTCTGAAAAGGGGGATGCAAAGGTAAAAGAAATCAAAGTCTATGAAGATTTATTCCTGTACCCCTCAACTTTAAACTGACCCTTTTTGTCCTCTTAGTGCTTCAAATTAAATGATAATTGTAATCACACTTCAGTGTTCAATAGCTATGTGCCATGATTTCATGGGATTACATGAATGAATGTATCACCTTACAGGGAGTAGCTCATAGTTTTCAAAGTGTTTTCACAAATATTATTACTGTGAATGCTTACAACAACTTAAGGATAAGGAAACTATTTCAAAGAGGGAAAATGATTTGGATCAAAATTATATAATTCTTAGAGTTAAATTTCTAAAATATTTCTTACTTCAAAGCCATGGTATTGCCCAACATGGAATGATTCCTGCCTTGTTTCCTATTATGCTGAATATTTTTCCTTTCTTTGTAAACAAATTACTAGTTTTTATTTAAGTGGGGATTTATAAAATAGAGTGACCACCCTATACTGTCATATCATTTTTATATCATCTCTTAACATCACTGTTATTTATATAGGTTTCTCTAAACTATTTTCTGGAATATTGGGACAAACATTTCCAAGTTAAAATGTAGAGAATTTCTTTTTGTCTATCAGTGGTTTTTATTAAAGTTTCACTTTGCCACTGTCTATGGGTGTGATGCTAGGGTGACCCTCAGCTCTTGACTCCAGCCAATGATAACAGATCACTATTTCGAGGGCTGATCTTTTCCTTCCTGTTGCTAAAATTTTAATGAAAAGTAATTTTTTAAAAATATATGAGTGGTGGTCATTTTCCCTTGAATATCATTGCATTGTAATTATAATATAATCATAAATCAATATAAATAAATTATATTGCATTTTCAGTGAAGCAGTTTTTTTCACTTCAAATACTTGTCTCATTTTTAACAGGAAATGAATGTCTTAAACATGTATAGATAAGCACCATAGAAATATGTTAACTTTTATTTGAACTTGGGTCTGTAGTAAGGACTCCAAAAAAACTTTAAAAACTTCGTTGATTATCTTTGTAGAAGTGAATCCATTGAAGGTACTGTGAATGGACACAGTAGATGCCTGTTTATTTTGCTAACCTTGACTTTGTGAATTTTTGCTTGTCCTAGAAGAAAGAGTAGAAAAGTTTTGGTATCTTCCTTTATTCTCTCTTGATTGTTTTGTGATTCCCAAACATATAATTTTCTGCATACAACTGTCATTCCTAGGCTTTTTGACAGACAGAATTTGAAATAATACATTGACATATGTAAACTGGAATGTAGATTAAAGTTTTTAGATAATTATTAGATATTTTCTAATCTAAATGTTTGTTAGGGCTGTGTATGCAAAATCCAGTGATTACTATAATTGCTTCTTTATCTTTCATATATGTGTGTATATATATATGTAGAAGTAGACATCATATATGACTATATCTTATATTACTAAATAAATAACCTTCTGTATTTCATTTTTTCCCTTTCTCATTGTCCAGACTGCTCTCTTTCCATATGTAAAAGTCATATATATCACTAATCCTCTGGTAATAGCAACTGCTGTGAGACAAGGCATCTAGTACTGACAAAGATATTTACTCTAAACTGAGTTTAAACAGAAGTTAAATTTTGATTCAATTTTTTCCTGCATAAATAATCTCATAATGTTATGAAGACTGTCTAGGGTAATGAAAAATTTCTCTGTACCCCATTGAGTTAATACATTCTGTTCTGAACATGCGCCTTTGTCTTCATTAACACTTTGTGCTCACCAACAAAAAATGCAGCATCCTCACTATAAATCTCAGGATTTTACCTCAGACTGAAGTTCACTATCTTACTGTCTAGTCCTCAAACTCTCCATGTTCACACATCTTCATCTGTCCTTGCAAACAGTCCCAGTGAACTAGTATCAGTGTCCCACCAACATGTGCAAGGACTGGCCTTGACTGTACTGTCCTGTCACATGAGCTCACGTGAGCGCTTCTGTCTCCACTCCCTCCTTTTCTTCTTATGGGAACCTACATTTGAATAATGATGCTGACCTACCCTATGACATTAGCAAAAATGTCCAAAGAGCAATGGAAGAAAATTTAGGAACATTCCAAACTATGGATTTTAAAGAAGCCAGGGAGACCTCTCCAGACAAGAAGTGAGACAAGTAGATGAAACAAGGAAATATCAAAAAAAAAAAAAAAAAAAAAGGCAAAAGCCACCCTTCTACTTGATTCTTCAATTTTTTTTTTTCTGCTCACATTCTCTTTCAACCACCCTCTCTGAGATTTGTCTTCCTCTTCTTCTTGACTATAATCTATAAATTTATTAAGAAAATTCACTATTTACCCAGTATCTGGTGAGAAATCAGGTATAGAATATATGAAGAAGCTTAAGATATCGTTTCTGCATTTACATAGGTTATAATGGAATGAATCCACAAAGGGACATATCAACACCATCCTCACAACCGTTAAAACAGTACTTGAAAAATGCCAAGGAAAGGTAGTAAAAGGACCCACTTTCGGTGGAGATATTTCTTGGCAAGAGTGACAAAAGAGAATGTCAGAGAGGAGATGGGACTTGCACAGGGCGAAAGAGGCCTTGAGTGTGGAAGAACTGCTTATTCTCTTTCAGTCCTTAGAAAGGGAAGAAAAGATCACCACCAGCTCCATGCCCAACTCTCAGCTTAATGGCACACCCAGTTGCTCTGCCTACAAGATTAGAAACTACACCATGAGAAAATATCTGAATTCCCACCTTCTATTGTATTTTTAAGCTAAACAATGTACAGAAAAAGGATGAAACTGATTAGGGAACTATTATTTAAAGAAAACAGAGGGATTAGGAAATTTTTACAGTATTACAGGTGAAAACTAATATAGCCATGGATTATGGTGATGGCAATGGAGAATTAGAATGAAGAAAAGATTTTAGAGATTACTCAAAAGCAAATTTTCAGGAGTGGAGAAGCATGTTAAATATTTGTATTTAGAAAAGGAGGTAGGTTTCATATTTCTACAGGAGTAATCCAGACATGGAGAAATAGGAGCACAATACATAGTAGATAATAGTAAACAACCCAGACTGTAGAAAGTAAGAATAATAATTGGCCAAGTTTATAGCATCCCAAAATTTAAAAGGCAGATAAATATGGAGAAACAGTAGTTAGACTGAAGCCAGATACCAAATAGCACATATAACTCACATATATGAATATAGAACATAATTCACACAGGATATATTCGTATCTTTATGTAGATATGTATATGAATAATGTAGCAATATTTGTATTTTTACACTACTTATTTGTCACTGATGAAAAGATATAAGAAGAATAGGGAAATAACCTTGCTTAAGCTAACTACTCTGTTTCTGTGTTTAGTTATGTAGAGAAAGAGAGTGAAAGGAGATACAGACCTCCAATCCCACTTTATCTTCCCTAAACAAAAATCTAGCAATGATAAGAAAAGTTTTTAGAAGGGAAATATTTTTAAAAGATCACCTAAGCAATCTTATACACACCCCAGATTCTCTTAAGCTGCATTTAACACTTAATAGGATTGCTTATCAAATTCAATTAATAATTTGCATTGAATGTCTGTGATGTGCAAGATATAGGATGTGTTTGTGACATGAGATTTTTTTTTTAACGTAGATGGAAAATGAAGAAATGAGACAACTGTTATGACTCATAACAAAACCTATAGAACATTTCACAAGGCATAATTCAAAGTACTCTTAACTGTTCTGTTCTGCCATGGAGAGGTGGAATTGCCTGGCATTATGACTTCATTATGGCCAGAGAACAGTCACCTCTACCTGTGCTGTCAAAATCATCATTCTTCCCTAGAATTATTTAGAAATTTTAAACAAGGATTTATTTATTGTCATGGCCTAGAGGTACAATGCAAGGAGAGTCAAAACTTTTGTGTAAGACTGATTCCAGCATTGTTCTTGCCTTGGCGAATCTTAACTTTGACCTTGTCCACATGTGCATTTTAGATATTAAATAAAGCATCTGAATTGTGTGCATATTTATTCATTGATGTCTCATCTACATTTGACTATTTCTTTATACCTTTAGAACAAAAAGTATAAATTTTGCTGTCCAATGTTTATTATTTCCTGTATACACTAAACCAATTATAACACATTTAAATAAAACAGAATTGTAGCTAATAAATTAAAATACAAAATTTAAACAACAACCTGCCAAATTATACATTGAGTCACAAAATATCTCTTGGAACTTAAAAGTATGCTAAACAAATTTGTAGACACAGGATTATGTTAATACATGTTTTCCCCAAATATTTATATACTCAATAAGACTCCCAATACTTTTTAGAAAAAAATGGTTGTTTTCAATATTAATGTGACAATTAAAGGTTAACTTGAATTTTTAAAATAGAACAATGTATATCTATCCATTTATAGTATAAATTATTTAGAAAAGTTGATTTAAAGGTTTCCAGATTCTATTATACTTTTATTTTGATCATGAATTCAAAGATTTTCCTTATGATGAAAAACATTTTTAACAAACTGATTTGAATTCTTATGGTGAATTGATCTATGACCTACAAAATATTTCCATATTCCCTTATATTCATTTATAAATGCTTTATAACATTTTCTGAGAGGGAATTTTTAGTGAAAATGTCCTCTAATTTATGAAAATACACATATATCATCTTATGAAATTACTGCTTTTTATATTTTGCTTTTGATTATAATAAAGAGACTTCACAGGGGTGGCAGTTTGGCAAGCATGTTTCATACTCCGAGAAATGCTGTACCTACAAAGATTTTTTTTTTAATCCAGCTTTACAATGAAAAAAAACTTAAAGTACAGTGTTTTTCTTTCCACTGTCATTAGTTACTTAAAATATGAACTGATAATGTAACCCGATCAGGCTGCCCTGACTTTCAGGGGGAAGGAGAAAGGGGAAAAGCTCACAAAACAAGATTTTTTGAACATTTTTTTCATTTAAAAAAATGGTTGGAATTTCTACAAAGATGCCATTTTCAATGATGTTTTAATAATAACTTCCTACATCATAAGGAGAAATATTAAATATCTATTAGTTACATTTAATAATGAACCAAAATGTATTCATGACCCAAACTAAAAATCTTCCAGAAACACCCACTGGGTAGATCATAACTGTACAAAGATCTCAAGCTTAAATAGGGACCAAAGGCCCAATCCATTGAATTTTTCTGTAAGGCATAGCATTTGCATGATTCTTAAAAATTTAAATACCTCTACCTCCTCAAGGCTAGGATGCCCAGGAAGGGCGGTGGCCCTATAAGAATGTCCAAAGCAAAAAATCATTAAAATTATTAGCAAGGAACTAAAGTTTGACTTAAAATGCATCCTGTGGTAAGAAGATGCTGAAAGTCAATGTTTCATTAAATACATAAGGGTATTTTTGAACAATCATGTACCTACGTATTCAATAAAATATTTCAGACGTTTCAATAGTAATAAAATTTGAGGAAGCAAACTCCTGATCCGAAAATAGGGAGTGGCTTTCATGCAACCAAAGCCATTTTAGGATTTTTAAAAACAGTTCAATTTTTGCTAAAAACAAAACCCATTTATTTTGTCATTAAACAATTCCTCAGACTTTCACCAACACGTGTTCACATCACCGTGTGAGGGGTAAGTAGCAGGGTTGCTTTCACAATACCTTAATAGTTTGTAACTAAAGAGATGCTATTTTTTTTTGTTTGTTTAAGTTGTGATTCCCCCACACCAAATACATATACATTTTTAAACAGAAACAATATATTCTGTCACAAAACAAGCCGTGTCTCCTGGAGCCACAACAATCTTGACCATTTTACAGCAGACCTATCACGTCCAGTCCCCAAAACACAATTTATTTTTAATATCTATTTCAAATCAATGTTTCTCCAAAAGAAAAGAAAAACCAATTAAGGAAATATGAATATTCTTGTACCTACCTGTAACAAACACTTGTGTGTCCAGAAAGGCAAAGCCAAATGCCAAAAGTTTAAGCCACATATACATGGTCATATCTGCAAATCAGCCGTGTCCCTAAGAAACAGCATGCGTCCCCCTGAAAAGCAAAGTAATGGTTATCTCTCTAAAAGATTTTCTCTGTAAACCCGAATCAAAAATAAAAGAAATGGATGCATACGCTTCACTGCTGTTTTATCAGACGGGGAGCAATTTCCTCCTCTGCTACCCTAAGAGCAAACCACTTGCCAGCTACATGGAGCTAGCAACTAGAGGGTGGTGATGTCAGATTCGGTTTTACTTACTTCTCCAAAAATACTGTAAAGGGACCTCTTTGCAGGAAGTTAAAAAAAAATCTTTCAAAGTAAATGCAATGGCATTTTACTTCCTTTAAGTAGATATACTAAGCTAGTAGGCCTTTTAAAAGATTATTCCCCTGCAAGAAAAATCTTCAACTATTCATACAGCAATTCTTTAGAATATCTATTATAGCTTTCAACAATAGAAATCCTGTCAAAACAATAAATAATTTTTCTAACTAGGAGATGATAAAATTAAACTCAGCCTGTGTCTAACAGAGTGGGAGTTGGTAAAATGATACAGTATCTGAAGTGAAGAAAAAGCATTGATTTATTTAGATGACCAAGTGAAGGAATGAACTACCTATCTGGTTATTTTTGGCAACCAGTATCATTCACTATGTGGGCATTCAAGCTCCAGAAACATGACAGTTTTAGCATAGAACCCATTTCCTATGCAAAAGTACCTTCAGGGGGCTTAACAGTTTCCCCAAAAATCTTTATGAGATATGCTTGTGAGGCTAGGAATGGAATAAGAATGTCATTTCTATCACAGCATGTCCTGCTTCAAAACATTAATACATCATTGACCTAGGATATTTGTCATGTTACTGATGAGGGGGAAAAAATACCAAGTGTCTTTTACAAAAGTTAGACTTTTTCAACTTTTTTGATAGGACAAGAAATGAATAAAAATGCCTTTCATTTTCAGATGGTATTCTTAGTAAGTCCATGAATAAGATGTTTACTGGCAAAATGCTGTTATGAACCCAGCAATACAAATGAATTAATTGTTATAATTATCACAATATATGCATTTAAAAATAAAAGTACACACATGTACAACTGATTCTTGGAACTATAGGTAAATACTTGGAGGACTTATAGGCAGACAACCTATGCATTAATTCTACAATCCCCAGTTAAGAATTATTATAGGCTTTTTGTATTTATGTAAATAAACATTTTGATATTTATAGACTTACACTCTTACTTTGGCTGCTAGGAACTACAGAGACAAATTTGCTTCCAATTGGTGCAAATGGAAATAATCTCATAGCTTAAACTCTCAGTAACAACATTTTCACAGTAGTATGTAATTATGATTACATTTTATTTTGATTATTATTATCTGTGTTGCCTTATGAGATTGTGCATGAACTGTGCTTAACACTTTCCATACATTACCTAATTCTTATTCTACTCTTGATCTAGATAATATTACTAATCTCCATCTTATCTATGTTGTTCTGAGAGAGTTTACGTGATTTGTCTAAGACCTCATAGAAAAAAAAATAGATCTAAGTTATGATTGGAACCCAAGTCCCTAAATTTTATCTTCTCCTTACTTACCATCCTGCTTCATCTTCTCACTTCTTTCCTCAGTTTGTCTGTACTATGTATTTTTATACTTTTTGTCTCTAAGAGAAAGATTACTAAGTCTGTAAAAATTATGATGTTATCCATTTAGTCCTGTGGATTAAACCCAAGGGTACTCTACCACTGATCCATACCTGAATTCTTTTCGTTTTATTTTGAGTCAGGGTCTTGCTAATCTGCTGAGGCTGGCCTTGAATGTGCCATTATCCTGCCTTAGCCTCCAGAGTTGTTGGTATTATAAGCATGCACTATCACACCTGGCTGCGTACATATTTTTAAATAAGATAGTTGTGAAATCACTAATTTTCATATGAGTACACCTAATGGAAAGTAGGCATCACAGACCACAAATTTGTGTGCTTAGCTCTGAACTCTATTTCTTAAAACACATTTATAATAGAAAACTCTTTGGAAATCAGCTTAATCTATTTTTAAGTAAATACTTGTATTCTGTTAACTTGCTATTATGGTAGAAAATTTGACAAAACTAGAGGTCAGGAGGAAAGGATTTGACATATGATCTTTATATGATCTTTTAAAAGTGTAAAAAATATACCCCCTTTATATATATATATATATATATATATATATATATATATATATATGTGTGTGTGTGTGTGTATATATATATATATATATACATATATATACTTTTAAAATTTTTTTATTCTAATTTGTTACATATGACATCATAATGTATTACAATTCATATTAAACATATAGAGCACAATTTTTCAAATCTCTGGTTGTATACAAGGTATTTTCACATCATTTGCATCTTCATACATGTACTTAGGGTTATGATGTCCATCTCATTCCACCATCTTTTCCCACCCTTGCCCATTCCATTCCCCTCCCTCCCCTTTGCCTTACTAGAGTTCATTTAATTTTCCCATGCTCCCCTTCCCAACCCCACTATGAATCAGCCTCCTTATATCAGAGAAAAAATCCAGCATTTGGTCTTTGGGGATTGAATAACTTCATTTAGCATTATATACTCTAACTCCATCCATTTACCTGCAAATACCATGATTTTATTCTCTTGCTAAGTAATATTCCATTGTGTATATATACCACATTTTCTTTATCCATTCATCTACCTACGGGCATCTAGGTTGGTTCCACAATTTAGCTATTGTGAATTGTGCTGCTATAAGCATTGATGTGGCTGTGTCCCTGTAGTATACTCTTTTTAAGTCCTTTGAGTATGGACTAAGGAGTGGGATAGCAGGGTTAAATGGTGATTCCATTCCCAGTTTTCCAAGGAATCTTCATACTATTTTCCATATTGGCTGCACCAGTTTGCAGTCCCAGCAGCAAAGTACGGAGTGTGCCTTTTTCCCCACATCCCACCAGCAATTATTGTTGTTTGTATTCTTAATAGCTGCCATTCTGACTGGAATGAAATGAAATCTTATAGTAGCTTTGATTTGCATTTCTCTAGTAGCTAGAGATGTTGAACAGTTTTTCATACATTTGTTGATTGATTGTATATCATCTTCTGAGAAGTATCTGTTCATTTCTTTGGCCCATTTATTAATTGGGTTATTTGGGGGGTTTTTGGTGTTTAGTTTTTTGAGTTTTTTATAGACCCTAGAGATTAGTGTTCTAACTGACGTGAGCAGGTAAAAATTTGCTCCCAAGATGTAGGCTCTCTATTCACTTCACTGGTTGTTTCTTTTGCTGATAAGAAGCTTTCTAGTTTGAATCCATCCCATTTATTCTTGATTTTAATTCTTGAGCTATAGAATCAACCTAACAAAAGAGGTGAAAAAACTCTACAACAAAAAATACAGATGCTAAAGAAAGAAATTAAAGAAGACCTTAGAAGATAGAAAGATCTTTCTTGTTCTTGGATAGGCAGAATTAATATTGTCAAAATGACTATACAACCAAAAGCATTGTACAAATTTAATGAAATTTTAAGCAAAATTCCAATGATATTCCTCCCAGAAATAGAAAAAGTAGTCATGAAATTCTTCTGGAAAAAAAAGAGGCCCAGAATAGCTAAAGCAATCCTTAGCAAGAAGAGTGAAATAGGAGGCATAACTATACCAGACCTTAAACAGGATCATATCTCAACATTGCATATAACTCAAGAATTAAAATCAAGAACTATGTTAAATAGGAGTGGTGACAGAGGGCATGTCTGTCTTGTTCCAGTTTTTAGAGGGAATGCTTTCAATTTCTCTCCATTTAGAATGATGTTTGCCTGGGGCTTAGCATTGATAGCCTTTACAATGTTGAGATATGATCCTGTTATCCCTAGTTTTTCTAGTGTTTTGAACATTAAGGGGTGCTGTATTTTTTTGAATGCTTTTTCTTCTACATCTATTGAGATGATCATATGATTCTTATACTTAAGAATGTTGATGTGATAAATTACATTTATTGGGTTCCATATGTTGAACCAACCTTGCATCCCTGGGATGAATCCTACTTTGTTGTGGTGCACTATCTTTTTAATATGTATTTGTATTTGATTTGCCAGAATTTTACTAAAAATTTTTCTATTTCCTGAAATAAATTGAAGAGTATTGGTATTAGTTTTTCTTTAAAGGTGCTGTAAAACTCGGCTGTGTATCTATCCAGTCCTGGTCTTTTCTTGGTTGGTAGCCTTCTGACAGCATCTTCTATTTCATCGCTTGAAATTGATCGTTTAAATTGTGTATATCATCCTGATTCAATTTGGGCAACTCATGTGCCTCTAGAAATTTGTTGATGCCTTTGATATTCTATATTTTATTGGAGTACAATTTTCAAAATAATTTCTAATTATCTTCTGTATTTCTGTAGTGCCTGTTGTGATATTTCCTTTTCTATCAAGGATGTTACTAATTTGTGTTTTCTCTCTCCTTCTCTTCATTAGCATGGCTAAGGGTTTGTCAGTTTTATTTATTTTTTCAAAGAACCCACTTTTTTGTTTTGTCAATTTTTCAATTGTTCCTTTTATTTCAATTTCATTGATTTTAGCTCTGATTTTCAATTATTTCCTGTCTTCTACTGCTTTTGGTGTTGATTTGTTCTTTTTCTAGGGCTTTGAGATGTAATATTAAGTCACTTATTTGTTGACTTTTTCTTCTTTTAAAGAATGAACTCCATGCCATGAACTTTCTTCTTAGTACTGCTTTCATAGTGTCCTAGAGATTTCGATTTGTTGTATCTGTGTTCTCATTCACCTCTAAAATTTTTTTAATCTCCTCCTTGATGTCTTCTGTTACTCATTGTTCATCCAGTAGCATATTATTTAGTCTCCAGGTATTGGAGTAGCTTTTATTTCTTTTTTATCATTAATTTTTAATTGATCTGATAGAATGCAGGGTAGTATCTCTACTTTTTTTATATTTTCCAAGAGTTGCTTTGTGACATAATATATAGTCTGTTTTAGAGAAGGATCCATGTGCTTGCTACTGAGAAAAAAGTGTACTCATTCATTGAAGGATAAAATATTCTATACATGTCAGTTAAGCCAAAGTTATTGATTATATTATTTTTTTAAGAGATAGAGGGAGAGAGAGGGAGAGAGAGAGAGAGAGAGAGAGAGAGAGAGAGAGAGAGAGAGAATTTTAATATTTATTTATTTATTTATTTATTTTAGTTTTTTGGCAGACACAACATCTTTGTTTGTATGTGGTGCTGAGGATCGAACCCAGGCCGCACGCATACCAGGCGAGCACACTATCGATTCAGCCACATCCCCAGCCCTATTGATTGTATTATTGAGTTCTATAGTTTCTTTGTTCAGCCTTTGTTTGGATGATCTATCCAGTGATGAAAGGAGTATGTTAAAGTCACCCAGAATTATTGTGTTGTGGTTTGTTTTACTCTTGAACTTGAGAAGAGTTTGTTTGATGAATGTAGATGCTCCATTATTTGAGGCATATATATTTATAATTTATAATTGTTAAGTCTTATTGGTGTATGGTTCCCTTGAGCAGTATGTAGTGTCCTTCTTTATCCCTTTTGACTAACTTTGGTTTGAAGTCTACTTTATTTGATATTAGGATGGAAACCCCTACTTGATTCCACAGTCCATATGAGTGGTATGATTTTTCCCAATCTTTCACCTTTAATCTGTGGATGTCTTTTCCTATGAGATGAGTCTCTTGGAGGCAACATATTGTTGGATCTTTTTTTTTTTTTTTGGTCCAATCTGCCAGTCTGTGTCTTTTGATTGGTGAGTTTAGACTGTTAACATTCAGTGTTAATATTGAGACATGATTTGTATTTCCAGCCATTTTTGCTTATTTTTGGTATTTAACTTGACTTAGTTTCTCCTTTGGTTAATTTTTTCTTTAGTGTAATATCTCCCTTTGCTGATTTTTATTGCTGTTTTTTAATTGCTCTTCATGGAATATTTTGTTGAGGATGTTCTGCAGCGCAGGTTTTTGAGTTGTAAATTCTTTAAACTTTTATTTATCATGGAAGGTTTTTATTTCATTATCAAATCTAAAGCTTAATTTTGCTAACTATAAGATTCTTGGTTGGCATCCATCTTCTTCAGAGCTTGATATATGTTGTTTTAGGATCTTTTAGCTTTCAGGGTCTGGGTTGAAAAATCGGCACATAGTCTAATCGGCTTCCCCCTGTATGTAAGCTGATTCCTTTCTCTCCTGGCTTTTAATATTTTCTTTTTATTCTGTATGTTAGGCATTTTTTTATTATAATGTGCCTTGGTTTAAATATGTTGTGATTGTGTACATTTGACATCCTGTAAGCCTCTTGAATTTGGTTTTCCAATTCATTCTTCATGTTTGAAAAATTTTGTGATATTATTACATTGAATAGATTGTTTATTCTTTTGTTTTGGAACTCTGTGCCTCCCTCTATCCCAATAAGTCTTAAATTTGGTCTTTTTATGCTATCCCCTATTTCTTAAATGTTCTGCTCATAATTTCTTACCATTGTCACTGTGTGGTCTACATTCTTTTCAAGATTATATATTTTGTCTTCATTATCTGAGGTCCTGTCTTCCAAGTGGTCTAAGCGGTTGGTGATGCTTTCAATTGAACTTTTAGTTTGGTTTATTGTTTCTTTCATTTCAATGATTTCTCTCTTTTTTTTAAAGCCTGTATCTCCCTACTGAAGTAATTTTTTGCTTCCTGTATTTGTTTATGTAGCTCTTTGTCAAAATGATCTTTTGCTTCCTGTATTGGCTCTCTTATATCATTCTTTAAATCACAGAACATTGTAATTATGTACATACTCAACTCCTTCTCTGTCACTTCTTCTACTTTGCTGGCCGTGGATTCTAACAATGTGGTATCTTGATTTGTTTGGGACAATTTCTTCCCTTGTTTTTTCATGTTGCATGTGTGTCTTTCCTTCTAGCACCATGGATCCCAGGCATTCCCATTTTTACCCTATAGGCTTATAGTGCCTCTGCAGGGATCCAATACCTCTCCTTTGAGGTGAAGAACAATGTTATCAGATCCCAATATAAAAAAATACACCCTAAAAGCAAATGTTTGTTATTAAGACATTTATACAGTTTTGTCACAATGTGCAGAAATGGTGAATTCAATTATAACCTACAATATATACTCAGTAGATTTATAAAAGGGCTTACAGTTTCTGATGGTGGGCAAAGAACTGAGGTGAGGAGTAGGATGAAGGAAGAAACAGGGCTTGTTTTGGTTGGAGATCAGTATCTTTCCTGCTTTCATTCTCATCCAATAGGTGGGATTGTCTGTTGTTAGCTAGTATCTCTCCCCTCAGGATGGTAAAGGTAACCAGGTTGTCACTGTGATGGGGTAGCATCTGCTGGGGAGAGGGAGTTGATAGAAACTGGGTACCTGGCCAGCCAGAGTTCCAAACTGGGATTTTCCCCCCACTGAAGATGGTGATGAAGGAGATCCAAGATGGAGGCGCCTGCTTTCAGCAATGGGGTGTCAGGTCAGGTGGGAGGAGCTGGTATTGGATGATGAGTTCAGATACGGAGTTCTGTGGCATGCAGTGTGTGGCTCTTGGCTGACTTCAGAGCCTGTGTGAAATTTCCGGCTGCAGGCAGGCCACTGCAAGTAGGGGACCATCTTAGCTGCCACAGAGTCCCAAGATGGCAGCAACCGGGGGAGCCCCACCTTGGCAGATAGGGGTCCACACAGGAGTGGTGGTGACAGGAATTCCTCCATGTGGGAAGCTGCTGAGTGTGCCGTGATTTCAGGTGGGTGGCCAAAAGTTCTGCGCAGGTGCCGCTTGTCCTGCTAGGGTACCCGGCAGTCCTGCATGGGCGAGGAGTTGGGCGACCTACTCTGACTCTGAGGCCTGGAGCACTGGACAGACACAGTGACCATGATTCCAGTGCAGGAGCAGGAATATCACTGGCAGAGAAGCAGTGTTCTCACTACTTGAGTCCCAGGTCACAGAGCAATACAGAATGCGGCCTCTGTCTGGCCAGCCATCTTGGATCCAACTCTCTATACAGGGTTTAGCCCCCTTAAAGAGACATCAGGTCCCTTCAGGAAGCTAAGAGATTCAATCTGATTTTAGGTAAGTAGGTAGAAATAGTCTACCTGAGGAATCTAAGATTAGCAATAAGTGAATTGGATTATTAAATGTTTAGCTGAGTTGGATTATCTGTTAAAATTTAATTTAATGTCTACAGGACATAGGCTTTTGGGAGGAAAAACATATATTGTGTACTATAAAGACATAAGGAAATATATCCTGATGTATAGAGACAAAAATGGATAATAAATATATACACAATTCTGATAGCTCACCATAGAAGTAATAGCAAATGGCAGGTTTGACAGCGCTGAGGTTCAGGCTGTCCAGAAGAGGAAAGGAGGAAGTTCCCAGCAGCTTGTCAGGAGGTGCCGCACAGCTCTCCTTAGATAGTGGACAGCACAGCACTGGAAATCTAGGTATCAGCAGCTGGCCTTCCTTTACCACATCTGGGGAAACCTCTGCTCCTCTGTCACATCTGCACCTGGCATGTGGATCCTCAGCGTGCTGACGTGAAAAACTCTGATAGAAAATAGGAGGGAGTGTTCCTAACATACTGATGTGATTCACTCTCAGTGATTCCAAGAGGGTGGACAGGTGGGCAGCTGCTTAGTCAGTATTTTGCCAAAACAACTGAGGCTAGGAAAGGGCCAGAAATTGTCACCAGATTTTACACATAGTAAATATAGTGATTCTTTTTGAGTAGTTGAAAACAGCATGTATCTAAAATAATCTCAAATTTTTGGAGGGTGCACGGGGGTACCAGGGATTGAACTCAGGGGCACTCAACCACTGAGCCACATCCTCAGCCCTATTTTGTATTTTATTTAGAGACAGGGCCTCATTGAGTTGCTTAACGCCTTGCTTTTTGCTGAGGCTGGCTTTGAACTAGCAATCCTCCTGCCTCAACCTCCTGAGCCACTGGGATTACAGGCCTGTGCCACTGAGCCTGGCTCATATTTTGATCAACAAAATTTGCTCAAAATAATTATAGCTGATTGACTTACCCATAGAGTTTTAAAAGCTAGAATATACGTTTAATTAAACAAAATCATCTTTTAGATTTTTAATTGCATTAAGTTAACATAAAGACGAACAGGTTACATGAGATTAACTACAGAAGCAGATATTATTCACTCTTTCATTCAATAAATATAGAGTCAGGTCCTAATATAGGACAGTCATTTTGCTCCACCCAAGGAAAATAACGTTGAGCAAAACCAAACCTGCTCCGTGACTTATTGATACTTTGGTGGAAGACACAATTATTGATGATGTAATCATCACAACCTGTTCAGGACACAGCAAGGGCTCAGTGCCCTGCTTTAAACATACAGTAGGGTGTTTGATCTAGGCCTGAGGTTGAGAAATTTGCCTGGAATAAAAAGCACTGAAGATAGAACTGCAAAATTAGTAGACATTAAATGGGTGTCTGTGGGGAGCTATTGAAGCCTTGTAAGCTCTGCTCTTGAATCTTCTTACCAAGGAAGGTGCAGATTTTATACCATCACATTTCTCAGTCCTCCTGTGCTTCTCAGCAGCACTAAATACAGTTAGGCTTTCCTTCTCCAGCCATTATCTCTGTCAGTTTACAAAACATAGCCTGTAGATTTTTCTCAATCCTCACTGGGTATTCCTTAGCAGTCGCCATGTTGGATCTCTTCCTCTACCTGACTTGTAAGTGCTACTGAGACACAGTCAAAGCTCAGTCCTGGACCTGCCTCTCCTTTTCTGAATGACTCCTTCAGGCTGACTCACAAATTTAAATCTCTAGTCAGATCTAAATTTCAGTTCTTTAGACTTACCTTTGCTACTGCATTCTTGACAGTCCACCATTGCCTCACAGCCAGCTCAACACAGCATGGGAAAATTTGACTCACCTCTTCTTTAAACCTGCCCCACCTCTCAGTCTTATCTGAATCTGCAAATGTACAAACAAATAGAGTCATTTTTGCCAGGAACCTAAGTTTTGGGTTTTCTTTACTTCTCCTTTGCTTTCCCAACTACATCTAATTCATTAATGGATCTCATTCATTTTCTCTCTACCATCTCCTAGAATTGTGCCCTTTTCCAGTGTGTCACTTAGGACCCAGCCACCATTGATGCTGAAGCAGCATTTAACTTATGTCCAAGTTTCCCTATTATTTCCCTTCAGTATTTCCTTTGAGCAAACAAATTGAGCTTTTCTCAATACAAATTGGATCATGATGAGTCTGTACTTTGAATCTACCAATATTTATCCAATTTTCAATTGAATGAAATCCAACCTCCTCCATAATACATTACTCAACCCATTTAACGCCATGTTCCACCTTTCCTAAACTATGCACTGGCCATGCTTGTCTTTTTGTGGTCCTTGAACCAAGTTCTTTCCCACTCAGAAACCTTGCTCTTCATTCTGCCCAGGATGCCGTTGTTCTCATCCCACCCCTTCCATCCAGTCCCAACATAACTTCCTTTAGGCAACAGCTTTACTGTCAGTTCCTCATTTTTAAAAAGTCCCTCTATGTTATGTTCTGAGGACCTTGTTTGTTTTCTCCAAATCCAGGAATGTATTTGTTTATTTATATTCAACTCCTCTTGAGTCGCCCATAAGCCTGCCTTCTACATAGTCAACCATGAGATCTAAGCAGTGTTTAGTGTAACTATTGCCATTCATGGTACTATCTGTTAAATGAATGAATGAATGATGAGGCTTATGCAAGAGGCTGGGGTGTGCCCAAAATATTTGGTGTTGGAAAGAGTTCAAGGGCTGCCAAATGATGGAGATGTTTGTGTTTGTAGCATAGGCAAAAGATAGTGGCAGAAAGAAATGTCCACCAGTTAAATAAAGGACCAAATCAACACCAGCAATTACAAAATTATATCAAAATTTGATACACATTCTTATCAGTAAACAAAATGCTATAGGGACACATAGGACGATATGTTTGCATGTCTTTATACTTTGACTTAAAAATATATTCTTGGGTTCTGCCCTCTGTTTTTTAAAAATTTAGGTGTTGAACAAGGATATCTGTTACTGGATAAGTCCACCCCCTTTGTCTTTGTGTAAAATAAAAATACAGAAAATAGTAAATCTTTCCATTGTCAAGTTGCCTGAGAAGGAAGGTGATGTTGCTTTAACAGTTTTTCCCACTCTGGGCACCAGAACATAACTCTCCTGGTTAGGGTAGACATACTCAGCCCCTGTACCTTCTACATCAATAATCAATTCTGACACAGGAGTTCTTTATTATGATTTTTTTAAAAAAGATTTTGTCCAGTAGTCAGGAAATGGAATTAAATACTAGTCCTGAAGATTATTTAATCCCTGTAATTCAGAGCTAGTAATGCTATGTTAGTGTTGCTGCAATAAATTAGGAAAAATGTTCAATAATTGGTGGAGAATAAACAATAAGGTATAAAATTAAAACATATCCAACAGAGCATGCTTCCCATTTCTTCTTCCCCAAAGAAAAAGAAGGGTAGGGACTCCAAAGGGAGGGAAGGAGAAGAAATTCCAAAGGACCTAATGGTCTGGTTTCCTTCTGTGAGCTGTACATATAAAGACCCGATGGAATGTGGAAAAGGGAGAAGAGATAAAAGAGTTAAACTAGACATGAGAGATAGAAGTGTTTAATTGGGCTGGAATAAGCAATAAGCTTATTTATGTATTTATTTATTTCCCCAAAGGAACTAGGAAGTTGTGAGAACTCTTCTCTGTATTGTTAAGAGAAGAAAAGGGGAATTCGGTATTTTTTCTTTTATCATTTTGAGGGCCCTGTCAATTACAAGATGCATCCTGACTTCAGCAATGTTAAAATGTGTTTTATAAAATGTGTACCTTAAAATCAATGAAATAAGTTAGCCTAGAAGATCAGGGGCAGAACAATGCAATAATTTTATGTTTGTTTAGAACAAACCTGCTTTCAGAAAGCTAAAAGCAAATCTCAAAATCTCAAATACAGAGTAAACAGCATTAGACGAGTTATGGATTGAACCCCAGTAAAGAGAAAACAACTAAATTAAATATAACAAGAGGTAACACAAACGTGAGAATTTATAAATTTGATATAAGGCATCCCTAGAACTTCAATTTCTTGCAACTCTCAAAAATCACACTCTCAGCATCTCAAAATCATTACGTATTGCCTTGGTTAATGACTAAAACACATTTAAAAAACACTTTCTCTAATTTGTCTAAAATTTTTAGCATGTAGGTTCTGACAACACTTGTTTTAGAGGCAATCTTGAGTCTCTCTGAGTGCGGGTTGTAACATGCAGATTCTCTCACCCTTTCCATTCTTAGAAGCAGCAGCTGGGGACCTTAGAATAAGGTAGAGAGTCTTGCAGGTCTTATAGCTCTTCCCATTAGTCTGTACCATACATAAAACTTACTTGATTTAATTCACCAGTAGGACTTCTCCACGCTACTTCCTAAATGTACTTCAAATTTATTGACTTCTTTCCATCCATACCACTTCCAATTTAGATACCAACATCCCTTGAATAAACAACTAAAACAGTCTCCTAATAGGTTTGCCTGTTATTTGATTCTGCTAATATTAATTGTTTCTTACTTGCTGATCCATTCTCCCCATTTTCTTCTAAAAGCACTCATATATTGTGTACCCAATCCCTGTACTGTAAATATCTTCCCATCAAATTTAGGTTTAAAAGGAAAATGCTGGAGGACCTCAAAGACTCTGCATCCAGGCCCAGCTCTTTCAGAAGCCCCAGCTTTCACAATCTCCAAGGCTCCTTTATCTCTATCACATACATATTGGCTCAGACCGTTGTACTAGGGTCTTCTCAACGTAAAAGATTTTACACATGCTGTCTTCTCTTTGAAATCTCTGCTCTGCCATTAAGGTGTATCTTTTCTAGTCTTTCTAGTATGAGCTCAGTTGTCCCTGTCTCCAGAAAATCTTTCTTGTACTTCTCCAAAGAGATAAATATCCTTCCATCCCAATATTTTTTTTTTCTCTTCTTCATAACACCTGTTATACTGTTTGGGTGGTTATTTTCTCTCTCTCTCTCTCACCAAGCATGCTTTCCATGAAGTCTCTATCTAGCCCAAAGACAGAGATGTGTTGTAAATAGTTGCTGAAATGAATGAAGAACCGCAAGCTACTTCCTGATGCTTCTGGGCTACTTAAGACCATCAGGATTTTTCTTTTACTTTTTATTTATTTATTTTTTTTTTGCAATGATGATATAGAGAATACACTTTCTGGGAACAAGATTGGATTTAATTTGAGTTACAAGAAAATAAGGGAACATGATAATTTTAGAGCATCCAGTTTTAAAGTTACAAAATCTTATCTGCTGTACTTGTTTATTCAGGCACCTTTATTCTTCCTGTTTACAGACAAATTCATTTTCTACACTGTTACTCAGGAAGAAGAGAAATCAGCATACATAATCAAACTTATCTTCCAAAGACGTAGCAGTCTCAATGGAAGGAGCTTTTCCTCTAAGCTCTGCTAATTAGGGAAAATGCTTCCTGCTAGAACAACTAGACCTCCAACTCATAAAGACTCGGACATAGTGGAAGCTTACTTCTCTGTCACAAATCAATCCAATGAAGTGTTCCAGGGTTGGCAGCCACTCTCTGCACAGGGAGTCAAGGACCAGACTCTCCATCTGGATGCTCTGTAAGCCCTTGGCCTCTCCGTTGTCTGCATTTAATAGCATGGATAAGAGACCCTAGATCCTTAAAGACCTTGGCCTTGAAGTTACATAGCTTTGCCACCTATTCTATTAACCAAAAAATAGTCAGACCTAGATATAGGGGAAGGCAAATTAGAAAAATGTAGTCTCCAACTGGGCATCTACCAATCAACAACAGCTCTGTACTGTGGGAAGGGGAACTGAAACATGAGTTTTTTGGGGTACAGCTACATATCTCTGCCACAATTACCCTGGATTTGGAGAAGAAAAAAATGTGTCTGAGACAGCTTGGAGGTAGAAACAAAAGAAAGCTAAAACATTCTTCCAGAGTATATGTAGAGTACAGTGAGAATAAAAAGAAGATGCTAACCATGCTGTCAAGGAATACAACTCAGGGAAGAAAACAACTTATGCAAAAATAACTGTAATATAATATCATGATGTGATATATGCATGAACAAACATATGTAAGTCTGTGTGTGTGTGTGTGTGTGTGTGTGTGTGTTCAATTTTTTGATGAATACAAGATTCTTCAGACCTTCAGGATTTGCTTATATCTTTGTAATTGTCTTACTTTCCTTTTGGATGATTGTCAAGCACTGGGTTTTGTTGGTATCAAAGGAATTTTTACCTTGAAAAAATTACGTTTTATAGAAGCATAGCATTTATTATTGCCTATCAAATAAATCTTGTTACTTCAGTTTGTATGGGAATGTTGAGATATTTAATATGTAAGATTATAAGTTTTCATGATAAAAAATAATTATCAACAATATAATATAGACACTGTAATAGTGAACTGGAGTGAAAATGGAAGACAATTCTGTGCCTATACAATTTTACAGGCCAGGGTACCAAGAGCACCTTTTAAGGCACCAAAAAGAACTCTTGCTTTTTATTAGATTTTTTTTTCCCCTAAAACCCAACAGTAGGGGCTGGGGATGTGGCTCAAGCGGTAGCGCACTCGCCTGGTTTGCGTGGGGCCCGGGTTCGATTCTTAGCACCACATACAAAGATGTTGTGTCCGCCGAAAACTAAAAACTAAAAACTAACTAACTAAATAAATATTTAAAAATTCTCTCTCTCTCTCTCAAAAAAAAAAAAAAACCATAGTAATAGCAGTGGTGTAAGCAGTGCTCTGTGCTGGGCACCATGCTAAGCACCGACATGAACTTTCCCATTCATATCTTCAATTTGAAGTTAGTACTATTACCATTTTTTTTTCAGATGAATGAACAGACTCAGATTAGTACAGAAACTTTTCATAGTTCACTTACAATCTGCGAAACAGAACTTACATTTGAATCCATGTTCCAAATTTAAAGAACCCAACCCAGCCCTCCCAGATTCTACATTAAGGCATTTTCACCTAGAAATAGAACTAATTCTATGTAACTCAGATAGAAATAGAAATGACACATAATCAGATAATACTTTCTGTCAAACATATTTCTGAGAACTAAAGTAAATGTGATATAAAATTTGAGTGCAATATTTGATACCTAATCTCTTTTATCTAGCAAATATTATAGTTTGCAGCCTTCTTCTTTCTCCAAACATTGTCTCAAAATAATCTCTTGATTCCCATGAATGGAAATGTCAGACATTTCTATGATTCAAGTATCTATCCATATTTTTTATTCACAGTCCAAACTCACCTGTGTGCCCCTATTTCCTATTGCCTAAAACAAGGCACTTGTGTATTTCACAGACAGCCACAGCTAAACCTAAACTTTTGATTTCTCTCCTCCCCAAACCTGTCCTACTACAGCAGAAGATGCCCCTTCCTAGGTGAGGGCATCCCCAACTACACAGTTACTCAAGCCAGATAGTTAACTTCTCCTTTCTCCTCATTTCCCATCCACATTTTAAGCAATCCAGACCACTGCAGAAGCAAATTCTCCCGAATTCTCCCAAATCTGCCTTTTTTAAAAATTCATTTTTTATTCTAATTTGTTATATATGACAGCAGATGCATTACAATTCCTATTACACATATAGAACACAATTTTTCATATCTCTGGTTGTATACAAAGTATATTCACACCATTTGAGTCTTCATACACTTTCTTAGGGTAATGCCCATCTCATTCTAACCTCTTTTCTACCCCCATACCCTCTCCCTTCCCCTCCCACCCCTCTGCCCTATCTAGAGTTTGTCTATTCCTCCCATGCTCCCCCTCCCAAGCCCACTATGAATCAGCCTCCTTATATATCAGAGAAAACATTCAGCATTTGGTCTTTTGGGATTGGCTTACTTCACTTAGCATTATATTCTCCAATTCCATGCATTCACCTGCAAATGCCATGATTTCATTCTCTTTTATTGATGAATAATATTCCAGTGTGTGTGTGTGTGTGTGTGTGTGTGTGTGTGTAATCGCATTTTCTTTATGCATTCATCTACTGAAGGGCATCTAGGTTGGTTCCACAATTTACCTATTGTGAATTGTGCTGCTATAAACATTGATGGTACTGTGTCCCTGTAGCATGCTGTTTTTAAGTCCTTGGGCATAGACCAAAGAGTGGGATAGCTGGGTCAAATGGTGGTTTCATTCCCAGTTTTTCAAGGAATCTCCATACTACTTTCCATAATGGCTGCACCAATTTGCAGTCCCAGCAGCAATGTATGAGTGTGCCTTTTCTCCCACATCCTCACCAACACTTATTGTTGTTTGTATTCTTAATAGCTGCCATTCTGACTGGAGTGACATGATTACAGTAGCTTTGATTTGCATTTCTCTAATTGCTAGATATGTTGAACAGTTTTTCATATATTTGTTGATTGATTGTATATCATCTTCTGAGAAGTGTCTGTTCTGTTCCTTGGGCCATTTATTGGTTGACTTATTTGTTTTGTTTTGTTTTTTGGTGTTTAGCTTTTTGAGTTCTTTATATGCCCTAGAGATTAATGTTCTAGCTTATGTTGAGGGTAAAAATTTGCTCCCAACATGTAGGCTCTCTATTCACCTCATTGATTGTTTCTTTTGCTGAGAAGAAGCTTTTTAGTTTGAATCTATCCCATGTATTGATTCTTGATTTTAATTCTTGAGCTATAGGAGTCTTATTAAGGAAGTAGGGGCCTTATTCCACATGATGAAGATTAGGGCCTACTTATTTTTCTATTAGATGCAGGGTCTGTAGTTTAATTCCTAAGTCCTTGATCCACTTTGAGTTGAGTTTTGTGCATGGTGAGAGATAGAGGTTTAATTTAATTTTGTTGCATATGGATTTTCAGTTTTCCCAGCACCATTTGTTAAAGAGGCTAACTTTTCTCCAATGTATGTTTTTGGCACCTTTGTCTAATATAAGATAACTGTAACTATGTGGCTTAGTATCCATGTCCTCTATTCTGTACCATGGGTCTACCAGTCTATTTTTCTGTTTTTATGCTGTCTATCAATTCCATCTATTCCATTTCCATTACCTCCAGGTCTAAACAACACAGCTTTTCTCCTGAAGACTGGCACAGCCTTCCAACCTCATTCTGCTCCCACTCTTCCTCTCCTCCAAGCCATTCCCCACACTGAGCATGAGAGAGTTTCTTAAAATGTAAATAATCTATGTACTGGTTTAAAGCTTCTATTTGCAATTCAAATACTTCACAAATTCCGTATCAGAGCCTATTAGCTCCTGCAAGTTCCAGCCCCAGCCTGGTTCTCATACCTCTTTCTACACAGCTTTTCACTTGGGCTTCTCCCAAGTTGTCTTTAGCTAAAGACTAACCCATTTGGAATTCTGAACTTGAACAGGGCTCTTTCTCTTCTACTGCCTACTGTCAGATTCTTCTCATTGATTGCTACATCACTTCTTAACTCTCATTTTCTCAGAAAGTCCTGCCCAGATCCTCCTCCCTAAGAGAATCCCCAACTCTCATTTTCTGTCCTTAATTGTGTTTTCAGTAGTTGTGATGCTTTTATCTTTTAACTTTTTGTCTGACTTCCCTTTTGAATATAAGCTTCATTGGAGGGAAGGTCTTGCTTATCTTTCCCACCTTTGACAATCTGGTGCCAGGAACAGTGTCTGTCTTTTAGAAGGTGCTAACAAATATCTGTTAGCAAAGGAGAGAATGGTATAAATAAATAAGTGAATGAGAAAATGAATGAATGAAAGACATACCTTTCTTTTGCCCCTGTGAGGAGTCTTGAATGTAAAAAAAAATAGGTAGTGAAACTGTATTATACCAATATTAAGACCTCTCGCTTTTCTTTCAGCTTTTCTTCCTAAAAATGGAACTCCTGACACTAGATTTTAAGACATTATAAAAAGTTATGTACTTTTTCTAATCACAGTTGCCTCAAATATAACAAAATTTGCTATTAGACTGCAAATTAAATGAACTGACATCTCAAGCATCTAGCACAGTGTCTTTTAGGGCTTAAGAAGCTTCATCTTCTCAGAGGACACTGCCTGCAACCTAGACATTGATTCAGGAACCACAGGGACCTTATTTCTATTCTTGGTTTTGTCACTTGTTTGCTCTCTGACCACTCAACCACTCTTTTCTTATTTCCCTATTTAAGGGAAACGGTTCACCTCTTCCTACCTATAAAATTATCTCTCACATTGACATCCCCAGACAATGAATTTTAGTAGTGTCAGGACGGGCAAAAAGTAAAATGCTAACTTTTTTCAAATAATAGTCTAATCCAATGTCCAAACATTTCAATCCATAATTTTAACCACTTATAAATATGAGTTTCATTATGGTTGTAAGTCCATCTTTTCCAGTCCCTTATCTGGCAATGGAACAACAATTCTTTGAGGACTTCCAATCTGAAGGGGACCTCTAATATGTCTCTGAATGGCACCTGTGTTTGGGTCAATAAACTCTGCCTTCATATGTATTTGGTTGGTTCAGACTGACTGTTAGGGGTTTTAGACCATTATTTCTTTTGAGGGAACACTATTCCCTAGGAAAATGGCTAAGGGAAGCTGATCCTCCTACTCTCTAGTTGACACGCTGGTTGATGATGACACTGGACTTTGTCCCCAGACCTGAAAACATAAAGCAGTAGTCAGTTGGCAGCATTCCATATGATTGGGACATTCTGTGGGCTAGAAAATCAAGGGAACTGCTATTTAGTAATCAACAATTTCTTAGTTCAAAAGCAATCTGCTATCATAGTTTGGAAAAATCCAGAAGAATAGTAAATTGACTCTAAGATAGGACCAGAAATAAAAAGTTTTATAATTTATAAGAATGAGGTGAGACTGCTAAGAGCTATTAGAATTCTAAGGGTAAGAGACTAAAGATGGCCAAATGTTCTTTAATAAGGCTGGAACAATAGGAAGGCCTTAAGGCAGCTTCCATGTTCCATTTCTTGAATACTACCACTTGAATCTCCATGTAAGAGATCCAACTACCCTGTGCTACCATGCTGTGAGGAAGCCTAACTAGGCACGAGGAGAGGCCAAGGCAAGGAGGGTCAGCAAGATTTTCTGAAATAAGTCAAATGGTAAATATTTCAGGTTTTTGAGACATGGTCTCCACTGCAACCGTTCAACTCTGCAGTTGCAGAGATTAGGCAGTGCTAAAATAAATATGCATGGCACATATAGGCATGAATTTTAATTTCATATGTTGCATATCTCATGAGGTATTATTCCCCTTTAGGTATTGTTTAAACATTAAAGAATTTTAAAACCATTCTCTTTGTGACCGAACAACAACAGGCTGGAGACTGGATTTGACAGAAAAAGAGAAAATGAGACACTTAGCCAGCCTTCAATTTTTTCTCATCCCCAGTTGTTTTGACAAAAATGATATTCCAGCTGAGGTCCCAGACATCAGAGCAAGTTGAGACATCTTCCCTGGGCGCTATCCAAGTTCTTGTCTCCCAGAATTATAAGACAGCAAACTATTTTATTTTAAACTCGATTTCGGGGATTGTTTACTAATCAGCAAACAGATAACTTGAAAAAAATCTTATAGCAAACGCAGCAATGAGAAGATATATTAAGGTTTTATTTTAAATTCTGTAACCACATCACTATTCTTCCCCCTTGTAAGTGTCCTTTCCTGTTGGTCCATATGAATCAGCTAGTTTGTCTATATTTAACTCAGAATTTGTTTCCTTGATGGCATTAATATAACTCTATTATCAAAATGAGCAAAATTTCCCTTAAAATTTGCATTAAAAGGTATAAGATATACTAAAATAAAGTAATAAGTGAACTTTCTGGTTTTACCATTAGAGTTTGGTAATATGTGAAGCCCTCAATTCTCAAACCTAGATTTACAGAAATAAAAATTCTTCTTTATGTACCCTATAGCCAACCTATTGTTTTGCCATCCACCTATAATTTCTTCTTCCTCTGGTCACCCTTTGAGCACATCCCCCTTTTCTTCTCTCAGTCCTCTGGTTATGGAGAAGGTGATTGCAGAGCTGGAGCACATCCCTCAAGTGTAAGCCCATCAGAGTAGAGCATTTTCCTGGTCAGAGAAATTGGTTCCACAATGGATACACATCCCAAGAGTAATGGTAATCTAGGCAATTGTAACTGTATTTCTGCAAAAGTCTTTTTATATTCTTCTTCTTCTCTTTGTTGTTGTGTTTTTATTTTTTGTGTTTTTTTTTCCTTGACTAAGAAAATAAAAAAAGGTTGGGGTTTGGGTCTTGTTATCACACAAATTCTAAGGCTAAAACCAAAGTAGCTTAAATTCAGCCATGAGAATGAGAACTATGAGATACAGAGAAACATGGTATTGTGGTCAATCTGGCTGTATATAATCTAGCAATACCCCTACATGTCTTATTTTCCTTTAAACAGCACATTATCTCTTTGCTTAAGTTAGATGAGGATAAATTTTGTGACAGTTACAACAGAAAGTGTTCTGATCCCTCACATGGGAAAAAGACTTTTTTCCCACTGGAATATTCATTTATTTACTCCTCAAGAAATATTTTTAGAGGTCTGTCTAGTATGTTCAGGACATTGATGATAAGACCTCAGAACACAAAAATAAGTAGGAACAAAATCCATGCCCACCAGAAACTCACAATCTAGTAGTAAAAACAGACTTATAAACAAGTACTTAAAATGCAGTGTGATTCAAGGGTAATGGCATTGTGGCCTAAAGGGGGAAGTGATCAACTATGCTTGAGTGGGTAGGAGAAGGTGCATGGGAGAGACCATTGAGCTGGGGAGGAAAGGGGCAGACATTAGAGTCCAAGTAGAGGGTCAGAAACAAGGGAAAGGTCATGAAGTCTCAGTAGCAAAAGATATTAAAGATATTTTGTGGGTATGTTTGAGAAATCCCCGGGGCAGGGGGTAGGGGAAGAGTGAAAAGCTCCTGAGACTGTTCCCCTGTATTTATACTAGTCAGACTTGTAAATTCCAGTAGATGTGGATTAAAGTAAGGATCTCCCTGTTCTGGCTCAATTTCAACCCCTCTTGTTTTGTATCTCTTAATCACTTCCTGTTTTCTTCCTCTCTCCTATAGACTCATTTCTTTTTTCCCTCAACACAAAGAGTATAGCTTGGTGATATTCAATTTTGTTTCACTTCTTTTATCTTCTGTATGTTGTGGTCCATTTAATAAATGTTTGGTTGATATCATGCTTCTCCCTCCCACCCCCTTCCATCTCCTTCTTTCCCCTCTCCTTTGTCATGCACTCAATATGTAACAAGACATAAAATCCCAGGAGGGAGCAGGGAGAGGAGATGTGTTAAATAGTGTCACTAGCAAGCAAGAGTGACTAAGGAAAGGATTCTTAGACTTAAAGCCTAAGTACTCTTAGGAGCAGCTCTCTGGTCCATGCAGTCTCCCACCAACACATGGTGTAGGAAGTGGCATCTGGGCTCAGAAGATATGAAACAGCTAATGGAGGGCACATTGTAGCTCTGCACAAACTTCTCTCTTACTTCTGATGTGGGCGGAAATGAGCTCAGCCTAAAATGCTCCACTGGTTTCACCCCTCCTAGCTGGGTGGAGCAGCTGCAAAGCATGTTCTGTGAACCTTGCAAGCTAACACTTGAGAGCCACCGATCCGTGACTTATGGCAGTAACTCAGGAACACATAAAGCCAAAGACATAGTGGTGTGAGCAATGGGAACGGGGCCTGTCTTACTGCAGAGTGACTTCCCAGCATACCATTCAGCTCCTTGGAGCAGCACCTTCAGGGGAGCTTGCTGATGCACTTCCTTTCAGCAGAACTAAACAGCCTCTGCTGCTCTGCAGGGCAATGGTGAGAGAAACCTTTGCTCACAGGAAGTCAGTGGTTCCCTTTTTATCAGTACCTGCTCACAGTTTGGTCTTCTGTAACTTCCGTTTGTAACTTCTGAGTATTGGACAGGCAAGCCGGGCTCTACCCTTAGCTCTGCCTGCTGTCCTGTGGGACTTCTTTCCAATGGTTGGGTGGAAGGGAGGATGGTGGGGAGGAAGAGGCAGATGGGGTTTCATAGCACCCGGTGAGTTTGAGCTCCAAGTTCACAGCTGTGTGAGTTGAGTTCAAGGCCTGGGTTAGAGTCCCCCTGGGGTTGTGGTAGAAGCAAGCTACAGAAGTGTAATTCCTTCCACATGACAGCATATCAAGGTTCACGTGTATATTACATGCACATTGGAGCCAGCCTCTCCTTCTAACAGGAGAGACCTCCTCCCCTCCCAATATGCATGTAAGCTGTGAGCGCATCCTTCCCCTGATTATTAGACACATCCTAACTCTAGACGGGATCATTCTTTATTTAAACAAAGAATGTATGGTTTGAGGACACCTGGAAGGGGCTGAAAACATGTTTCCTGCATAGAGACATAGGAGAGAAGAGAGAGTTTTTACCTTGCCACGAGGGGGTTGCTTGTTTCTATATTAGCAAATGATTTAACAGGAAAAAACAAGGGAATGGGACGAGATAAGAAAAGTGTATATCTCATCCTGGTCACCCAAGTAAATAGTGCTGAAAAATCCAATCTCTTGTTTTAGGTTTGCCCTTGTGATCCCTGCCAGTCCAGATGAATAAGATACCTTGAAGCTTTTTTTATTTCCTTGAAGCACAAGAACCAGGTCCATGTTCACCCTAGTGGAAGACAGTGATCCTCTGCCTAGTGGTCTGTCATGATAGCTTTAGAGATGCACATTAATCTATATTTTTCCAAGAGGAGGACAATTCACCAAATCATGCAATGCCTCCATATAGATGGACATAAACAGTTGTTTCAGCTTGAAGTTTGCAAATGTTGGACTACAGTAAACAGTGTACGAACAAAGAAAATATAGATGAAATCATGAATCAAAAATAATCTAGCTGTGTGTGGTGGCATATGACTATAATCCCAGCAGCTTGGGAGGCTAAGGCAGGAGGATCACAAGTTCAAAGCCAGCCTCAGCAATGGCAAGGCACTAAGCAGCTTAGTGAGACCCTGTCTCTAAATAAAATATAAAATAGGGCTGGGGATATAGCTCAGTGGTTGAGTACCCCTGAGTTCAACCCCCAGTATAAAAAAAAAAAATCTAAAAACTGCTTGTAGAAAACTAGTTGTACTAAAAAATGTGAGTTGTTTAATTGTAATTAAATGGGTTTATTTTCTAGCTTTCACAAGCTGGCTTTCTTAATAAGTCAATTCTTGATATTAAATAATCTTAGGCAATGTATGGTAATTTTTGTTAGGGATATGATACAGGTTGAATATCCTTTCTGAAATATTTGAGACCATAAAGTATTTCAGAATTTTCAGATTTAGGAGAATTTGCCTATACATAACTAAATATTGAAATGGAAAAGAACTAAAGTTACACCATTTTGTTCTGACCTGACTCCATTTTATGCTTGCTTAAAATGTTTTCTTTTCAACCTTCTGTAGCCATGTTGACATGACAGTACGGTGGGACCCTCCTATGTCCCGGACTATGGTCCTGATATATAACAAAAATGACCTTGAAATGTATAATCAAAACAATTACCTCATGTAATCAAAATATCTGTCTCAACAAGTCTTTTCTGACCTACATGTGCCTCAACTGTCCTTGTAGTTTTCGTGGTGGTTGCCTTTATAAACTCTGTACTTCCAAAATTCAGGTGCTGTGAGTTCTTTGATGCACTAGCCTGCTCCCAGGCACTTGCCTGACATGCTCATTAGAGCACCTTTTTTCCCTTCCAATCTGGCTCAATGAACCTTGTGGTCTGTAATTCTCACGGACCCAAGACTGAACATGAAATTCATTTATGTAACATATACACCTTATACTCACAGCCTGAAGACAAGTGTATGATATTTTCAGTGTTCCTAAGGTTTGACTATGACCCATCCCTTGAGGTCAAGTGGGGAATTTTCCATGAATGGCATCATGTTCAAATGCTTAATTTTAATGATAATAATATTATGCTGATTGGGAAATGCATGTAGGAGAATGTTGTAATTTTTTTGGAGAGTCAGGCTGAGATCTTTAGGAACAGAGTGTCAACATGTGTTTGTAATGCTTCAGAATAAAAAGAAAAGCCCAGAGACTAAATTAAGAGGTTAATAACAAGACAGAGAGATGAAAAATACAGCAAGATGATAATAATTGGTGAATCCTGCTTAATGGTCTTTATAGAATTCTTTTGATTTGTTCAAACTTTATAATAAATTTTTTTTAATTATAATAAGGTTGCAAGTTTACCTCACAGATCTGAATTCTGGCTAATGGTCCTTATTGTAACTGTTTGGTATTCATCCTCTGAAATACTATTATTGAGTTTTAAATTATTCAGTACTATTCACTTTGGTACTATGTTAAAAGTGTGTACAACTGAAACTCAAGGGGAAAGAGAGTACTCCTAAAAGCACATTCATGAATGAACTTATCTCTCTTCCTGCAAAATGGGAAAATGTGTTAGTGGATGGGGAAAAAAGAAGTTCTTTAGAGCATATTTTATCAGATCCAATATGTGCAAAAATAAATTTGTGTTTGTGTATTTCTTTGAGTGAACACAAATGTGTGCATAGACAGATGTCCTGAGTATGTTTGCCACGAGAAAAACAGTTAACGACCTGAATGTTTGATTGTCAGGTGATAATGCTCTCCTTTATGATTTCTAGTTTTGTTTGCTTTTTCTAAGTGTGATGTTATTTTTTAAATTCAAAAATATAATACAGAAAATAAATCATTCATTGACTTTAATCCTTCCCTGTTTAAGAAATACATTAACTTGATGTTAACCAGAAACATATTCTATGAACACAGTAAACATGACTGATACTGACTTTCTCAAGAAAAATGCAACGCACTAAGTAATTTTTAGATCATACTCATATTTCTTTTCCTTTTCCACTCAGGATAGCATTTGTGTATGTGGTTTATATTTCAAAGAATATGAAATTCTAAATAAATAACTTCCTCTTATACTGTATTTTCCTCTGTATCTAAAGGAAAGAATTATTCATATATCATAGGTAGGCTGCACCATAAGTCAAACTGTTTATTACATTTTCAATAAAAACTTCTTTCTACTCATTTAAAGTATCATTGGCAAGTCAAGTCTACACATTACCAAGTGACATTCACTCTCACCTCGTGGTACATCATATACATTTAATGGTATATCTTATGAATGAATTGCATATGTGTCATGAATCACTTTCAGAGAAGAATGCAGAATCATGAATTGGAATAGACTCAAAATCACATTGTAAAAAATCCACTCTCAGATTTATTAAAAGTGAGAGAATATGTTTACTAATTGTTGATCATGGCTAAACTTAGACTCCATTTAAAAAGTAATATGCTTAAATGTTTCAAAAAGTTAGTAGCATGCAGTGAGCAGATGAAAATCAAACTGTTGCTTGAACAGAGTAAGAACTTTCTTTACCTTCTTCCTTTACCTTCTTCCTTCCCAGTGCTGTTCATGTGAATGTGCTCAGGATGTTCATGCAAGAAATAGTGAAATGACACAATTACTATTGCCTTCCTTCCAGTTTATTCTGTTCACTTTTTTTTTAGCAAATTCATTCATAACAAAGGATCAGAAAAATTCACTAATAGTGATATAATAGAGGGAGCCCCTCAGTGAAAATTCTAAGGTTTAGGATCTAGTCTTATTTCTGTAACAAATTAGTTGAGTGACCTACAAATTATTTAACTTCTCTGAGTAAGACTCAGCTTTGCCAATGGCAAAACAAATGAGTTGGACATGGGGAACGCCAAGGTTCTTATAAGCTATTGCTAAAATATGGAAAACAGGTTCTTAGGAAAGCGCCCTTTTCTCCTGAAATCAGGGATGTGGTGCACAGAATAATATCAGCACTATCAGGTTCTTTAGGTGTCCACCAACCCTGGTTATCTGTCACATTCCCAACAAAAAAACAAATAAGGGCTCCTTTCTCTGTGGTGAACCATAGGCAGTAGCCAGACTGGTTGAAATCAGCCCATTAGAGTAGGACTTCAGTTTCCATTTGAAGACACTTTTCCTGCTGCCACCAGCAGCTCATGAGATTTTCTATCCCTTTCTGTTTCTGGGGCCCCTGTTTCTCTCTCCCCTGCCTCTCTGCATCTCCCTGTGGCCATCTGCCTCTTCCCTGCATAATATTTCAGATCTAGCTGCAGTTAGATCTCTTGGATTACTACAAGTGGTAAAATGATTATAATTGAACCTGCACACTGTAAAATGCTGAGGTATGAGGCGTCAGAGCATTGCTCGTGGCACCTCCTAGAGCGATAGGATATGGTGCAGAGTTTCTGCTGTGATAAGATGTGTGGCCCTTGGCATAGATAGTAGCATCCTCGAAAGTGCATGTCAGCTGGAGATTTCGGCAGCACAGTCAGGTATGAGTAGCACTGCACTCTCAGCAAGCTCTGGATTGAAGAGAGATGTCATCCGAGCTAAAGGAAAGATCAAGAATGATGAGGGGAGACATATGAGGACAATCAGAGGCCGCACCTGTGAGGCCCCTCCTCCCACCTGATAGGGATACTCAGGACTATTTAAGAGAAATGGGAAGAAGGCTGGAAATCACAGGTGGCAGCAGGAATATTCTTACCATCCTATTCTTACCATCTATCTAGGATGGAATAGGAAACACGTTTTACATGTATTTTAATAACACACATTTAATTCCAACTTCCTGAAAATCACTTATAACTAGTCTAGGAACTTTATAATTACCCTCCAAAATTGTCACAATCTCTAGAATCCTAATATTAACATATTCTTACATGCTATATTATTGGAATAATATGTCAAATATGCTGAGACACGAAAGCATATAAATAAAGGATATCATTAATTGATACACATATCTTAATCTATTCATTTGTATTGAACATCTGCCCTGTGTTAGTTTAATGTGACACTATTATAGTCATAGTAATGATTCAGTAAAAACTTACTTCAAACTTAAGGATAATTAATATGTATTTTGAGAGCTAGGTCCTGATTCCAAACAATAAATGAAAATAAGCCATGTATCAATGGCCACAATTTACGCCACAATTTATTAGTTGCTTGCAATACATTAGCTACTTTCATAAACCTACTTACCTTACTGTATTTAAGTGTTGAAGTCAGTACTGAGCAGTGTAGTATTATCCCCATTACATAACTGGAGAGGCAGATTTCAAAGGAGCCACTATTTTTTTTTTTCTTGCTCACATTGTTATTCTGGTTGTTTTAACCTGAACAGGCTGGGAGGCTTTAAAAATAAGAAAAGTTTGCATAGAAATTTATAGTTTCGGTTTTTCTTGAAAAGCTAGAGGATTGTACAATACTAAGGCCCATATTTTTAGGGTGATAACAATATGCTATAGGTAAATAATTGATGCTCTTGTAAACACTGGATCCAGTCAGCCACTAATGTATTTTTGTTTGTTTGTTTGTTATGTGGTACTGGTGATGGAACCCAGGAGCATTTTACCACTGAGCTACATTCCCAGCCCTTTGTATTTTTACTTATTTTATTTTGAGACAGGGTCTCACTAAGTCGCTAAGGCTGGCCTTGAACTTGCAATCCCCCTATCTCAGTCCCCCAAGTTGCTGGGATTACAGGCATGCAACACCATGCCAGGCTGATTTTTTTTGCTAACCATTTTATTGATATTTAGTACACATGTAGAAAAATCCAAAATCCATGTTAGGTTCAATTCATATTTTTAAAGTTAACACGAAGCTAATAAATACCAAATCAAGAAAGAGAACAGTATCAACTCTTCCAAAGTTCTACCTACTGTCATTTCCAGTCACTATCACCACCTAAGATCAACACTACCATGGCTTCTTGTATGATGGACACTTTCTGCTTGTTTTTGAACTTTGTATAAATAATACTTATCTCTTATGTGTGGCTTCTATCATACATCATTGTGTTTGTGAGATTCATCCATGTTGCACTGTGTATACATAGCTTGTTTGTTCAGTTTGTAGTATGGAATTCCATTCATGAATGTATCACTTTATTCATTCAGCTGCTGGTAGACGTCTGTCTTCTTTCTAATTTTTGGCTATACCAGAGAATGCTGTCATGAATATTCTGCTGCCTATCTTTTAGTGAACCTACATACAAGTACTTAAGAGAATTTAGCATAGGAGTAGAAATGCTGGATCATGTGGTACACACACATTCAACTTTAGTTAGATATTGACCAAAATATTTCCAACCTGATTTGCACCAATTTACACTTTCATTGGAAGTAAACGAGCATTCTAACTGGTCCATAGCCTCCCTGGCACTTGGTGCTATCTCCCTGACCTTGAGTTGTGTCATTCCACTGAGGGTGCAATAGCATCACATTATGTTTCAGTCTTTTTCCCTAATATGAGTGAAATTGAGTACTTTCCAAGTTGTCCACTTGGAAATTCTCTTTTGTGAAGTGCCAGGCAAAATATTTTACCATATTTTTTCTTTTGGGTTGTCTTTCCTTTCCTGGTGGATTTGTAGGAATTCTTCATATATTCTAATCATAAGGCTTTGTCAGATGTACATATTGCAAATTGTTTTCTCCCACTAAATGGTTGGAATTTTTACTTTTTAGTGTTTTTTTGAATAAACAGAAGTTCTCTATTTCAATGTAATCTAATTTGCAATTTTGTTTTTATTCTTCCCCTATGAATGCAGAGGGAGATGTGTCATCTTAGCAAACTTATTGCCACTCTGGAGTTCATGAAGATATTCTCCTATGCTTCCTTCTTGAATATTCACTAAATTTTCACATTTAGGTCTACAGTCTACCTAAAATTGATCTTATTTCATAGTGTTGAGGTCAGGATGGTTTTTTCCAAATTAATATTCAACTAACCCAGTCTCATGTACTGAAAAATCATCCTTTCCTCCAGTAAACTGTAATGTAACCTTTATCATAAATTACATAGAAATTTATATTTAGACTACATTCAGTTCATTGGTCAGTGAATCTATTTATGCACCAATAATACCTTTATAAAATATTGATACATGAAAATGTAAGTCTTCTAGCATTGTTCTTTAAGATATCTTGGGTAATCTTTAACCTTTGTATTTTTGTATAAATGTTGGCAATAGTTTGATCAAAATATATTCTAGAATTTTGATTACATCATGTAGATCAATTTGGATATCATTTATATCTTTACTTATTTTTCAACTAATAATATGTTAAATACCTTCATTTGCTTATAGCTTCTTTACTTTTTCTTAGGGATGTTTTATTGTTTTAAATTTATACATCTTTGGCATTTTTATTAACTAATAGTCTAATAAATAGTCAATGTTTTTGATACTAAGAGTCAATACTTTTGATTCTATTGTAAATTGAATTTTGTTTTGATATTCATCTTCTATTTGTTTATTCCTAATGTAAAGTGACATATTGTTTTTGTACAATTATGTCTTCCACAATTGGGGTTTCTTTCTTTCTTTCTTTTTTGTAGTTTTACCATTGCTAAAGTCATTTATGAACTTCAGTAATTGTAGATTCCCTGGGATTTTCTATGCACGTGGCCATATGTATTCCATTTTTAGTTTTCTTCTTTTTATTTGTTTTTCTTGCCTTAGTGTACTAAGATAGGCCTTCAATATCTTCTTGAAAAGAGTGCTTTTCAATCCAAGCCCAGGAAAAAAATCTTTCAATAAAAATCTATTTACTGTGATATCAGCTATATATTTTTTATAGAAGGTCATTATGATATTAAGGAACTACCTTTCTCTTCACAATTTACTGATATATTTCATATCATAGATATATCTTTTTCTATATCTGTGGAAATAAATAAGATACACATCTCTCTCTCTCTTTCTCTCTCTCTCTCTCATTTAATTTTTTTATAACTCTGGGGTGAAATGCATTTGAAATGCATTGAATTTGAAAGCTAAACTTCCTTTTCCTTCTTGGAATGAAGTCTAAAAGTCTATTTGGTTATGACGTGGTACTAGGTATATTTTTCTTTTGAATATTTGTCTAATTTGTGCTAACAAATCTATTAGTTTGCACTGTTTTATACTTTTCCATTCTTGTAAGCCAGAAGAAGAGAATAAGAGTACACTAGCCCCTTAAAGTAAAATGGGAAGCATTTCCTTTTTCTGTTTTTTTTTTTCTAGAAATGTGTATGTGATGAGTGTTACACCTTATTATAGGGGAGGAAAAAAGTAATATCTGTTTTGCATCTATTACAGGGCTCACAGCTGACATCCCTATAACAAATGACAGATTTAAGAAAGCCAAGCAAAATAAATTCTTTAAATATATTTTACATGACATGGAAGTCTCCAGAAATGAAGACCCAAAGACCCAGGGCAAAAAGTGTCTTTAGGCTAAATCTGAGGAAAGTGGATCATTGTAGAGAAACAGAACTGGACAAAAGGGAGCCAATCTAATGGTAATAAACTGAGGGAGGAATCAGATTCTTCTGGTCGTCTGTGTACCATTGCTTTCCTCTGGGTATAGGGCAGGACACCTGTCACATAAGGGTCTTATGACCTACTTTTAGGGGAAGTAGGTCAGAGAGTGATCTTTCTAGGTTTGTTTCAGGGGAGAAAGAGAGGCAGGAGATGGGAGGGTGGGCAGAAGAAGGTCACAGGCACCTTTTGCTTCTGAAGCCTTCCTCCATACGTTGATGTATTGTGTTCTGAGTCCTGACATTACAAAAACCATCTGGGCTTCAGGGATTTTCACATGAAGAGGAAAGCAAAAATGTTTAATAAGAGAATCAATTTATAGGTTAAAAAAAGGTTTTAGTTTTTCCAACTCATCTTGAGGCAGTTTTGATAAGTTGTATTCTCCAAAAATTTATTAATTTAATCGGCATTGATCATTTTCTTGTCATAATGTTACCCTTAATGTTTTTTGCTAGCTTTTCAAAGTTTTTAATACCTATATCATGATATCAATTTTAATTACTAGTATTCATATTTTACATTTCTTTTTTTCAGTTTGCTAGAGATTTATTAGCCTTTGCAAAGAATCAATTTCTTGTGGGATTTCTTAATTTTCTCACATGTAGTCAATTTATATTTCATTTTTTGTTTGTTTGTTTTTGTTGTTTTTTTCTTCAATGCATATTATTTCCTTTCTTGTATATTACATTGGCTTGGTTTGCAATTCTATTTCTAGTTTCTTGAGTTGGAAGTTTAGATCATTAATCTTAAATGTTCTGTCTTCTATCTTCATCTTAACCTTTTTATATTACCATCTTAAATCTTGTAGGCATTTGGGTTTGCAAATCCTTCAAAATGGCCATTAACTTGCCATGTAAGTCTGTCTCAATTCTAACTCCATTATCTTTCTTATTCATATAAAACACATGAGATTGGTAATAAACCCACAAAAGAGATGATAGAAAAGCAAATAAAAGAAGTGAACTTTGGCTGATTCCTACTTCTTTCTAAATAAAGAGCAATTTCATGAGGACACAGGAAAGAAGGGGGGGAAAGAAAGTCATATCTAGATAGCTCTTAACTAACTGATCTTGGATAACTCCATTTTCTGAGGCCACTGTTTCCTCATCTGTAAAATAAGAAGCATAGGTTAATTAATTATTTCCAAGCTTTTTCTCTACCGCAGCAGAGTTTCAAAGAGAAAATGTTGTTATATAACATTAAACGTTGTCAAGGTTATAATGTAGTTTACTAAAAAGCAATAAATTTAGTAATTACTTAACATTTAATACTGGTGATAGGAGCCAAAAATAAAGTGGATTTTATGCCTTCCTCAAGTAGTTAGAGAAGTCTAAGGGGAAACACACATTTTATAATGTTTCTACTTGTGACAGTCTGATAATGTTTAACAAGTCCTCCTTCTCCTAGTTACAGAGATGTTTTGTTTTCTGTAGAGGATATATCAATCAAAAAAAACCCATCATAGATAGCAAAAAACAAAAAACAAAACAAACAAAAAGAAAGGTTCACTTGAGTTTAGCATAAAAAGATAACAAGAAAAAAATTGATATTAAAAAAGTATAAAATAGGGTGTGGGGTTGTAGATCAGTGGTATAGCACTTGCCTAGCATGTGTGAGAGACACTGAGTTCGATACTCAGCACTACAAATAAAACAAATAAATAAATAAAGTCCATCAACAACTAAAAAAAATATTTTTAAAAAATATATAAAATAAACAGCATCATATGTAGACAGGACAAACTTAAATAGGACAAACCATTATACAAAGATGACTCATGAAATAGTTGTGACAAAATGCTTGTACTGACCTAGATTTCTCATGTGTGACATTTTAAGGGCAAATACAATTTAGAAATAAGAGGCTTAAAACTTTCTGGTGATGATAAAAAAAGTATATGTGCTTGTGTGTATGCACACATACTCTTTTAAAAACTTGGTAGGTTCTCAGCTTTTTGACCTAGGAATGCATTTCTCAAGGACCTAGGAACCATCTCTTTGAAATGTTCCCATATCATCCCTATCTCTTAGTTTTTATAAGAGAGTAGAAGTCTAACTTTAGAGGGCATCTTACTTCAAGGTGTAAAATCTTAAGTTGTAAAACTACCTCTTGTGATAAAGATTTGAGAGGTTTATTCTCCCTTTGGATAAAGTAATTCAGCTAACATAGATACTGACAAAGTATAAATTATCATGGTCAAGTTAGGATGAACTATGAATGACTGTCATGTCCTCTGATTTGATAAATAGATACTGTTATCTTGAAAGCATGTACTGAGGGTTGTATCTGCTTGGCTTGATTGATGAGGGAATGAGAGTTCTTTCTTTTGCAATCTCTTATCAGATTGCCTGTGATGTACATCACAATCTAGTTGAATATTTATTCAGTAATCAAAGTATTTTCTATCTCTGATAGCTGTGTAGAGGATTTCTGGGTTGAGAGGTGATTTTATTTCCTGAACACATACCAAAGTTGAATTCAGAATTGAACCTTCTGAGATTGCACAGCATATTCTAAAACGTCCCACCCAGCTAGATTTCTGTGATGTCTGTTCCCAACCAAGTAGATCATTTGGCTAGAGGTGGATTGTGCTATGCTAGACAAGATAAAGGGAGAAGGAAGAGTAAAGTTTATAATCTGGATATTTTACATCAGAATCCTTTTCATTGTTTATCTCTCAGTAACTTTATGGAGCTGAATAAGACTCCTGTACATGTGAACTCCTTCTCGTAAATAAATAAAGGCACATATTATATTTCAGTGTTCATGAGTTAAAAAATGAAGCAGAGGTACATTTACCTGGAAGTTACTAAAGTATTTCAGGATCTCTGACTCATAGAGGCCTCTTTCAAGATCTAGGGAGGTATTTACATGATCTTGGCTTTATAAAATTTGCAAAAGAAAGATCTTTATGAATTCCTTTTGATAACAAGGACCTGCCAAATCATGAAAGCTTTAGGCTCATGGTGTTAAAGAGAGAGAGAGAACAAGGGAGCAAGAAAAGGTGGAAAACTAGAACTGAATTTGTGTATGTTCTAAAGATAGGATTTTCATAAGAAAGTAGGCATTTTCAAAAAGTAGCCAATATGATATCCTAGGAAAAATTTAATTTTTAAAAAATTCCTGCCACAGTGAAAAATTCAGTTACCCTGACCTGAATTCTTGACATCCAACTAAAAAACCTGTCAGAAAATAGTTATGAATATATCTGCTTTTCTTTTACATAATTTATATCATGCAATCAAATAGTGGCAGCTAAAAAGAAAGCTGCATAATCATTATAATAGTATGGAAAATCTCTTGAACAGAATGTTTTTGAAAATGGAAAATTTTAGGAATTTAGGGGTTTAAGTTATGGAAGTACAGTGTGAATATTCTTTTGCTATCATATATTAAAACTGTATCAGAAAAAATGCACAAATCACTATTTACATGCTATTTGTTCATATTACAAATTCATCATGCGATAAGGCAGAAGGAAATGGCAACTCTTTCCTGAAGCATCCTTATTTTTAAAAGACATAAAATTAAATTAACAATCTTTAACCAGAGTGCCAAGTGGGTGCATGCATGGAAATATACAGAAATAGCAGCCAGTAAAACTAATTTTGAGGTTTTGTAATATGCATAAACCTACTATATGAAAAGGAACCTAAGGGAAATCTTCATGATGGATGGAACCTTAAACAATCTTGGGAATGACAGCTCTCCTTTGTGAAGGCCTTGGGTTTTCCTGAGGACTTTACCATCAGAGAAAAATAGAGTGAGTAGAATTTAGACCGGGACTGACAAGGTAAGTTAGTCAGCTTGTCATCATTGTGACCAAAACACCTGACAAGAACAACTTAGAGAAGGAAAGGTTGATTTGGGGTTTGCAGGTTCAGAGATTCAGTCCAACGTCAGTCGACTCCATTGTTCTGGCTCAGAGATGAGGCAGAACCTCATGGAAGAAGGTGTAGAGAAGGAAAGCTACCAACCTCGTGATAATTAGGAAGCAGAGAGAGGAAGGAACTAGAGAAACAAGATATACTTTCTAAGGGCATGCCCCCAGAGACCCACTTCCTCCAGCCATGCCCCATCTGCCTACAGTTACAACCCAGTATTATGTTTCTTTCAAATTGTTAGTTCATCACATGATTAATCCACTGACTCACTACAGCTTTTATAATCTGATCATTTCATTTCTGAACACTCCTACATTGTCATCACATGAACTTATTCCCAATAAATTAATCTGGCTTAATCTACAAAGGATAGATTTGGGAGTACACAGACTTTAATGTGAGAGCATATGACCTGGACTTGCTTTTTAAGGACCCGTCCCTCTCCTTTTTAAAAAGTTTTTAAGATACTTACCCTATGGGCCTATGGTATTTTTGAAGTTGTCTAGAACTTTAACCTCTGTCTTTCTTTCATAGGAGAATTCCCTCTGAGAATCCCCTTGCCTTTCACATAATACCTGTTCTATAGAACTGGAAGGAACAGTTAACAAGGAAAAAGTGATCTTCCATCCCATTACCTCTGGGCCAGTTGAAAAGGATATTTGGTCTACCCATGGTCTGCCACCTGTAACTCTATCTGGACAAAGATGGTAGCCAGATCCCCTAGGGAAAGGATCATCTGGACATGATGTACATAATCTCAAAAAAACCAAGCCAACATATTCTCATTTTTAAGGCCTTCTCTAGATAAGAAAAACCTTAATGATTCAATATATTTCACTGTTTGCTATAATAGGGGCTCTTCCCAACCAACTGGAACCTCCTGAACTTCTCTACTCTTTTATTTGTTTTGTTTCTGGTTTTGCGTGGGCTTTGGTTTTTAATTTGGTGTTTATGATACAATAACATACAGTGATTCTCAAGAAGTAGTGTTGTGTTTCACAATATCATACAATTCACAATTAGTATAAAATAATGGTCAGAGAATTCTTATTCAAGAACATTACAGGTTTATCATTACTCACATTTAATAATTAGACTATTTTAGCAGCTGAAGTTGACATGCCAAGACTGATGATTAGGTGCTTACATTTTATGGGTAAAGAAATCAAGGCAATTTTTCTTTTCATAAATGAACACAAATAATGTTTACATGTGCCTATAAAATGTTCTCTTGATCTCTAAGAATATAAAAAAACCCTCAAATTTTAAACAGTAATTTTTAAAAAAGGATTTTATCATTGTGTTGAGATTATATTTGAGACACCCACAATGCTTTGAAATAAAATGACAGCAAGCATAGCAATAGCTCCACCAAATTTAAAACAAGTACTCATTTTTAAAAGATAGAATTCTCTTAGGAATATTTTCAGTGAAATAAATTGATGGAATCATACAACCCTTTTATTTTGCATAGGAAAAAGGTGAACCCAGTTTTAGCTTCCTTAAAGGCATGTGGCTAATGCCTAATTATCATCATTTAGATCTAGAAGTTGAATCCCATTTCTGGGGACACTGCATCTAAGTAGTGCCTAAAACTAAAATTTTGCAATTCTGTTTTCAGTTAATCTGGCTTAATTGGAATGGCCCATGTCTTTAAGAGTATATGATCAGTTGGTATGGAGATGGTTACAATTTTGACCCCAGTGACAAAGAGAGGCAGCCAATTAGCATAGCTCATAGACTGGCCTTGCATTCACTTAATAAAACAATGTATCTCAATGGGCTTTAAATACAAAGTCTGTTGGTAAAACACTATTAAAAATAGGTCTTAAATTTTCAAAGCGTACACTGTCGAGTATTTTACACAGCTTGGCATATGCAGATTTGACAGAATTGAGGATTTCATATACCCTATTAACTACTGTGCTTCTACCTACAGAAATCTGAAAGTAGCTAAGTACATCTCCCACTGACACAAAGACTATTTGTATGGTGTAACAGAAGCTGTTATTTGGGAGTTTGCTAAATTTGGCCAAAAAAAAAATTTTTTTTAAAGTGTGCTTTGTTTATTTTAGCACTTCCAAATATGAAAGAAAATATAAATACTTACAGGTAAGAACATGCCAAAAGCATGATGGATTACACCACACAGATATTTTGAACACTGTCACATAATGAATGCTGACATCCTAAGCAATAACAACAACAGAGAACTTATATAATTCATAATGAATCCAGCCATGCAGCTGAGTTTTATGTTTTATAGGATCAAGACCCTTAATTTAGCCCAAGAAAACGGTACAGGAAACTTTAGTCAAAATGATTTAGGATACATGTTTTCTTAAATAATTTTCAACTCAAGCCTTTTGATTTTCTGTACTCAGTCTTGAAATGAGAAAACACAGGCAGATAATTAAAAAAGAAAACAACTAGAAAAACAACGAAAACTAATGTGATATTCACTTATATGTTTAAGTTAGCATTTTTTTCAGAGTCCATTTATTTTCATAAGCATCTCAAAATCGTTAACAGTTTGCTTATTTGAAACATTTGAGACTTTTAAATTCAATACAGTCAGTTTGTAACAAAGAGATTATGACATTGCTGACATGGCAGTTAAAACTGTCATTTTGTTTGTATATTGAGGTTGATATTCTAGAGCTCTGTTTATTGTTCATGCTTTATTAAAATTAAATCAATTTTCTGTTTTGGACAGGGAGGTATTCTTGAAGAGGCATGTCAGAGTATGTCTATATTTGAAATTATTCTTAACTATTTTTTTGAGATGTACAACATATTTTATCTTTATAAGGGTTAGGAAATTTGAATCAAAATCTTTTCATTCCCAGTTTTATTACTTAGTTTCCATAAACAGAATTTGTATATGTTAATAAGTCAAAAATAATAAGCACCAGGTATCATTTATGCTCCTGACATTATATTAGGCTAAGGTTCTTAGTCTTGCCACTATTGACATTTATTGTCAGATATTTCTGTGTTGTGGGGTTGTCTTGCCTGTGTCCTGTGCAGGCGGTGGAAGTGGGGTTCCCCTCCAGTGAAATGGGCTGGCTGAGAAATAAAAGCTAAGAAAAATAGAATGGCGAAAAAACCCACAGAACACAGAAAGTCCTTTCAAAAGCAGGGACAGGACGGGCAAGCAATGGAGTTTCTAGACTCTGGCAAAATGGAGCCCTCTCCTCCTTTATTTATATCAGGAAACAAAGGCTTTTCAGAAAACATTCTTCACCCAAAAAGGTTAAAGGTGGGCTGTCCAGTTCCCAATGAGTTACGCCTGTCTCTGGAGCTACTATGAGGTATCTTCCTAGCACAGCAGAGATAAAGATCATGTGCGTTGGGCAATCTATTTCTGGGAGAGCCACAAATAATTCGCAATGCCAAACCTGTATCTCCCTAGATACCATATCTACAGAAGACCCTCATGTAATTCATAGATGGCTTCCTGCAGGGTCCTATCCTGGGCATGAAATATATTCAGCAGCATCCCTAATCCCTACTCACTAGCCGGTGTTAACCCTTTAACAGTTTAGACAATTAAAAATGTCTCCAGATATGGAGAATGTCCTCCTAGAGGTAAAATTGCTCCCAGTTGAAACCCTGTATTGGGCATTAGGATTTTTCTTTTTAAAATACAGAGCTGGGGGCTCAGAGATAGAGTGCATACTTAGCATGCATGAAGCCCTGGGTTAAATCCATGGCACCATAAAAATAGATTAATTTAAAAAAACAATGGAAGTGAGCAATGTCTGCTACCTAACATTGGTTTAAAACCCCTTTCAGTTGCATAGGATGATTATGATGTGTCTCCTGTTTTTTCCATAGTTACAAACCAGTTATTAAAAAATGAAGGGAGGTGCCAAGCTCTCAGGAGAGAGGAGGATGGGTTGCTGCTAAATGCACCATCTAACCAGTGTGGAGAAAAGATGCATGGGAATTGTCACTGAGTTTTTCTATGGCCCATCGGAAAATCTCCATGTCTTACACATATGAATACAGAAATTGGTAGCTTTTCAAGTAAAAAAGAATAGGCTTTGTGTAATCCAAAGTGATTTTCAATGAAACAGAACATTTACATTTGTCCTTGCTATTTTCCCCGGGGTGTGCCATGACAGAATCCTCACCCAGGGTGAACCTCCCACCGATGCCTCATCACACCGGCCCGCCTGTTGTCATTTTTGATGTGGCCTTGCAGAGTTCTGCTCAGAGCTGACTTAGCTCTGGGCTGCTCCTTACAGAAAAAGTTAACAAGCACAGGCATTGAGGAAACGGCTCTCCTGCAGGGATTCTGACCTGAGGCCACAGATTCAGTAGTGAGTTTATAGCTTCATAGCATGTTTTTAATTTAGTCACCTCAAAGATTTGTATTTCTCAGACTCGAAAACTGCCCGCCCCCTCTCCCATCCCTTGAGGGTGCCCTACCCCCATTCCAACCCCAGAGGAAGTTTCCCTTGTAAAGAACAGAGAGTCCAGTTAGGTAACTAATGAGCTGCATACACTCTGCTTGATACACAGTTTTTTTTTCCTCTTCAAAAGCCAGCTCATAGGGGTGCTTTGTGTTTGTGCACTACCAAAGTCACCACAAATCACCCCTACTCTGCCACCCCACCAAATTATTTTCTATTTATCAGACTTGGTCGCTCTGAGGAGCTTTTAATCTGGCTATCGGCAACTGAAATTTTAGATACACTTGAAAAAAGAAAAGACTCATAAAATTAACTCTTTACACAGAAATTTTGCATTCTAATGACATACAGTGGTGGATTTTGTTTGATCTCATGTAAGTTCTCTTATTGACATTTTGGTTGGGTAAGTCTTTGCTATGGAGTCTGTCCTGGGCTCTGGGAGATGTTCAGTAGTACCTCTAGCATTTACCCGGATGCTCATTAGCAGGCCTGTCTGTCCCCAGCTGTGACAACCAAAATGTCTCCAGACATTGCCAAATGTCCCTTGGGAGTAAAATTACCCTGATTGGGAACCACTGATTTAATGTAGTACAAAGTATTTGTCATTTGATTACATGCAGAAACCTCTGGAGTGTTGCACATTGACTACTAGAATTAATTATAGCTTCAAAATCAGATGGCTCGTCTCTTTCCAAAAAGAAAAACTCTTGGGACTTAATTTTCTTTTTAAATTTTGCCAAATATATGGTGCATATGAGATGGAGAGAAGCCTTAGTATGAAGCTGTAGATTTTCATTTTCTGTGAATAGTAATAGCAATAAATTTTCAGTCAAGATATCTTTCATAGTCAAGAGAAATACAACAATTCTCTTTGGCAGTTACATACTGGTTTCATGTGGCCCTCCCATTTTGCTCTGATCAGATCCAAAACATCTGTGTTGCAGAGTTCAGGGAAAAACTGAGCCATGAGATAAGGTGAACGTGTTGTTAATCATTCATTTTTTGATTGAATAATAGGGAACCAAGTCACTTCAGATTTTTCGTTAAGGAAATATACCAAGGTAACAACCGACAAATGATAACATTAACGATTCTTCTAAATTGAATCAATCAATGTGGTATTTACAATCATTAATGTATGAGGTATATTTGTTGTTAATATTTCTAACTAAATGCATTTTGATTTTGCAAATTGATGTTGTTATCAATACAACTGAGTAATTTATGACTTAATTCCAGTGGATAAATAAAATTGAGCTTATCTATTGAATTTTACAA